>NC_142774.1:2578750-2910000 GCF_988280905.1 Pimephales promelas
TTTTAACAATAACAATGCATTTTTATATTATGCCGTATAAAAAAAATTATTTATTATTTAATATATTTTTATTTCAGTTTTAGTACTTCAACATTTATTTTTATTCGCTACTAGGTAAACATTTTTCAGTTTAATTTTTTTTTGTTAATATTTTAATTTTATTTTACCTTCAATTTTTGTTAACAACAGACATGGACTAGATTACTACACACCCGCTGGTCTACATTATGCACCCAAATTGAATATGAATTTAGCTAATTTTGAACTTGCAGGCGATATTTTCCTGGTGAGAGGAGGCATGCGTGCAGTGGAGTTTAAAGTGGTGGAAACAGACCCCGCCCCTCACTGCATCGTTGCCCCGGACACCATCATCCACTGCGAGGGAGAACCAATCAAACGAGAGGTGAGTGTGACGTCATCACACCTGTGCGGCTCCTCCATTTTAACCTGATGTGATATGTTGCCGGTGTCAGGATGAGGAGGAGAGCCTGAATGACATCGGGTACGATGACATCGGGGGGTGTCGGAAACAGCTGGCTCAGATTAAAGAGATGGTGGAGCTTCCTCTCAGACACCCCGGCCTGTTCAAAGCCATCGGAGTGAAGGCAAGAATCACTGCACACATCCAGCACCATATATAACACTCATCCGTTTATACGTAAATAAAGACGACTCGGTGTGGTTCCTCAGCCTCCGAGGGGGATCCTGCTGTACGGTCCTCCCGGGACGGGGAAGACGCTGGTGGCTCGAGCCGTGGCCAATGAGACGGGAGCTTTCTTCTTTCTCATCAATGGTACAAACACAAACTTTAAAAGTACAGTCTGCCACTGAGAACGCTAAAAGACACACCATCAAATCGACTGCACTGACTTGCACAATTTTTTGTTGTATGAATATCCGAACATGCAATGTTTCAAAAGAAAGATCAGAACATCATCTTTTAAACAACAAAAAGTTTTATTCGAGCTGCATGCATGCAAATTAGAGACAAATATTGTATCTATAACATTTTGATGATGTATTTCCATTTTCCAGCGCTTTACACTTATGAAAAGAAAATATATATTTCCCATATATGAATGATCAATATATTAAATTGTTTATTTATTTATCTAATATTTAGACTAATGTATTGTATTTAATATAACACAATATATTGAATAATGCATAAGGAATTGCCGCTTTTCATATATTGAAAAAAATATGTGAAAATATAGTTACTAATATATCATAATTTTATATTCAGTAATACACTTGATCAGATATGGTAGTGCATGTGTAATATATCGCATCAGTATATTTAGCAGTATTTGTGTTGCGTAAGGTGCTGTGCTTTATGTTCCTGCTTTTGCGTCCCAGGTCCTGAAATCATGAGCAAACTCGCAGGAGAGTCTGAGAGCAACCTGAGGAAAGCTTTCGAGGAGGCGGAGAAAAACGCCCCCGCCATCATCTTCATCGACGAGCTGGATGCGATCGCTCCGAAGCGAGAGAAGGTGAGGAGAGGAGACGGTGTGTTTTCCACAGTCTGGTGTGTGTGAGTGGTTTAATGGTGGGTGTTTGCAGACTCACGGCGAGGTGGAGCGCAGGATCGTGTCTCAGCTGCTCACACTGATGGACGGCCTGAAACAGCGCGTTCATGTGGTGGTGATGGCGGCCACCAACAGACCCAACAGTGTGGATCCCGCTCTACGCCGCTTCGGTGCGGACACACACACACATGCACATAACTCCAAAACTCCAGTGTTAAATGAACTCTCCTGGGAGTTTATATGGCTCCAGACTCAAGAGTGTTAAAGTCAATGAGCTAATTAAGGAGAACATCTATTTTTTAAGTCACCATTGTGGAGATCAGTGTTTGCTTTAGTTGGGCTTGTGACCCTGATACTGTTAACATTAGATTTTGTTTGGCTGTTGTATCTGAGTTATAACTGCCAGATGAACAAAGAGAAAAGGTGATCCGATGGTGTTGGTTATGTTTTGACATAATCACCACTTGCCCAGAGTGTCTTTACCTTGTTGATTACAGCAGACATGTGATTATTTAACAAACGATTTTCAGCATTTTCAATATAATCCAAAATAAATATTTCTTAAAAGTTGTTCTGGTCAAAAGACTTCACTGACTACACTGACATCAATAATCTGACTGTGTCTCTCAACAATGGTGACAATAATAAAGCATGTTGCAGTGCATTCTGGGTGCCACCAATCAAAACTCATTCAATGCATGAATAAATTATGATCTGAAATGTCTTAGTAATTTTCTTTTCCTAATTGAATATTGTGTTTGTCACCATTGTTGAGATGCATACACCGATTCTTGATGTCATTGTGTGCTTAAATGAAAGATTTTTTTTTTATCAGAACAACTTTAAAGTTACTCATTTGGATTATTTACGAATTAGGAATCTTGTGCTGTAGAATCACTGTGATGTTGTAATCAACAATATGCATTTTAAGTCAGAGATTAGGCTCTGAAAATGGTAATTTAACATTGAGGATTTTGCTGTATGCATTTTTTGCTACTATATGTAGCCACTACACTAAGTTACTGACCATTCAGAACTTCTAATAGCCTTAAAAAGAGAGAAATAAACCAGATTAATGCCCCCCCCCCCCCCATTTTTCTTATATATTTATGTCTATTTTTTCTTTTTTTCTTAAATAGATAGATAGATAGATATTTGACTGTGATTTTTACCTGCATTTGACGGGTTGGTGGTGTCAATTTAAACCCTGAATGGCCCATGGTCAGGTGTAAGTGTTGGTTCGTCTCCTCTGTGCAGGTCGTTTTGATCGAGAGATTGACATCGGCATCCCTGATTCCACCGGCAGGCTGGAGATTTTACAGATTCACACCAAGAACATGAAGCTATGGGAAGATGTGGACCTGGAGCGGGTGAGCACGAGGGAGTGATAGAGGTGTAAATCAGGGGTTCCCCCTCCCTGCTCTCGCTCTCTTATCCGTCATGCTCAGTGGAGGAGTGTGTTACATCTTCAACAGATATCCTGGGACCCTGTCGATTGGGACGCACCCGTGTGTTCATGATCTGAATCAGGTGTTAGATAAGAGAGACATATACACTGTGCAGAGCGAGGACTGGAATGGGGAACCCCTGGTCTAATTCATGTGCAGATGTGTCCTAACTGTCTCTGTGTGTGCGCCAGATCGCGGCCGAGACACACGGGCATGTGGGAGCAGATATGGCCGCTCTGTGTTCAGAGGCAGCGCTGCAGGCCATCCGCAAAAAGATGACCTTAATCGACCTGGAGGACGACAGTATCGACGCAGAGCTCCTCAACTCACTGGCCGTCACCATGGATGACTTCAAGGTCAGCTTCAGCCAAATCTGTCACCCAGACGCGGCTCTTGCACTGATCCAGAGGCATGACAGAGACCCTGATGATGCATTTAACTATCTGACGTTTCTGATCAAATTTTTTGGACAAAAAAAAAAGACAAAATGAGAAATATTAATGAGTTTACACTCAGAAAAAAGGTACAAAAGCTGTCACTTGGGCTGTACCTTTTAAAAAGGTAAACTTTTGCTTTTGTACCCAAAGGCTGCATATTGGTACCTTAGTGGTACATTTTAGCACCTAAAATGTATATATTAGCACCTGAAATTGACATATTAGTACCTAAAATGTACATATTAGCACCTAAAATTGACATATTAGCTCCTGAAATGTACATATTAGCACCTGAAATATACATATTAACACTTAAAATGTACATATTTGCCCCCAAAATGGACATATTAGCTCCTGAAATGTACATATTAGCACCTGAAATATACATTTTAACACTTAAAATGTACATATTTGCATCCAAAATGGACATATTAGCTCCTGAAATGTACATATTAACACCTAAAATGTACATATTAGGACCTGAAATGTACATATTAACACCTAAAATGTACTTATTAGCACCTGAAATGGACAAAAGTTTACCTTTTGAAAGGTACAGCCCCAGTTACAGCTTTTGTACCTTTTTTCTGAGAGTGTATTTGAGGGATAGATGTAGTAGGAAGCCACTAAAGGGTGGTGAAAAACTACGGATGGGTTTTCAATGCTTTTCCATTCTCTCACAAAACTTTTGTGATGAAAATAATAAGATGGAAGGAAAAACTATATTTCAGTGCTTTTGCGAGCAAACGAAAAGCTTCTCGCGTTAGTTCTGCAAGCGAACGCAAAAAACATTTAAACTATGTTTCCTTCCATCTCATATTTATTTCAATTGTCATGTCACTTCGTAGATATAGTTTAATGTTGTAAAAAAAAGTACTACAACCATGTTTTTTCTGGGTTTATTGTCTTACTCCCAACTCCGAAAAGGTAAAGAAGTAAATATACTTAACTCATCGTTTGAGATTACTGGGGTCTTTTTTCCTCATTATAAATCACGTGTCTAAAGCACAAGTTTTGATTAGTCGTTATTTGTGTCCAGCGATTGCCACATTAGTGAGTCTAGTGTTGTCTTGCAGTGGGCTCTCAGTCAGAGTAACCCGTCTGCGCTGAGGGAGACTCTAGTGGAGGTTCCTCAGGTCAACTGGGAGGACATCGGAGGACTCGATGAGGTCAAGCGAGAGTTACAGGAGCTGGTGCAGGTAAACCACACACACACACATACAAACAGACAGAGCCTAAAACTAACTTTTTACCACACCTGCCAGTTCACTTTTCAAAAAACTTTTGCTGATAATTAACTCACCCTCACGTTTGTGACTCTCCTGTTCGAACTCGTTCATCAAAATGAACGAATCTTTTCCCGAGTCAATTCGTTTGTTTCGTTCGGTGAATGAACCAAATGTCTCGGGAAAAGATTCGTTCATTTTGATAAACGAGTTCGAACAGGAGAGTCACAGAACAGAGCAAGGCGACCATTTGAGCTTATAAAACTTAAACTTTGTTATTTATTTATTAAATAAGCGATCTTTTCGCTTGATAAGACCCTTATTCATCGTCTGGAATCGTTTAAAGCCATTTGAACAGTTTGCACTGAAACTCTGATTTGGACCTTGAACCGTTTGGTCCCCATTGAAGTCCATTATATGGAGAAAAATCCTGGAATGTTTTCATCAAAAACCTTAATTTCTTTTCGACTGAAGAAAGAAAGACCTGGACATCTTGGATGACATGGGGGTGAGTAAATTATCAGCAAAAGCTTTTTTAAAAGTGAACTACTCCTTTAAGCTTAAATATTTAAATTGGCAAAGCTTAAACTTCCATTATGATGCCGAAACTGAGCGTTGTTTACATTTGTTCACGTTCATATTCTCACAATTTTTCATTATTAGAATTCAGAAAAATGTAACTGGCCATTGACACCATCTCACACACTTGCCGACACCGGTGTTTACACATTTGGCATTTGGCGAGTGTTCATTTTAGGCACTGAAACAGTTATGAAGTGGCCTCTCTCTCTCTCTCTCTCTCTCTCTCTCTCTCTGTCTGTGTTAAGTATCCTGTGGAGTATCCTGATAAATTCCTGAAGTTTGGAATGACTCCATCCCGAGGGGTTTTATTCTACGGTCCACCTGGTTGTGGCAAAACCCTACTAGCTAAAGCCATTGCCAACGAGTGCCAGGCTAACTTTGTGTCCATTAAAGGTATGTGTGTGTGTGAGAGAGATAAGTAAAAGTTAAAAAAGCGTAGAATGAGTAATCTGTTCCATATTTGGCATTGATTGCAGGCCCAGAGCTGCTCACCATGTGGTTTGGAGAATCCGAGGCAAACGTCAGAGATGTGTTTGATAAGGTGAGCAAACTCCTGCTGTCTCACATGTGGTTTATCATCTCACATGTGTTCCCTCTTTCCTGTGGCCACTTGCGATTCTTCAAGAGAACGATTGACTACACACACTATCGAAGAATCTTATTACCAACCAAAATTGTGAAAAATGATTACATTTTAAAATGTTTTCCATGCGAATGTATTCCTGTGATAAAGCTGAATGTTCATCATCATCATCACTCCAGTCTTCAGTGTCACATGATCCAATATGAGGATCTGATGATCAAGAAACATGTCTGATTATTATCAGCGTTGAAATGATTGTGTTGTTCAATGAAGTATGGACATCGTGGAAGTATTTTTTTCAAGATCCTTTGAATAGAGATCGAGTTCATCAGAAAGCATTTATTTGAAATATAATCTTTTGTAACATTATAAACGTTTTTCCTGTCACTTTTGATCAATTTAATGATTCCTCGCTTTTTTTCAAAAAAACAAAAAATCTTAAAATGACCCCAAACTTTTGAAAAGTCATGTATATAATGTACTAACTCCCTCTGGCCGGTTACCTCACGGTTCTAATGTTCCACTCAAAGCGTTCGGAATTCTATTTAGAATGTAGAGTTTGCGTTCTCACATGCTGCGTGTGTTGCCATGGTAACAGGCCCGGCAGGCGGCCCCGTGTATCCTGTTCTTCGACGAGCTGGACTCCATCGCTAAATCCCGAGGGGGCGGAGCTGGAGACGCAGGCGGAGCGGCTGATAGGGTCATCAACCAGATCCTGACCGAGATGGACGGGATGAGCGACAAGAAGAACGTCTTTATCATCGGCGCCACCAACAGGTACAAAAAAACCTGAGAAGTGGATAAAGTGAGGAAGGGATGTGCTAATATATATATATATTAGCTAATATATACTGAGATGTATAAAGTACTAGAAACCCGGACTTGAGTAAAAGTACTCTATCAAGTGCTCTATCAAAAAAGTGACTTGAGTAGAAGTTGAAGTGCTCTTTAAATACCACACTTAAGTTGAAGTACTAAAGTATTCAACATTTTTTGTACTTAAGTATTGCAAGTAGTTTATTTTAAAATTCACTACTTAAGTACTAAAAGTAAAAGTACAAGTATTGTGTCATGTAATTATTAAAGAAAGCAGTCAAAAGTTTGAACTAGCAATCAAATAAGGCGCTTTGGCGGGATACAAATTTGCTTTGGCGGCCGTCATTTAAAGGGTTAGTTCACCCAAAAATGAAAATTAAGTCATTAATTACTGACCCCCATGCTGTACCAACCCCGTAAGACCTTCGTTCATCTTCGGAACACAAATAAAGATATTTTTGATTGAATCTGAGAGCTGGATCAGTCCTACATAGACTGCCTAAGGGACTGGCTCTTGACGGCCCATAAAGTCATTAAAGAAAAGGTTTAAATATTCCATGTGCCTACAGTGGCTCAATTATAAGTTTATCAAGCGACGAGACTACTTTTTGTGCGAAAAAAACATAAATAACAACTTTATTCGACTATTCTATTACTTCCTTATGGGCGCATGCGCGAGAACTGAGACGAGGACGTTCTTCTTCTACTACTTCTTGTTACCGGCTGCTCACCGCTTAGGAGTATTACCGCCCCCTACCGTATAAGATGATGATCCATATATAAGGCGCTCCGGATTATAAGGCACACTGTCGTTTATTGAGAAGATTAAAGGCTTTTAAGTGCACCTTATAGTGCGGAAAATACGCTAATTGAAAAGCGTATGTACAGCGCGCATCTTCCTCTGCTTGTAAACAGAAAGTTTTGCGCTTCCAGCTATATCATCATCTTATACGGTAGGGGGCGGTAAAACTCCTAAGCGGAGCAGCCGGTAACAAGAAATAGACGAATGAGAACGTCCTCGTCTCAGTTCTCGCGCATGCGCCCATAAGGAAGTAATAGAATAGTCGAATAAAGTCGTTATTTATGTTTTTTTCGCACAAAAAGTAGTCTCGTCACTTGATAAACTTATAATTGAGCCGCTGTAGGCACATGGAATATTTAAACCTTTTCTTTAATGACTTTATGGGCCGTCAAGAGCCAGTCCCTTAGGCAGCTTATGTAGCAGTGATCCAGCTCTCAGATTCAATCAAAAATATCTTTATTTGTGTTCCGAAGATGAACGAAGGTCTTACGGGATTGGTACAGCATGGGGGTGAGTAATTAATGACTTAATTTTCATTTTTGGGTGAACTAACCCTTTAAGGACAACCCCTGCATTAGTTGTCAATGTGTGTGTCAATCAATACCATTACCCTATAAAACTGGCGTGTGATTTAGGCAGCATGAAAGCTAACTTGCGACGAATGATTCGTAAAAAATGTTATAATTGTAACGAGTAACTAGCAGAACATTAAAAAAATATCGAAGTAAAAGTATTAAATTCATCGAAAATATCTACTGAAGTCAAAGTAGAAGTATGAGAAAAAAAAACTCAGTCTAGTAGAGTACAGATACAGCATTTTAGTAAGTACAGTACTTAAGTAGTTCTACTTCGTTACTATACATCTCTGTATATATACAGTATATATATATATATATATATTATACTAGTATACTAATATTAAATTGAATCAGTGGTGTAAATGAATCAGTATATTTTTGGGTATGAAAGACTTGGCTGTATTTTGTTATAAGTAAATGCATTGGTGATGTAGGCCTGACATCATCGATCCTGCAATCCTGAGACCCGGCCGCTTGGATCAGTTGATTTACATCCCTCTCCCTGACATGGGCTCTCGCTCCGCCATCCTGCGCGCAAACCTCCGCAAGTCCCCGGTGGCTAAGGTCATTCACACACACACACACACACACCAACCCTACCCCTAAACCTGCCCATCACACACATATGAAGCCCCCCTGTAACGGTGTGTCCCTCAGGACGTGGACCTGGCGTATCTGTCCCGGATAACGGAGGGCTTCTCGGGAGCGGACCTGACGGAGATCTGTCAGAGAGCCTGTAAACTGGCCATCAGAGAAGCCATCGAGGCGGAGATCCGTGCCGAGAGACAGCGCCAGGGCGGGAAAGACACTGCTATGGTGAGTTTGTGTGTGTGTGAGAAAAACACTGTATCAACACACGAGTTTAGAGCGAACGGTGAAGTCCTGGTGTCCTAAAGGGCAGATGACTGTTTTATAACAAAGCAAATCTCAATGACGAACTGTAGAAATGGAAATAATTGTTGTTAGTTTTTTTTGTTTAGTTGTTTTTTTGTTTACTCGTCGTTTTTGTGAGTACTTTACATTGATGTCAGATTTTATTATTAATTTTAAATATTGTATTAAAATAATCTTAACAACCAGTTTAGGATTTGTTTTCCTTACTCAAGTTATATTAGCAACTAGAAACAAAAACAAAGATAAACTAGTCAACTCACTAATCAAATGTCAAACTAATGACCATTCGGACTAATCCCTTGAGTCTCTAAAAGTCTCTCTGTAATTAATAATCGATCTTTGATCACCAAAATTACATATTTAAATGTATTTTTCTTGGAATAAAAATTCTTCATGCCTTAAAATATCTTGAATGTAACTCGACACCCTTGCCTCATTTAGTATGCGCGTTTCTATGAATATGCAAATGAGCCCACCTCCACTCCACAGATCCACTGGTTGGCGATCACACGTTGATCTGATTGGTTACAAGGTGGTTTGTGACGTCAGAAACACCAGCGATTTCACACTGTGTTTTTGAGTTCACTGCAGTTTTAAGCAGAAAATACTCTTATGAATTTACACGTTTTTTTTCCTAAAGCACATTAATAACACCACATAACATAAACAACATTAAAAGCTGGATTTTCACCACACGTTTCATATTGTGTGTTATACAAACACGTGATTCATACTTCATAACGGTTTCCAGGATGATGATTATGACCCGGTGCCTGAGATCAGGAAGGATCATTTCGAGGAAGCCATGAGATTCGCTCGTCGGTCTGTTAGTGATAACGACATCCGCAAGTATGAGATGTTTGCTCAGACTCTCCAGCAGAGCCGTGGATTCGGGAACTTCAGGTGCTCAAACACACAAACACCAAATCAACATACAGCAATGCTGCCTAAATGTCATAATCGTATGTTAACAAACAAGTATGAATGGAAGCTTGTTTCCGCCACTGAATAAAAATAAATAAATAATTGTGACTTTTTATCTCACAATTGCGAGAAAAAAAGACAGATTTGAGATTTTTAACAATTCTGACTTTATGTCTCCTTTATATCTACTTTATATCTTTTACTCCTTGCCCCGTCGTCAGGTTTCCTACAGCGGCTCAGTCAGGTGGAGGTCAAGGGTCAGGCCAAGGCTCAGGGGGGCAGTTCAGAAACGATGGAGATGATGACCTCTATCAGTGATCAAGGTCAACAGTCCCCTACCAGCCCAACACCCGAGAGAAGAGATTGGACTGGAATCAGCACATTATACTATTAAAGGGACAGTACACCCAAAAATGAAGAATATAGGCAACCAAACAGTTGTTGGACCCCATTGACTTCCATATATTTTCTTCATATTGGAAGTCAATGGGGTCCAACAACACTCTGATTACCCATATTCTTCAAAATATCGAATAAATATTGAATTGAATTATGATGACAGAATCTTTATTTTTGGGTGAACTGGCCATTTAATAGTGGAAACAACCAATTTGTTGTTGTTTTTTTCTGACAGGGATTATAATCTCTTTTAGTTCTGTGAGAAACTAATGTCAGAAATATCCAATTGAATCAGTGGTGTAAATGTAATTATTTAGTGTACTGAAGTGTATTTTTTGGTTATTTTGTAGTTTGACTGAGTATCAAAGACTTTTACTCACTTGACTACATTTCTAAATAAGTAAATGCACTGTTTCCTCCAATACATTTGTGATGAGTTATGCAGTTTATCTCTGCGACATCTACAGGAAATTGAAGGTATTATATTTAGTGTGTTTGAGCCTTGTTCACAAAACTGGTCCACAAGGCCACTTTACATGAGTGCGAGTGCATTAGCAGTTTGATAAGCAGGAGTTTTATATAGTAGATGAGGATATGTTGGGTGCAAGTAGGCTTTGACTGCTTTACATTATTTTATTTATCCATTATATTGAAGATAACTTTTTGAAGGTTATTGTTTACTTGCTGTCTTTGAACACTCGAGTGTCTGTAGATGTTTAAGAGGCTGTTGTTTTGACCTTGATTCATTGCCATTTTGAAGTGTTCAGTTTTATTTAAAGTGAATAAACATGTGATTGCTCTCCTCAGAAATCCTGTTTCATGTCACTTACATGTCTCTCAGGTGTTGAGCGTTAGCGCATCTTTGAGCCCAGCACATTCAGTAGTAGTAAAACACTAATCAGATACCCTAAACTGCATGTTTGAGCCGAACTGAAAGCAACTTGCACTGACATATCTTAACATTTCAGTGCCATAGTTTTGTAAGCACATCATGTTTTTTTCTAAGGCACGAAGATTTATAAAAGCTGTTTAAATGTCCTAATTGAGCCTAATCCTGACTTAATCTAAGCCTCGTCTGTAAAACCAGACCTGAGATTTTTACTCGAGTTGGTGAACTGTAATGAAGTCATTGCTGTTTACTCTATGGTTTCAGATACTCTTTACCTCTGAATTTAAGCCTATTATTCACATTTAAAATTATAAGATGATGCTGTTAAATGTGTTTATGTGACTGTGTGTCTGACAGTAATAAATACAATATTAATGAAGTCCCCCTGACTGTAGATCTCTTTCTCTAATTTAGCCTAATTCAAGTGTGCCTGTTCAGATCGAACACTCTCTGTAACTATCAAGTTCTATTGAAGATCTTAATTACCTTGGTTTTAATGTCACCATAATGTCATATAGATTTTAAAAACAAGAAAGTAAACGTTGGTTACGCTAGGCTAATTCTTACTACAAACAAATCACTCATGTAACGTGTCGTGTGATGTGAACATCAGCAATTTATTTTCGAGCTAACATCTTTGACCGCCTTTTAGGGGGGAGATCTCGAGGCGGAACGGAATCATGAGTGTCTAGGGCGTTCAGGAGAGTTTAACTCGTTGCGCGTGTTTACTTCCGGCGCAGAGCGGAAACTACAGCTGGGTTCTGGAGGTGACCGAATGGCAGTGCAGAATTGAGTAGCTTTCTGCATTCTAAGCGGTATTATAGTTCTCTGTGGTTGGACGTTCAGCTGTTTTTGCAGTCAGAGGTGATATACTGCGTTGAGGATGGGGTCTCATCTCGTGCGGAGCTACATCACGGAACCCGACGTGACACCGGACCCGCGGAAGCCGTCACAATACGACCCGAATCTGGGCTTCGGCGAGCGGAAAGAGAGAGGTGACCGAATACACATTATTCCTCAACGGCAGGCTTTATTATCCCTCTAAATATAAACCGCGAGTGTTTAAGTCCTCAGAATGACTTTGAAATTCAGGTCCGATATGACAATAAATGTGTGTGTCTAAGTTAGTTATGAGTGTGTGTGTGTAGAGTTGGTGTCATTACAACTCGCATTCATGTAGAGCTGACTAGAACATTGTTCCCCAAAAACACAATACCGTTTTACTCAGTTTTAAACTATTAAACTTAATCGGTGATGCATGTTTTGTTTCTCAGTCAATCATAAATTAATCTAAGTTAGTAAGATTTCTGCACTTAAAAATGCAGTTTATTAACCGATTGTCTATTAGATTAAAATTATAAAGTATTTAAATGTCTTAAATCACCATTTGCAGAATCTTCTTTTTATCCAACTTGGGTTACAAATAAGGAGAATAATAAAATTTTCGGATATTGAGAAAACAATAATTCCGACGAATTGAATGAACTTTAAGTATGGTTATGCCACGATATTAACAATATTTGTTTGAAATCCATTTTATTCATCATGATTATATATATATATATATATATATATATATATATATATATATATATATATATATATATATATATATATATATATATAAACCTGTTTTTTTTTTTTGTCTTTTCGGTATTGTAGCCCTCAAACCGTATTCACTTTATAGCTCTTAATCCTTTAATTGTGGACAAATGTGGGCACAGAGGACTTAGGTGTGATCCTAATTTTTATTTGTTATAAATGTTATATCACTTCGATAAAGTTTTGTCTATCCATTTATGGTGTTTTTATTTTATTTTGGAGGTATTTTTGAATTTATTTACTTCAAAATGTACCATATTTTCTATGTAAATTATGCTTATTTATGTTTTATTTTTTTTAAACTACATTAAAATATCATTCCAATACGTGCTTAGAGCTAAAACCTAATTATTTTGGCTTATTTTAGAATGCTCTAAATTACAGTTTTTCCCATTCATGTCAATGGATGCCCATTTTTGACCAAAATTCAAGATTAAGGATTTTTTTTTCAACCACTTAACATTGTAGAATTGAGTCAAAAAAATTGTGTTTGTTCAGGAGGCAAACTTAGGAAAAGTAGCCACGTCTCGTACCGCTCAGATCAAGGGAAGTATTTTTTAAAAATAAATCAAAACTATTTTTTGCCCACATTTGTCCAGAATACGGTTTTAGGGTTAAATGCATTTAGTTTATTATCACTATTTATTATTTCACACTTGGCCAATGTTTATATAACATGAACTTGATTAGTTTATGTTAAAACTGTGTAATCCAAATGGATATCTAGGCCCAAATATATCTATATTTTTGAATGTATGACGTGTCTCCAGGTAATGTCTTGTTCACGGTTCCTGTCAAGTGAAGTTTTCCCACGCACTGTGTGACACTGAATGTTGTGTTGTTGTGTGTCAGAGATGCTGGCGTCGCAGGAGCAGATGAACATGGCCATGCTGCCGGTGGAGCAGAGAGATTACTGCGCACACCACCTCCTCAAACTCATGAAGTGCAAGAGAGACAACTTCCCCAACTTCCTGGCCTGCAAACACGAGAGGCACGACTGGGACTACTGCGAACACCAGGAGTAAGACATCCTCTTTCAGTCCGTCTGCTCTCTCACACACACACACACACACACACACTCTTGTTACGATTAGATCAGTGTGTTGCACTCACACCAGGTCTGACACACCCGCCTGTGAAAGTTCATCTGGTTGCAGAAGTAATTCTTCTCTCACTCAATTGGCATTCCTGCTCGATTCATTTAAAGAGCAACATTTATAACGTTACCCTGAATAAAAGAAAACATTCTTACCTTTAATTGACTTCAACCCGTCCCTAGCTTTAGAAGAGCAATATTAGTATCATTACCCTGAATAATAATAAAAAAATTATTTATATATTTTATTTAATAATTGGTCATTAAATGCATATGAAATAGAAACCCAAAGCTGTTTTTACTGGTATTACTGAAGTTCTCTGTTTTTAATGTGAAATTTGAACCCCTTAGCTGAGAATGGGGGTTAAAATGCGCTATTCAAACTTAAATGGTTGTAATTCAAGAATGCATTGGAATATATACCCAAGTTTGGTTTTGTTTTAAAGAAAACACTCAGCAGATTATTTCAAAATATGAAAGTATGAAAAAGTTATGGAAGTTTAAATTCACAGTAAATCAAATATACTGTACTGTATATTTTTTATATTTTATATAAAATATGTATTTTACAAAATATTTTTTTCTCTAAAATTACTATAAAATCAAAGCCATAAATCTAACCAAGCTATGTTCCAATTTTGAAGTTTGATTAGATATCACAAAAATTGAAGTTCCCATGAGATTTTGTTTAGGCGCAGTACCAAAAATAGCCACCGGGTGCCATTGAATTTAGTTGTATACATTCTGCCTTAACAAATTCATCAATTCTGTCACAAAATGTGGAGCCTTGAGAGTCAGACCTTTGTGACAATATGTGTTTTGTCAAGATTAAAAAAGGTTTTGATCATACATTGTGAAATATAATGATGCCCAAAAGGGGAGGAGCCTGATAAAATAATTCAGAGGACCGTTTCTATGGTAACGCAACGTTCAATTATAAAACGGTTTTCACAGGATGAATTCTGTGTTTATAAGCTTTCAAATGATACCTAATTTATGAACTACTAAAATATGTGGTTTAATAAAAAAGGCAATAAAAAAATGATATTTTAGAGGATAATATTATACCATATTTTTTTTTGAAAAATACTAGATTATGATTTATCATGAACTTTTATCATAAAAACAGAAGTTTCAATGATTAAAGGGTTAGTTCACCCAAAAATGAAAATTCTGTCAGTATTTACTCACCCTCATGTTGTTCCAAACCTCTATGTGCTTATTTGTTCTGCTGAACACAAAGGAAGATATTTGGAAGAATGTTTTAATCAAACAGATCTCATTCCCCATTGACTACTATAGTATGTATTTTTCCTACTATGGTAGTCAATGGGGAATGAGATCTGTTTAATTAAAACATTCTTCCAAATATCTTCCTTTGTGTTCAGCAGAATAAATAAAAACATTGAGGTTTGGAACAACATGAGGGTGAGTAAATACTGACAGAATTTTTATTTTTGGGTGAACTAACCCTTTAAAAGTGGATGCATCGATTTTTTTTTTTTTTTGTGACAAAGGTCAGACCTGTTATGATGCAGATTTTTTGAAGTGCACTCTTGTCATAAATTCATCATTTAATCTTTCTACATAATTTGTAACACAAAACAGGGGTAGAATATCATTATCTATTTAGAAGTCTTACACCTTTCCAACGACGTATAATTTGTCATAATTAGATTAGGATTTAATAGAAATATAGTGAAGTAAAGTTAGGGATCCCAGTACCAGGTCGACAGTTAAGGGGTTAAAGTAGGCCTACAATTATAATTAAGTAAATCATTATAGACTATTAGATATAGAAATCGTTTTTTTTTTTTTTTGTAGTGATGACACAAGAATTTGTTTTTCTAGAGTAAAGAACATTTTGTAATCTTTAGAACCCTTTATGCATTTAAAAAGGTTCTTAATGGAACAATCAATGGCAACAAAGAACATTTATTTTAAAGTCCCTGTAAAGGCAATTCCACAAAAAAGTTCTAAACACATTATAAATGTTACATATGTATTGTTAAAACATATTATAAAGACTGTGAACTGTGAAGTACTGAAATGTGGAGTTAGACCGTTAAACAGTTTTTCACCATTGCAATTTTACGGATTTTTTGGGCGGGGCTAAAACAGGGCTCGATGACGCACTGGAGCCCATGAGCTCCTGGACACGCCCCTATTTGATGACGCATTTTGCTGATCTCATTCGTCCCCTAACAATAGAGCACATTCGCATTCGCCGCTCAATCGCGAGTGACTGTCAGTACTATTAGTTACCACAGTCTACAGTTTTCTAGCTAGCTATTTGACACAGAAATGCATAGGCTATTACCTGGATGCAATCATGTACAAAACAGATCGGTATCTTCATTTAAATTCCCTAAAACGATCACATCAAGAAGAGGTTTTTAGAGAGCCAACCTTGTTGATGAAGAGCTGAGGATCACCGCAAACACCCGCCTCTGTAGTGATCATTTTATAAACTTTCCTCAGAGACAACTGGGATTCACTGATAATCCGCTGTTACTGGTGAACGGGGCCGAAACGTCTATCTCCCGCCTCAGCGTTCATCCTCCCGTCCCAAAAGCAGTTTCAGCTAATATCACCGTCGACAGCTTTCCCGTGAGTGGGCGTGGTTTCCACGTAGCCAGCGGACACGCCCCCAGCGTTTGAGAACAGAGATAACTTTTTTCAAGATTTTGATAGCTCATTTTATGTACTTGCCGGCTTTTTTTATCATTCAATGGGCCATATGCACACATAAGTTCTGCATTTGACGCAAGGACACTCGTCCATTTCCGGTTGTGGACATTTAAGCGGAGGAGAAAAGAGGAAAATGGGATTATGGCAGAGTCTACAAAATATACTGTCCTCCCGTCTTTGAAACGAAACGTACATACGTTTAGATGTAATTTTATATACAGTTATGTTTATTTAATATAATTTTAAAAAGAAGTATAAACACAACGAGGGGTATCTGTTTTATCTGTTTTTGTGACTAATGTTTCTTTATGATAACCATGGAGTATAAAATTCAATATAAACTCTCGGTATTGCATTGGACTCTACGATCTACGATAAATATCTCAATATCTCAGCTCTGGAAGGGTCTAGACGAGCCTCCATTTTTGCACTCAGGTCAAAGTCTCTTGGCCCTCTATCAGAATCCAGAGTTTCAAGAAGATTGGAGAAACTCAAAATTTTGCCCTCAATTTCGACCCGAAAAAAACGACAGTGTTACCCCTTTAGTTTTTTTTGGGGGTCAAAATTTTGAGTTTCTCTGATCTTCTTGAAACTCTGGATTCTGATAGAGGGCCAAGAGACTTAGACCTGAGTGCAAAAATGGAGGCTCTAGACCCTTCCAGAGCTGAGATATCAAAACTCAAAAATTCGAAGCCCCACAAAAAACGACAGTGTTACCCCTTACGTTTTTTTTTTTTCGGTCGAAAAATGAAGTTTCTCCAATCTTCTCAAAACTCTGGATTCTGATAGAGGGACATGAGACTTAAACCTGAGAGCAAAAATGGAGGCTCTAGACCCTTCCAGAGCTGAGATATTGAGATCCCACGTAGCATTTATGCATTATAAATATCTCAATATCTCAGCTCTGGAAGGGTCTAAAGCCTCCATTTTTGCACTCAGGTTTAAGTCTCATGGCCCTCTATCAGAATCCAGAGTTTTGAGAAGATTAGAGAAACTTATTTTTTCACACCCAAAAAAAAAACGAAAGGGGTAACACTGTCGTTTTTTTGGGGGTCGAATTTTTGAGTTTCGATACCTCAGCTCTGGAAGGGTCTAGAGCCTCCATTTTTTGCACTCAGGTCTAAGTCTCTTGGCCCTCTATCAGAATCCAGAGTTTCAAGAAGATCGGAGAAACTCAAAATTTTGACCCCCCCCCAAAAAAAACGACAGTGTTACCCCTTTCGTTTTTTTTTTTGGGTGCGAAAAAATAAGTTTCTCTAATCTTCTCAAAACTCTGGATTATGATAGAGGGCCATCAGACTTAAACCTGAGTGCAAAAATGGAGGCTCTAGACCCTTCCACAGCTGAGATATCGAAACTCAAAAATTCGAACCCAAAAAAAACGACAGTGGTACCCCTTTCGTTTTTTTTTTCGGTCAAAAAATGAAGTTTCTCCAATCTTCTCAAAACTCTGGATTCTGATAGAGGGACATGAGACTTAAACCTGAGAGCAAAAATGGAGGCTCTAGACCCTTCCAGAGCTGAGATATCGAAACTCAAAATTTCGACCCGAAAAAAAAAAACGACAGTGTTACCCCTTACGTTTTTTTTTTGGGTGCGAAAAAATAAGTTTCTCTAATCTTCTCAAAACTCTGGATTCTGATAGAGGGCCGCGAGACTTTGACCTGAGCGCAAAAATGGAGGCTCTAGACCCTTCAAGAGCTGAGATATTGAGATCCCACGTAGCATTTATGCATTATAAATATCTCAATATCTCAGCTCTGGAAGGGTCTAAAGCCTCCATTTTGCACTCAGGTTTAAGTCTCATGGCCCTCTATCAGAATCCAGAGTTTTGAGAAGATTAGAGAAACTTATTTTTTCGCACCCAAAAAAAAAAACGAAAGGGGTAACACTGTCGTTTTTTTGGGGGGGTCGAAATTTTGAGTTTCGATACCTCAGCTCTGGAAGGGTCTAGAGCCTCCATTTTTGCACTCAGGTCCAAGTCTCATGGCCCTCTATCAGAATCCAGAGTTTCAAGAAGATCGGAGAAACTAAAAATTTTGACCCAAAAAAAAACAAACAAAAAACGACAGTGTTACCCCTTTCGTTTTTTTTTTTTTGGGTGCGAAAAAATAAGTTTCTCTAATCTTCTCAAAACTCTGGATTCTGATAGAGGGCCATCAGACTAGGGATGGGACGGTATGAAAATTTCATATCACGATTATAGTGTCCAAAATAATCGTGATTATCAATATTATCACGGTTTTGTTCAAAATTTATGAAAGTGCTCAAAAAGAATTGATGCTCACACTGAAAACATTTCAACAAGTTTTATAATTGAAAATCAACAAACAACAAATAAAACAAGCCTCTCTATGCAGTTTTTTAAGCAAGATTCTATTCTATGGCATTTGCTTCTTTATAATGCCCGTCGTCAATAGCAACGCATTATTACACAGCGCACATCCATATCACAACGGGCGCACGCTCTTGTTTCATTCAAATACAACTTGCCGTCTTGCGTCTCCGGTTTTTGATTGTATTGCAGAAATGAAATCATGTTGATTTAGTTGATTTATTGCTTACAGAGTTTGATAATATTGGTGTGATATATCTTGTCTGGACGATTGTTTTACAAAATGAATTCATAAACAGTTAAGATTTAAAACATTAGCTAACCTCATTATCAATTCAATATGTCCCCGTAATTATGTGGTAAAAATAAAATCGGTTTAATACGTGATGTATCTATACTTTACTATCCCTTAAAATATCACTCTTAATAATAGTCTTGTTTGAAGTTATTCGTTCGTCTTTAGCTCAAATCCACTTGCTATGAACTTTTCTTCTCGGAAGCTTGACGTCTATTTCAAATGAGTGACATAAAATGTTTCAACTCAAAACAACATTTCGTGCCCAACTGTTTCCCAGAAGTAGTTTTGGTGTTAAGGTCAAAGTTAACTTGCCTTGCGTTCGGGTGATAATCACACAAGACGACTCGGCAGATTTGAAGTGTTTCTATTGCAGTGACTTTTTGTTCGACAGACAGGGTGACCATCCTCGATCAAGTTTCCCTCAGGACTTTTGTAAAACCCAAAATATGACCACACCTCAGATTTGGTCCTCTTAAAAGGCTGAAAAATCTCCCGAGCACGGTCACTGCCTTCCACTATTCCTTCTCGAATAGTAATTTAAAAAAATAGTGCGTGCTGCGCGCCTGCATCAGACTGGCAGACAGGATTCTGGATAATCAAACACGGTTTTAATGATAATTAAATTTTAAACGATAATACTAACCGTCAGTACATTTGATCACGGTTTATCGTGAAACCGGTTATCGTCCCATCCCTACATCAGACTTAAACCTGAGTGCAAAAATGGAGGCTCTAGACCCTTCCACAGCTGAGATATCGAAACTCAAAATTTCGACCTTTCGAACTTATTTTTTCGCACCCCAAAAAAAAAAACGAAAAGGGGTAACACTGTTGTTTTTTTTGGGGGTCGAAATTTTGAGTTTCGATATCTCAGCTCTGGAAGGGTCTAGAGCCTCCATTTTTGCACTCAGGTCTAAGTCTCATGGCCCTCTATCAGAATCCAGAGTTTCAAGAAGATTGGAGAAACTCAAAATTTTGACCCCAAAAAAAAACAAAACGACAATGTTACCCCTTTTGTTTTTGTTTTGTTTTTTTGGTGCGAAAAAATACGTTTCTCCAATCTTCTCAAAACTCTGGATTCTGATAGAGAATCGAGCATCCTTACACCTTCACCGGAAATACCGCCGTGCATAGAGCCCATTTGGCTGGGTGGCTAATAACAAATTTTTCTGTGGTGCGACAAACTCAGAACACATACTTAATTTTGACTTTACAGGGACTTAAAAGTGTGTGTGTGAACATTGTGCTGTTATGCTCTTCTGATTGAGTGTGTCCTCTTCTCTGCAGTTATGTGATGAGGATGAAAGAGTATGAGCGAGAGAGAAGACTGAACTTGAGGAAGAAGAGGATCGAGGCAAACGCTGCATAAACACAATCTCCCGCTTCACTTCCTCTAGTTTCTGTGTATATACATGTCTCTCTCCATAATAAAGATGATCTAGTGAGCTCTACAAGATGGCATTGATCCGTGTGTTTTATTCACAGATTCGCAACCAATCTAGCAGAATACATTACGCTTGAATTACATTGGACAAATCACAAGACAATCACACTTTTTTATCCTCTTTTATATAAATGTTAAGTCAACAAAACTGTTCTGAGATCTGCAGTTTTTCCTTTAGCTCCACATGCTGTAATAACACTAATATTAATCAAACACACAACGTCTCGGACCTCTTGTTAGTGATTTGAGACCATCACAATGAATTAGAGCCAGACCGATATATCGGCAGGCCGATATTATTGGCCGATATTAGGCATTTTCGAAAATATCGGTAGTTATAATGGCCGATAAATGAATATTTCAAAAATAAAAACGGATGAATCACGCAGCTTATAACTACAAGGCAATATAGGGGCTAATTATTATTTTATTTATCAGAACTTTAATATATTTTGATGTTCCTCTGTTCTGTTGTGACAATAGAAACAAGTTTCTTTTTAAAATGCATTATCATATTATTTTAGTTAAAACTCATAAATAACTACAAATAACTAATGTTAGGTAAATCTGTCAATATTTTGTTGTGCGTTTCTGAAATAATAATAATAATAAATATCGGCCGATATATCGGATTTTAAAACCAACAAATATTTGTATCGGTATCGGCCTTCAAAATCCTTTATCGGTCTGGCTCTACAATGAATAAAAGCAGAACTAAAAATCTGTACTGAAGTCACAGCCATCACATGACCAGTCAAACACACACTTCAGCATATAGTGCACTCAGAATACAGTAGCGGAGTCACACAGACGGCTTCTCTATGTGTTTAGTGACTAGATGAGGGGATCTAATGAAGAAGTGTGCAGGACTGGGGATACTGCACACAATCACCTTACTTTCAAACACTTCCCCTCCATATGTTTCATTATTGTAATGCAAATTATACATTTTGATTCATTTTACAGTTGTATACTTACCCTCTATTCTCAATACTGTGACTTTTGTAACACAATTGTGTGCTTAAAATGTCTAAAAATGTGCTCTATGTTTTTGTGTGCAAAATATGAGTTATGATGTGATGACAGATCACACCTATAGGGGGCGACACACACCATTACAATGAAGCTTGAGGTTGTGGATCTGAGCTTTATTATGCAGGATCAGTCCGTTCTCCGAGATGGAGGCGGGCCGTGTGCAGTATAAAAGAGAGAGAGGAGGTTAAAAGAGGGCGTGTCCTACAGGACGAAGGGCAGGATGGGCGAGCGCAGCGTGGGATAGTCCCGAAACTCCTTCAGGTAACTGCGGTGTTTGCCCTTCGCCCACACCGTCATCTGGATGAAGCCCACCAGCGTGAAGAAGGCCACGGGCAGACACTGCGTCATCAGAGTGAAGCCCAGCCACGAGCCCAGCTGCACACACACACACAACAGAGATGTCACAATATAGCGCGAGACTTAAACACATCAGTGTGGATAGTTCACCCAAAAACTGTGAAAGTATTGAGGTATTTATAATGGCATGAATGCTATGTGGGATCTCAATATCTCAGCTGTGGAAGGGTCTAGAGCCTCCATTTTTGCACTCAGGTCTAAGTCCCATGGCCCTCTATCAGAATCCAGAGTTTTGAGAAGATTGGAGAAACTTAATTTTTCGCCCGAAAAAAAAAACAAAAAAACGTAAGGGGTACCACTGTCGTTTTTTTTTCGGGTCGAAATTTTGAGTTTCCATATCTCAGCTCTGGAAGGGTCTAGAGCCTCCATTTTTGCGCTCAGGTCAAAGTCTCGCGGCCCTCTATCAAAATCCAGAGTTTTGAGAAGATTGAAAAAACGTAATTTTTCGCCCGAAAACGAAAAAAAACGAAAGGGGTAACACTGTCATTTTTTTTTCGGGTCGAAATTTTGAATTTTGATATCTCAGCTCTGGAAGGGTCTAGAGCCTCCATTTTTGCACTCAGGTCAAAGTCTCACAGCCCTCTATCAGAATCCAGAGTTTTGAGAAGATTGGAGAAACTTAATTTTTCGCCCGAAAACGAAAAAAACGAAAGGGGTAACACTGTCGTTTTTTTTTCGAGTCGAAATTTAGAATTTTGATATCTCAGCTCTGGAAGGGTCTAGAGCCTCCATTTTTGCACTCAGGTCAAAGTTTCGTGGCCCTCTATCAGAATCCAGAGTTTTGAGAAGATTGGAGAAACTTGATTTTTCGCCCGAAAACAGAAAAAAACGTAAGGGGTAACACTGTCGTTTTTTTTTTCGGGTCGAAATTTTGAGTTTCCATATCTCAGCTCTGGAAGGGTCTAGAGCCTCCATTTTTGCGCTCAGGTCAAAGTCTCGCGGCCCTCTATCATAATCCAGAGTTTTGAGAAGATTGGACAAACTTGATTTTTCGCCCGAAAACGAAAAAAAACGTAAGGGGTAACACTGTCGTTTTTTTTTAGGGTCGAAATTTTGAGTTTCCATATCTCAGCTCTGGAAGGGTCTAGAGCCTCCATTTTTGCGCTCAGGTCAAAGTCTCGCGGCCCCCTATCATAATCCAGAGTTTTGAGAAGATTGGAGAAACTTGATTTTTCGCCCGAAAACGAAAAAAAACGTAAGGGGTAACACTGTCGGTTTTTTTTTCGGGTCGAAATTTTGAGTTTCCATATCTCAGCTCTGGAAGGGTCTAGAGCCTCCATTTTTGCACTCAGGTCAAAGTCTCGCGGCCCTCTATCATAATCCAGAGTTTTGAGAAGATTGGAGAAACTTGATTTTTCCCCCGAAAACAAAAAAAAATGTAAGGGGTAACACTGTCGTTTTTTTTTCGGGTCGAAACTTTGAGTTTCCATATCTCAGCTCTGGAAGGGTCTAGAGCCTCCATTTTTGCGCTCAGGTCAAAGTCTCGCGGCCCTCTATCATAATCCAGAGTTTTGAGAAGATTGGAGAAACTTGATTTTTCGCCCGAAAATGAAAAAAAACGTAAGGGGTAACACTGTCGGTTTTTTTTCGGGTCGAAATTTTGAGTTTCCATATCTCAGCTCTGGAAGGGTCTAGAGCCTCCATTTTTGCGTTTAGGTCAAAGTCTCGCGGCCCTCTATCATAATCCAGAGTTTTGAGAAGATTGGAGAAACTTGATTTTTCGCCCGAAAACGAAAAAAAAACGTAAGGGTTAACATTGTCGTTTTTTTTTCGGGTCGAAACTTTGAGTTTCCATATCTCAGCTCTGGAAGGGTCTAGAGCCTCCATTTTTGCGCTCAGGTCAAAGTCTCGCGGCCCTCTATCATAATCCAGAGTTTTGAGAAGATTGGAGAAACTTGATTTTTCGCCCAAAAACAAAAAAAAAACGTAAGGGGTAACACTGTCGTTTTTTTTTCGGGTCGAAACTTTGAGTTTCCATATCTCAGCTCTGGAAGGGTCTAGAGCCTCCATTTTTGCGCTCAGGTCAAAGTCTTGCGGCCCTCTATCATAATCCAGAGTTTTGAGAAGATTGGAGAAACTTGATTTTTCGCCCGAAAACAAAAAAAAAACGTAAGGGGTAACACTGTCGTTTTTTTTTCGGGTCGAAATTTTGAGTTTCCATATCTCAGCTCTGGAAGGGTCTAGAGCCTCCATTTTTGCGCTCAGGTCAAAGTCTCGCGGCCCTCTATCATAATCCAGAGTTTTGAGAAGATTGGAGAAACTTGATTTTTCGCCCGAAAACAAAAAAAAACGTAAGGGGTAACACTGTCGTTTTTTTTCGGGTCGAAACTTTGAGTTTCCATATCTCAGCTCTGGAAGGGTCTAGAGCCTCCATTTTTGCGCTCAGGTCAAAGTCTCGCGGCCCTCTATCATAATCCAGAGTTTTGAGAAGATTGGAGAAACTTGATTTTTCGCCCAAAAACGAAAAAAAACGTAAGGGGTAACACTGTCGTTTTTTTTTCGGGTCGAAATTTTGAGTTTCCATATCTCAGCTCTGGAAGGGTCTAGAGCCTCCATTTTTGCGTTTAGGTCAAAGTCTCGCGGCCCTCTATCATAATCCAGAGTTTTGAGAAGATTGGAGAAACTTGATTTTTCGCCCGAAAACGAAAAAAAAACATAAGGGGTAACACTGTCGTTTTTTTTTCGGGTCGAAATTTTGAGTTTCCATATCTCAGCTCTGGAAGGGTCTAGAGCCTCCATTTTTGCGCTCAGGTCAAAGTCTCGCGGCCCTCTATCATAATCCAGAGTTTTGAGAAGATTGGAGAAACTTGATTTTTCGCCCGAAAATGAAAAAAAAAACGTAAGGGGTAACACTGTCGTTTTTTTTTCGGGTCGAAATTTTGAGTTTCCATATCTCAGCTCTGGAAGGGTCTAGAGCCTCCATTTTTGCGTTTAGGTCAAAGTCCCGCGGCCCTCTATCATAATCCAGAGTTTTGAGAAGATTGGAGAAACTTGATTTTTCGCCCGAAAACGAAAAAAAACATAAGGGGTAACACTGTCGTTTTTTTTTCGGGTCGAAATTTTGAGTTTCCATATCTCAGCTCTGGAAGGGTCTAGAGCCTCCATTTTTGCGCTCAGGTCAAAGTCTCGCGGCCCTCTATCATAATCCAGAGTTTTGAGAAGATTGGAGAAACTTGATTTTTCGCCCGAAAATGAAAAAAAACGTAAGGGGTAACACTGTCGTTTTTTTTTCGGGTCGAAATTTTGAGTTTCCATATCTCAGCTCTGGAAGGGTCTAGAGCCTCCATTTTTGCGCTCAGGTCAAAGTCTTGCGGCCCTCTATCATAATCCAGAGTTTTGAGAAGATTGGAGAAACTTGATTTTTCGCCCGAAAACAAAAAAAAACGTAAGGGGTAACACTGTCGTTTTTTTTCGGGTCGAAACTTTGAGTTTCCATATCTCAGCTCTGGAAGGGTCTAGAGCCTCCATTTTTGCGCTCAGGTCAAAGTCTTGCGGACCTCTATCATAATCCAGAGTTTTGAAAAAAATTGGAGAAACTTGATTTTTCGCCCGAAAACAAAAAAAAAACGTAAGGGGTAACACTGTCGTTTTTTTTTCGGGTCGAAATTTTGAGTTTCCATATCTCAGCTCTGGAAGGGTCTAGAGCCTCCATTTTTGCGCTCAGGTCAAAGTCTCGCGGCCCTCTATCATAATCCAGAGTTTTGAGAAGATTGGAGAAACTTGATTTTTCGCCCAAAAACGAAAAAAAACGTAAGGGGTAACACTGTCGTTTTTTTTTCGGGTCGAAATTTTGAGTTTCCATATCTCAGCTCTGGAAGGGTCTAGAGCCTCCATTTTTGCGTTTAGGTCAAAGTCTCGCGGCCCTCTATCATAATCCAGAGTTTTGAGAAGATTGGAGAAACTTGATTTTTCGCCCGAAAACGAAAAAAAAACATAAGGGGTAACACTGTCGTTTTTTTTTCGGGTCGAAATTTTGAGTTTCCATATCTCAGCTCTGGAAGGGTCTAGAGCCTCCATTTTTGCGCTCAGGTCAAAGTCTCGCGGCCATCTATCATAATCCAGAGTTTTGAGAAGATTGGAGAAACTTGATTTTTCGCCCGAAAATGAAAAAAAACGTAAGGGGTAACACTGTCGTTTTTTTTTCGGGTCGAAATTTTGAGTTTCCATATCTCAGCTCTGGAAGGGTCTAGAGCCTCCATTTTTGCGTTTAGGTCAAAGTCCCGCGGCCCTCTATCATAATCCAGAGTTTTGAGAAGATTGGAGAAACTTGATTTTTCGCCCGAAAACGAAAAAAAACATAAGGGGTAACACTGTCGTTTTTTTTTCGGGTCGAAATTTTGAGTTTCCATATCTCAGCTCTGGAAGGGTCTAGAGCCTCCATTTTTGCGCTCAGGTCAAAGTCTTGCGGCCCTCTATCATAATCCAGAGTTTTGAGAAGATTGGAGAAACTTGATTTTTCGCCCGAAAACAAAAAAAAAACGTAAGGGGTAACACTGTCGTTTTTTTTTCGGGTCGAAACTTTGAGTTTCCATATCTCAGCTCTGGAAGGGTCTAGAGCCTCCATTTTTGCGCTCAGGTCAAAGTCTCGCGGCCCTCTATCATAATCCAGAGTTTTGAGAAGAATGGAGAAACTTGATTTTTCGCCCGAAAACGGAAAAAAACGCAAGGGGTAACACTGTCGTTTTTTTTTCGGGTCGAAATTTTGAGTTTCCATATCTCAGCTCTGGAAGGGTCTAGAGCCTCCATTTTTGCGTTTAGGTCAAAGTCCCGCGGCCCTCTATCATAATCCAGAGTTTTGAGAAGATTGGAGAAACTTGATTTTTCGCCCGAAAACGAAAAAAAACATAAGGGGTAACACTGTCGTTTTTTTTTCGGGTCGAAATTTTGAGTTTCCATATCTCAGCTCTGGAAGGGTCTAGAGCCTCCATTTTTGCGCTCAGGTCAAAGTCTTGCGGCCCTCTATCATAATCCAGAGTTTTGAGAAGATTGGAGAAACTTGATTTTTCGCCCGAAAACAAAAAAAAAACGTAAGGGGTAACACTGTCGTTTTTTTTTCGGGTCGAAACTTTGAGTTTCCATATCTCAGCTCTGGAAGGGTCTAGAGCCTCCATTTTTGCGCTCAGGTCAAAGTCTCGCGGCCCTCTATCATAATCCAGAGTTTTGAGAAGATTGGAGAAACTTGATTTTTCGCCCGAAAACGGAAAAAAACGCAAGGGGTAACACTGTCGTTTTTTTTTCGGGTCGAAATTTTGAGTTTCCATATCTCAGCTCTGGAAGGGTCTAGAGCCTCCATTTTTGCGCTCAGGTCAAAGTCTCGCGGCCCTCTATCATAATCCAGAGTTTTGAGAAGATTGGAGAAACTTGATTTTTCGCCCGAAAACGAAAAAAAACGTAAGGGGTAACACTGTCGTTTTTTTTTCGGGTCGAAATTTTGAGTGTCCATATCTCAGCTCTGGAAGGGTCTAGAGCCTCCATTTTTGCGTTTAGGTCAAAGTCCCGCGGCCCTCTATCATAATCCAGAGTTTTGAGAAGATTGGAGAAACTTGATTTTTCGCCCGAAAACGAAAAAAAACATAAGGGGTAACACTGTCGTTTTTTTTTCGGGTCGAAATTTTGAGTTTCCATATCTCAGCTCTGGAAGGGTCTAGAGCCTCCATTTTTGCGCTCAGGTCAAAGTCTCGCGGCCCTCTATCATAATCCAGAGTTTTGAGAAGATTGGAGAAACTTGATTTTTCGCCCGAAAACGGAAAAAAACGCAAGGGGTAACACTGTCGTTTTTTTTTCGGGTCGAAATTTTGAGTTTCCATATCTCAGCTCTGGAAGGGTCTAGAGCCTCCATTTTTGCGCTCAGGTCAAAGTCTCGCGGCCCTCTATCATAATCCAGAGTTTTGAGAAGATTGGAGAAACTTGATTTTTCGCCCGAAAATGAAAAAAACGTAAGGGGTAACACTGTCGTTTTTTTTTCGGGTCGAAATTTTGAGTTTCCATATCTCAGCTCTGGAAGGGTCTAGAGCCTCCATTTTTGCGTTTAGGTCAAAGTCTCGCGGCCCTCTATCATAATCCAGAGTTTTGAGAAGATTGGAGAAACTTGATTTTTCGCCCGAAAACGAAAAAAAACATAAGGGGTAACACTGTCGTTTTTTTTTTCGGGTCGAAATTTTGAGTTTCCATATCTCAGCTCTGGAAGGGTCTAGAGCCTCCATTTTTGCGCTCAGGTCAAAGTCTCGCGGCCCTCTATCATAATCCAGAGTTTTGAGAAGACTGGAGAAACTTGATTTTTCGCCCAAAAACGAAAAAAAACGTAAGGGGTAACACTGTCGTTTTTTTTTTTCGGGTCGAAATTTTGAGTTTCCATATCTCAGCTCTGGAAGGGTCTAGAGCCTCCATTTTTGCGTTTAGGTCAAAGTCTCGCGGCCCTCTATCATAATCCAGAGTTTTGAGAAGATTGGAGAAACTTGATTTTTCGCCCGAAAACGAAAAAAAACATAAGGGGTAACACTGTCGTTTTTTTTTCGGGTCGAAATTTTGAGTTTCCATATCTCAGCTCTGGAAGGGTCTAGAGCCTCCATTTTTGCGCTCAGGTCAAAGTCTCGCGGCCCTCTATCATAATCCAGAGTTTTGAGAAGATTGGAGAAACTTGATTTATCGCCCGAAAACAAAAAAAAACGTAAGGGGTAACACTGTCGTTTTTTTTTCGGGTCGAAACTTTGAGTTTCCATATCTCAGCTCTGGAAGGGTCTAGAGCCTCCATTTTTGCGATCAGGTCAAAGTCTCGCGGCCCTCTATCATAATCCAGAGTTTTGAGAAGATTGGAGAAACTTGATTTTTTGCCCGAAAACAAAAAAAAACGTAAGGGGTAACACTGTCGTTTTTTTTTTCGGGTCGAAATTTTGAGTTTCCATATCTCAGCTCTGGAAGGGTCTAGAGCCTCCATTTTTGCGCTCAGGTCAAAGTCTCGCGGCCCTCTATCATAATCCAGAGTTTTGAGAAGATTGGAGAAACTTGATTTTTCGCCCGAAAACGAAAAAAAACATAAGGGGTAACACTGTCGTTTTTTTTTCGGGTCGAAATTTTGAGTTTCCATATCTCAGCTCTGGAAGGGTCTAGAGCCTCCATTTTTGCGCTCAGGTCAAAGTCTTGCGGCCCTCTATCATAATCCAGAGTTTTGAGAAGATTGGAGAAACTTGATTTTTCGCCCGAAAACAAAAAAAAAACGTAAGGGGTAACACTGTCGTTTTTTTTTCGGGTCGAAATTTTGAGTTTCCATATCTCAGCTCTGGAAGGGTCTAGAGCCTCCATTTTTGCGCTCAGGTCAAAGTCTCGCGGCCCTCTATCATAATCCAGAGTTTTGAGAAGATTGGAGAAACTTGATTTTTCGCCCAAAAACGAAAAAAAACGTAAGGGGTAACACTGTCGTTTTTTTTTCGGGTCGAAATTTTGAGTTTCCATATCTCAGCTCTGGAAGGGTCTAGAGCCTCCATTTTTGCGTTTAGGTCAAAGTCTCGCGGCCCTCTATCATAATCCAGAGTTTTGAGAAGATTGGAGAAACTTGATTTTTCGCCCGAAAACGAAAAAAAAACATAAGGGGTAACACTGTCGTTTTTTTTTCGGGTCGAAATTTTGAGTTTCCATATCTCAGCTCTGGAAGGGTCTAGAGCCTCCATTTTTGCGCTCAGGTCAAAGTCTCGCGGCCCTCTATCATAATCCAGAGTTTTGAGAAGATTGGAGAAACTTGATTTTTCGCCCGAAAATGAAAAAAAAAACGTAAGGGGTAACACTGTCGTTTTTTTTTCGGGTCGAAATTTTGAGTTTCCATATCTCAGCTCTGGAAGGGTCTAGAGCCTCCATTTTTGCGTTTAGGTCAAAGTCCCGCGGCCCTCTATCATAATCCAGAGTTTTGAGAAGATTGGAGAAACTTGATTTTTCGCCCGAAAACGAAAAAAAACATAAGGGGTAACACTGTCGTTTTTTTTTCGGGTCGAAATTTTGAGTTTCCATATCTCAGCTCTGGAAGGGTCTAGAGCCTCCATTTTTGCGCTCAGGTCAAAGTCTTGCGGCCCTCTATCATAATCCAGAGTTTTGAGAAGATTGGAGAAACTTGATTTTTCGCCCGAAAACAAAAAAAAACGTAAGGGGTAACACTGTCGTTTTTTTTCGGGTCGAAACTTTGAGTTTCCATATCTCAGCTCTGGAAGGGTCTAGAGCCTCCATTTTTGCGCTCAGGTCAAAGTCTCGCGGCCCTCTATCATAATCCAGAGTTTTGAGAAGATTGGAGAAACTTGATTTTTCGCCCAAAAACGAAAAAAAACGTAAGGGGTAACACTGTCGTTTTTTTTTCGGGTCGAAATTTTGAGTTTCCATATCTCAGCTCTGGAAGGGTCTAGAGCCTCCACTTTTGCGTTTAGGTCAAAGTCTCGCGGCCCTCTATCATAATCCAGAGTTTTGAGAAGATTGGAGAAACTTGATTTTTCGCCCGAAAACGAAAAAAAAACATAAGGGGTAACACTGTCGTTTTTTTTTCGGGTCGAAATTTTGAGTTTCCATATCTCAGCTCTGGAAGGGTCTAGAGCCTCAATTTTTGCGCTCAGGTCAAAGTCTTGCGGCCCTCTATCATAATCCAGAGTTTTGAGAAGATTGGAGAAACTTGATTTTTCGCCCGAAAACAAAAAAAAAACGTAAGGGGTAACACTGTCGTTTTTTTTTCGGGTCGAAACTTTGAGTTTCCATATCTCAGCTCTGGAAGGGTCTAGAGCCTCCATTTTTGCGCTCAGGTCAAAGTCTCGCGGCCCTCTATCATAATCCAGAGTTTTGAGAAGATTGGAGAAACTTGATTTTTCGCCCGAAAACGGAAAAAAACGCAAGGGGTAACACTGTCGTTTTTTTTTCGGGTCGAAATTTTGAGTTTCCATATCTCAGCTCTGGAAGGGTCTAGAGCCTCCATTTTTGCGCTCAGGTCAAAGTCTCGCGGCCCTCTATCATAATCCAGAGTTTTGAGAAGATTGGAGAAACTTGATTTTTCGCCCGAAAATGAAAAAAAACGTAAGGGGTAACACTGTCGTTTTTTTTTCGGGTCGAAATTTTGAGTTTCCATATCTCAGCTCTGGAAGGGTCTAGAGCCTCCATTTTTGCGTTTAGGTCAAAGTCTCGCGGCCCTCTATCATAATCCAGAGTTTTGAGAAGATTGGAGAAACTTGATTTTTCGCCCAAAAACGAAAAAAAACATAAGGGGTAACACTGTCGTTTTTTTTTTCGGGTCGAAATTTTGAGTTTCCATATCTCAGCTCTGGAAGGGTCTAGAGCCTCCATTTTTGAGCTCAGGTCAAAGTCTTGCGGCCCTCTATCATAATCCAGAGTTTTGAGAAGATTGGAGAAACTTGATTTTTCGCCCGAAAACGAAAAAAAACGTAAGGGGTAACACTGTCGTTTTTTTTTCGGGTCGAAACTTTGAGTTTCCATATCTCAGCTCTGGAAGGGTCTAGAGCCTCCATTTTTGCGCTCAGGTCAAAGTCTCGCGGCCCTCTATCATAATCCAGAGTTTTGAGAAGACTGGAGAAACTTGATTTTTCGCCCAAAAACGAAAAAAAACGTAAGGGGTAACACTGTCGTTTTTTTTTTTCGGGTCGAAATTTTGAGTTTCCATATCTCAGCTCTGGAAGGGTCTAGAGCCTCCATTTTTGCGCTCAGGTCAAAGTCTCGCGGCCCTCTATCATAATCCAGAGTTTTGAGAAGATTGGAGAAACTTGATTTTTCGCCCGAAAACAAAAAAAAACGTAAGGGGTAACACTGTCGGTTTTTTTTTCGGGTCGAAACTTTGAGTTTCCATATCTCAGCTCTGGAAGGGTCTAGAGCCTCCATTTTTGCGCTCAGGTCAAAGTCTCGCGGCCCTCTATCATAATCCAGAGTTTTGAGAAGATTGGAGAAACTTGATTTTTCGCCCGAAAATGAAAAAAAACGTAAGGGGTAACACTGTCGTTTTTTTTTCGGGTCGAAATTTTGAGTTTCCATATCTCAGCTCTGGAAGGGTCTAGAGCCTCCATTTTTGCGTTTAGGTCAAAGTCCCGCGGCCCTCTATCATAATCCAGAGTTTTGAGAAGATTGGAGAAACTTGATTTTTCGCCCGAAAACGAAAAAAAACATAAGGGGTAACACTGTCGTTTTTTTTTCGGGTCGAAATTTTGAGTTTCCATATCTCAGCTCTGGAAGGGTCTAGAGCCTCCATTTTTGCGCTCAGGTCAAAGTCTTGCGGCCCTCTATCATAATCCAGAGTTTTGAGAAGATTGGAGAAACTTGATTTTTCGCCCGAAAACAAAAAAAAACGTAAGGGGTAACACTGTCGTTTTTTTTCGGGTCGAAACTTTGAGTTTCCATATCTCAGCTCTGGAAGGGTCTAGAGCCTCCATTTTTGCGTTTAGGTCAAAGTCTCGCGGCCCTCTATCATAATCCAGAGTTTTGAGAAGATTGGAGAAACTTGATTTTTCGCCCGAAAACGAAAAAAAACATAAGGGGTAACACTGTCGTTTTTTTTTCGGGTCGAAATTTTGAGTTTCCATATCTCAGCTCTGGAAGGGTCTAGAGCCTCCATTTTTGCGCTCAGGTCAAAGTCTTGCGGCCCTCTATCATAATCCAGAGTTTTGAGAAGATTGGAGAAACTTGATTTTTCGCCCGAAAACAAAAAAAAAACGTAAGGGGTAACACTGTCGTTTTTTTTTCGGGTCGAAACTTTGAGTTTCCATATCTCAGCTCTGGAAGGGTCTAGAGCCTCCATTTTTGCGCTCAGGTCAAAGTCTCGCGGCCCTCTATCATAATCCAGAGTTTTGAGAAGATTGGAGAAACTTGATTTTTCGCCCGAAAACGGAAAAAAACGCAAGGGGTAACACTGTCGTTTTTTTTTCGGGTCGAAATTTTGAGTTTCCATATCTCAGCTCTGGAAGGGTCTAGAGCCTCCATTTTTGCGCTCAGGTCAAAGTCTCGCGGCCCTCTATCATAATCCAGAGTTTTGAGAAGATTGGAGAAACTTGATTTTTCGCCCGAAAATGAAAAAAACGTAAGGGGTAACACTGTCGTTTTTTTTTCGGGTCGAAATTTTGAGTTTCCATATCTCAGCTCTGGAAGGGTCTAGAGCCTCCATTTTTGCGTTTAGGTCAAAGTCTCGCGGCCCTCTATCATAATCCAGAGTTTTGAGAAGATTGGAGAAACTTGATTTTTCGCCCGAAAACGAAAAAAAACATAAGGGGTAACACTGTCGTTTTTTTTTTCGGGTCGAAATTTTGAGTTTCCATATCTCAGCTCTGGAAGGGTCTAGAGCCTCCATTTTTGCGCTCAGGTCAAAGTCTCGCGGCCCTCTATCATAATCCAGAGTTTTGAGAAGACTGGAGAAACTTGATTTTTCGCCCAAAAACGAAAAAAAACGTAAGGGGTAACACTGTCGTTTTTTTTTTTCGGGTCGAAATTTTGAGTTTCCATATCTCAGCTCTGGAAGGGTCTAGAGCCTCCATTTTTGCGTTTAGGTCAAAGTCTCGCGGCCCTCTATCATAATCCAGAGTTTTGAGAAGATTGGAGAACCTTGATTTTTCGCCCGAAAACGAAAAAAAACATAAGGGGTAACACTGTCGTTTTTTTTTCGGGTCGAAATTTTGAGTTTCCATATCTCAGCTCTGGAAGGGTCTAGAGCCTCCATTTTTGCGCTCAGGTCAAAGTCTCGCGGCCCTCTATCATAATCCAGAGTTTTGAGAAGATTGGAGAAACTTGATTTTTCGCCCGAAAACGAAAAAAAACGTAAGGGGTAACACTGTCGTTTTTTTTTTCGGGTCGAAATTTTGAGTTTCCATATCTCAGCTCTGGAAGGGTCTAGAGCCTCCATTTTTGCGCTCAGGTCAAAGTCTCGCGGCCCTCTATCATAATCCAGAGTTTGAGAAGATTGGAGAAACTTGATTTTTCGCCCAAAAACGAAAAAAAACGTAAGGGGTAACACTGTCGTTTTTTTTTTCGGGTCGAAATTTTGAGTTTCCATATCTCAGCTCTGGAAGGGTCTAGAGCCTCCATTTTTGCGTTTAGGTCAAAGTCCCGCGGCCCTCTATCATAATCCAGAGTTTTGAGAAGATTGGAGAAACTTGATTTTTCGCCCGAAAACGAAAAAAAACATAAGGGGTAACACTGTCGTTTTTTTTTCGGGTCGAAATTTTGAGTTTCCATATCTCAGCTCTGGAAGGGTCTAGAGCCTCCATTTTTGCGCTCAGGTCAAAGTCTCGCGGCCCTCTATCATAATCCAGAGTTTTGAGAAGATTGGAGAAACTTGATTTTTCGCCCAAAAACAAAAAAAAACGTAAGGGGTAACACTGTCGTTTTTTTTTCGGGTCGAAACTTTGAGTTTCCATATCTCAGCTCTGGAAGGGTCTAGAGCCTCCATTTTTGCGCTCAGGTCAAAGTCTCGCGGCCCTCTATCATAATCCAGAGTTTTGAGAAGATTGGAGAAACTTGATTTTTCGCCCAAAAACGAAAAAATACGTAAGGGGTAACACTGTCGTTTTTTTTTCGGGTCGAAATTTTGAGTTTCCATATCTCAGCTCTGGAAGGGTCTAGAGCCTCCATTTTTGCGCTCAGGTCAAAGTCTTGCGGCCCTCTATCATAATCCAGAGTTTTGAGAAGATTGGAGAAACTTGATTTTTCGCCCGAAAACAAAAAAAAACGTAAGGGGTAACACTGTCGTTTTTTTTTCGGGTCGAAACTTTGAGTTTCCATATCTCAGCTCTGGAAGGGTCTAGAGCCTCCATTTTTGCGCTCAGGTCAAAGTCTCGCGGCCCTCTATCATAATCCAGAGTTTTGAGAAGATTGGAGAAACTTGATTTTTCGCCCAAAAACAAAAAAAAAAACGTAAGGGGTAACACTGTCGTTTTTTTTTTGGGTCGAAATTTTGAGTTTCCATATCTCAGCTCTGGAAGGGTCTAGAGCCTCCATTTTTGCGTTTAGGTCAAAGTCTCGCGGCCCTCTATCATAATCCAGAGTTTTGAGAAGATTGGAGAAACTTGATTTTTCGCCCGAAAACGAAAAAAAACATAAGGGGTAACACTGTCGTTTTTTTTTCGGGTCGAAATTTTGAGTTTCCATATCTCAGCTCTGGAAGGGTCTAGAGCCTCCATTTTTGCGCTCAGGTCAAAGTCTCGCGGCCCTCTATCATAATCCAGAGTTTTGAGAAGATTGGAGAAACTTGATTTTTCGCCCGAAAATGAAAAAAAACGTAAGGGGTAACACTGTCGTTTTTTTTTCGGGTCGAAATTTTGAGTTTCCATATCTCAGCTCTGGAAGGGTCTAGAGCCTCCATTTTTGCGTTTAGGTCAAAGTCTCGCGGCCATCTATCATAATCCAGAGTTTTGAGAAGATTGGAGAAACTTGATTTTTCGCCCGAAAACGAAAAAAAACGTAGGGGTAACACTGTCGTTTTTTTTTCGGGTCGAAACTTTGAGTTTCCATATCTCAGCTCTGGAAGGGTCTAGAGCCTCCATTTTTGCGCTCAGGTCAAAGTCTCGCGGCCCTCTATCATAATCCAGAGTTTTGAGAAGATTGGAGAAACTTGATTTTTCGCCCAAAAACGAAAAAAAACGTAAGGGGTAACACTGTCGTTTTTTTTTCGGGTCGAAATTTTGAGTTTCCATATCTCAGCTCTGGAAGGGTCTAGAGCCTCCATTTTTGCGTTTAGGTCAAAGTCTCGCGGCCCTCTATCATAATCCAGAGTTTTGAGAAGATTGGAGAAACTTGATTTTTCGCCCGAAAACGAAAAAAAAACATAAGGGGTAACACTGTCGTTTTTTTTTCGGGTCGAAATTTTGAGTTTCCATATCTCAGCTCTGGAAGGGTCTAGAGCCTCCATTTTTGCGCTCAGGTCAAAGTCTTGCGGCCCTCTATCATAATCCAGAGTTTTGAGAAGATTGGAGAAACTTGATTTTTCGCCCGAAAACAAAAAAAAAACGTAAGGGGTAACACTGTCGTTTTTTTTTTCGGGTCGAAACTTTGAGTTTCCATATCTCAGCTCTGGAAGGGTCTAGAGCCTCCATTTTTGCGCTCAGGTCAAAGTCTCGCGGCCCTCTATCATAATCCAGAGTTTTGAGAAGATTGGAGAAACTTGATTTTTCGCCCGAAAACGGAAAAAAACGCAAGGGGTAACACTGTCGTTTTTTTTTCGGGTCGAAATTTTGAGTTTCCATATCTCAGCTCTGGAAGGGTCTAGAGCCTCCATTTTTGCGCTCAGGTCAAAGTCTCGCGGCCCTCTATCATAATCCAGAGTTTTGAGAAGATTGGAGAAACTCGATTTTTCGCCCGAAAATGAAAAAAAACGTAAGGGGTAACACTGTCGTTTTTTTTTCGGGTCGAAATTTTGAGTTTCCATATCTCAGCTCTGGAAGGGTCTAGAGCCTCCATTTTTGCGTTTAGGTCAAAGTCTCGCGGCCCTCTATCATAATCCAGAGTTTTGAGAAGATTGGAGAAACTTGATTTTTCGCCCGAAAACGAAAAAAAACATAAGGGGTAACACTGTCGTTTTTTTTTCGGGTCGAAATTTTGAGTTTCCATATCTCAGCTCTGGAAGGGTCTAGAGCCTCCATTTTTGAGCTCAGGTCAAAGTCTTGCGGCCCTCTATCATAATCCAGAGTTTTGAGAAGATTGGAGAAACTTGATTTTTCGCCCGAAAACAAAAAAAAAACGTAAGGGGTAACACTGTCGTTTTTTTTTCGGGTCGAAACTTTGAGTTTCCATATCTCAGCTCTGGAAGGGTCTAGAGCCTCCATTTTTGCGCTCAGGTCAAAGTCTCGCGGCCCTCTATCATAATCCAGAGTTTTGAGAAGATTGGAGAAACTTGATTTTTCGCCCGAAAACGGAAAAAAACGCAAGGGGTAACACTGTCGTTTTTTTTTCGGGTCGAAATTTTGAGTTTCCATATCTCAGCTCTGGAAGGGTCTAGAGCCTCCATTTTTGCGCTCAGGTCAAAGTCTCGCGGCCCTCTATCATAATCCAGAGTTTTGAGAAGATTGGAGAAACTTGATTTTTCGCCCGAAAATGAAAAAAAACGTAAGGGGTAACACTGTCGTTTTTTTTTCGGGTCGAAATTTTGAGTTTCCATATCTCAGCTCTGGAAGGGTCTAGAGCCTCCATTTTTGCGTTTAGGTCAAAGTCTCGCGGCCCTCTGTCATAATCCAGAGTTTTGAGAAGATTGGAGAAACTTGATTTTTCGCCCGAAAACGAAAAAAAACATAAGGGGTAACACTGTCGTTTTTTTTTTCGGGTCGAAATTTTGAGTTTCCATATCTCAGCTCTGGAAGGGTCTAGAGCCTCCATTTTTGAGCTCAGGTCAAAGTCTTGCGGCCCTCTATCATAATCCAGAGTTTTGAGAAGATTGGAGAACCTTGATTTTTCGCCCGAAAACGAAAAAAAACATAAGGGGTAACACTGTCGTTTTTTTTTCGGGTCGAAATTTTGAGTTTCCATATCTCAGCTCTGGAAGGGTCTAGAGCCTCCATTTTTGCGCTCAGGTCAAAGTCTCGCGGCCCTCTATCATAATCCAGAGTTTTGAGAAGATTGGAGAAACTTGATTTTTCGCCCGAAAACGAAAAAAAAACGTAAGGGGTAACACTGTCGTTTTTTTTTCGGGTCGAAATTTTGAGTTTCCATATCTCAGCTCTGGAAGGGTCTAGAGCCTCCATTTTTGCGCTCAGGTCAAAGTCTCGCGGCCCTCTATCATAATCCAGAGTTTGAGAAGATTGGAGAAACTTGATTTTTCGCCCGAAAACGAAAAAAAACGTAAGGGGTAACACTGTCGTTTTTTTTTTCGGGTCGAAATTTTGAGTTTCCATATCTCAGCTCTGGAAGGGTCTAGAGCCTCCATTTTTGCGTTTAGGTCAAAGTCCCGCGGCCCTCTATCATAATCCAGAGTTTTGAGAAGATTGGAGAAACTTGATTTTTCGCCCGAAAACGAAAAAAAACATAAGGGGTAACACTGTCGTTTTTTTTTCGGGTCGAAATTTTGAGTTTCCATATCTCAGGTCTGGAAGGGTCTAGAGCCTCCATTTTTGCGCTCAGGTCAAAGTCTCGCGGCCCTCTATCATAATCCAGAGTTTTGAGAAGATTGGAGAAACTTGATTTTTCGCCCAAAAACAAAAAAAAACGTAAGGGGTAACACTGTCGTTTTTTTTTTTCGGGTCGAAATTTTGAGTTTCCATATCTCAGCTCTGGAAGGGTCTAGAGCCTCCATTTTTGCGTTTAGGTCAAAGTCCCGCGGCCCTCTATCATAATCCAGAGTTTTGAGAAGATTGGAGAAACTTGATTTTTCGCCCGAAAACGAAAAAAAACATAAGGGGTAACACTGTCGTTTTTTTTTCGGGTCGAAATTTTGAGTTTCCATATCTCAGGTCTGGAAGGGTCTAGAGCCTCCATTTTTGCGCTCAGGTCAAAGTCTCGCGGCCCTCTATCATAATCCAGAGTTTTGAGAAGATTGGAGAAACTTGATTTTTCGCCCAAAAACAAAAAAAAACGTAAGGGGTAACACTGTCGTTTTTTTTTCGGGTCGAAACTTTGAGTTTCCATATCTCAGCTCTGGAAGGGTCTAGAGCCTCCATTTTTGCGCTCAGGTCAAAGTCTCGCGGCCCTCTATCATAATCCAGAGTTTTAAGAAGATTGGAGAAACTTGATTTTTCTCCCAAAAACGAAAAAATACGTAAGGGGTAACACTGTCGTTTTTTTTTCGGGTCGAAATTTTGAGTTTCCATATCTCAGCTCTGGAAGGGTCTAGAGCCTCCATTTTTGCGCTCAGGTCAAAGTCTTGCGGCCCTCTATCATAATCCAGAGTTTTGAGAAGATTGGAGAAACTTGATTTTTCGCCCGAAAACAAAAAAAAACGTAAGGGGTAACACTGTCGTTTTTTTTTCGGGTCGAAACTTTGAGTTTCCATATCTCAGCTCTGGAAGGGTCTAGAGCCTCCATTTTTGCGCTCAGGTCAAAGTCTCGCGGCCCTCTATCATAATCCAGAGTTTTGAGAAGATTGGAGAAACTTGATTTTTCGCCCAAAAACAAAAAAAAAACGTAAGGGGTAACACTGTCGTTTTTTTTTTGGGTCGAAATTTTGAGTTTCCATATCTCAGCTCTGGAAGGGTCTAGAGCCTCCATTTTTGCGTTTAGGTCAAAGTCTCGCGGCCCTCTATCATAATCCAGAGTTTTGAGAAGATTGGAGAAACTTGATTTTTCGCCCGAAAACGAAAAAAAACATAAGGGGTAACACTGTCGTTTTTTTTTCGGGTCGAAATTTTGAGTTTCCATATCTCAGCTCTGGAAGGGTCTAGAGCCTCCATTTTTGCGCTCAGGTCAAAGTCTCGCGGCCCTCTATCATAATCCAGAGTTTTGAGAAGATTGGAGAAACTCGATTTTTCGCCCGAAAATGAAAAAAAACGTAAGGGGTAACACTGTCGTTTTTTTTTCGGGTCGAAATTTTGAGTTTCCATATCTCAGCTCTGGAAGGGTCTAGAGCCTCCATTTTTGCGTTTAGGTCAAAGTCTCGCGGCCCTCTATCATAATCCAGAGTTTTGAGAAGATTGGAGAAACTTGATTTTTCGCCCGAAAACGAAAAAAAACATAAGGGGTAACACTGTCGTTTTTTTTTTCGGGTCGAAATTTTGAGTTTCCATATCTCAGCTCTGGAAGGGTCTAGAGCCTCCATTTTTGAGCTCAGGTCAAAGTCTTGCGGCCCTCTATCATAATCCAGAGTTTTGAGAAGATTGGAGAAACTTGATTTTTCGCCCGAAAACAAAAAAAAAACGTAAGGGGTAACACTGTCGTTTTTTTTTCGGGTCGAAACTTTGAGTTTCCATATCTCAGCTCTGGAAGGGTCTAGAGCCTCCATTTTTGCGCTCAGGTCAAAGTCTCGCGGCCCTCTATCATAATCCAGAGTTTTGAGAAGATTGGAGAAACTTGATTTTTCGCCCGAAAACGGAAAAAAACGCAAGGGGTAACACTGTCGTTTTTTTTTCGGGTCGAAATTTTGAGTTTCCATATCTCAGCTCTGGAAGGGTCTAGAGCCTCCATTTTTGCGCTCAGGTCAAAGTCTCGCGGCCCTCTATCATAATCCAGAGTTTTGAGAAGATTGGAGAAACTTGATTTTTCGCCCGAAAATGAAAAAAAACGTAAGGGGTAACACTGTCGTTTTTTTTTCGGGTCGAAATTTTGAGTTTCCATATCTCAGCTCTGGAAGGGTCTAGAGCCTCCATTTTTGCGTTTAGGTCAAAGTCTCGCGGCCCTCTGTCATAATCCAGAGTTTTGAGAAGATTGGAGAAACTTGATTTTTCGCCCGAAAACGAAAAAAAACATAAGGGGTAACACTGTCGTTTTTTTTTTCGGGTCGAAATTTTGAGTTTCCATATCTCAGCTCTGGAAGGGTCTAGAGCCTCCATTTTTGAGCTCAGGTCAAAGTCTTGCGGCCCTCTATCATAATCCAGAGTTTTGAGAAGATTGGAGAAACTTGATTTTTCGCCCGAAAACGAAAAAAAACGTAAGGGGTAACACTGTCGTTTTTTTTTTTCGGGTCGAAATTTTGAGTTTCCATATCTCAGCTCTGGAAGGGTCTAGAGCCTCCATTTTTGCGCTCAGGTCAAAGTCTCGCGGCCCTCTATCATAATCCAGAGTTTTGAGAAGATTGGAGAAACTTGATTTTTCGCCCGAAAACAAAAAAAAACGTAAGGGGTAACACTGTCGTTTTTTTTTTCGGGTCGAAACTTTGAGTTTCCATATCTCAGCTCTGGAAGGGTCTAGAGCCTCCATTTTTGCGCTCAGGTCAAAGTCTCGCGGCCCTCTATCATAATCCAGAGTTTTGAGAAGATTGGAGAAACTTGATTTTTCGCCCGAAAATGAAAAAAAACGTAAGGGGTAACACTGTCGTTTTTTTTTCGGGTCGAAATTTTGAGTTTCCATATCTCAGCTCTGGAAGGGTCTAGAGCCTCCATTTTTGCGTTTAGGTCAAAGTCCCGCGGCCCTCTATCATAATCCAGAGTTTTGAGAAGATTGGAGAAACTTGATTTTTCGCCCGAAAACGAAAAAAAACATAAGGGGTAACACTGTCGTTTTTTTTTCGGGTCGAAATTTTGAGTTTCCATATCTCAGCTCTGGAAGGGTCTAGAGCCTCCATTTTTGCGCTCAGGTCAAAGTCTTGCGGCCCTCTATCATAATCCAGAGTTTTGAGAAGATTGGAGAAACTTGATTTTTCGCCCGAAAACAAAAAAAAACGTAAGGGGTAACACTGTCGTTTTTTTTCGGGTCGAAACTTTGAGTTTCCATATCTCAGCTCTGGAAGGGTCTAGAGCCTCCATTTTTGCGCTCAGGTCAAAGTCTCGCGGCCCTCTATCATAATCCAGAGTTTTGAGAAGATTGGAGAAACTTGATTTTTCGCCCAAAAACGAAAAAAAACGTAAGGGGTAACACTGTCGTTTTTTTTTCGGGTCGAAAGTTTGAGTTTCCATATCTCAGCTCTGGAAGGGTCTAAAGCCTCCATTTTTGCGTTTAGGTCAAAGTCTCGCGGCCCTCTATCATAATCCAGAGTTTTGAGAAGATTGGAGAAACTTGATTTTTCGCCCGAAAACGAAAAAAAACATAAGGGGTAACACTGTCGGTTTTTTTTCGGGTCGAAATTTTGAGTTTCCATATCTCAGCTCTGGAAGGGTCTAGAGCCTCCATTTTTGCGCTCAGGTCAAAGTCTCGCGGCCCTCTATCATAATCCAGAGTTTTGAGAAGATTGGAGAAACTTGATTTTTCGCCCGAAAACAAAAAAAAAAACGTAAGGGGTAACACTGTCGTTTTTTTTTCGGGTCGAAACTTTGAGTTTCCATATCTCAGCTCTGGAAGGGTCTAGAGCCTCCATTTTTGCGCTCAGGTCAAAGTCTCGCGGCCCTCTATCATAATCCAGAGTTTTGAGAAGATTGGAGAAACTTGATTTTTCGCCCGAAAACGGAAAAAAACGCAAGGGGTAACACTGTCATTTTTTTTTCGGGTCGAAATTTTGAGTTTCCATATCTCAGCTCTGGAAGGGTCTAGAGCCTCCATTTTTGCGCTCAGGTCAAAGTCTCGCGGCCCTCTATCATAATCCAGAGTTTTGAGAAGATTGGAGAAACTTGATTTTTCGCCCGAAAATGAAAAAAACGTAAGGGGTAACACTGTCGTTTTTTTTTCGGGTCGAAATTTTGAGTTTCCATATCTCAGCTCTGGAAGGGTCTAGAGCCTCCATTTTTGCGTTTAGGTCAAAGTCTCGCGGCCCTCTATCATAATCCAGAGTTTTGAGAAGATTGGAGAAACTTGATTTTTCGCCCGAAAACGAAAAAAAACATAAGGGGTAACACTGTCGTTTTTTTTTTCGGGTCGAAATTTTGAGTTTCCATATCTCAGCTCTGGAAGGGTCTAGAGCCTCCATTTTTGAGCTCAGGTCAAAGTCTTGCGGCCCTCTATCATAATCCAGAGTTTTGAGAAGATTGGAGAAACTTGATTTTTCGCCCGAAAACGAAAAAAAACGTAAGGGGTAACACTGTCGTTTTTTTTTCGGGTCGAAACTTTGAGTTTCCATATCTCAGCTCTGGAAGGGTCTAGAGCCTCCATTTTTGCGCTCAGGTCAAAGTCTCGCGGCCCTCTATCATAATCCAGAGTTTTGAGAAGACTGGAGAAACTTGATTTTTCGCCCAAAAACGAAAAAAAACGTAAGGGGTAACACTGTCGTTTTTTTTTTCGGGTCGAAATTTTGAGTTTCCATATCTCAGCTCTGGAAGGGTCTAGAGCCTCCATTTTTGCGTTTAGGTCAAAGTCTCGCGGCCCTCTATCATAATCCAGAGTTTTGAGAAGATTGGAGAAACTTGATTTTTCGCCCGAAAACGAAAAAAAACATAAGGGGTAACACTGTCGTTTTTTTTTCGGGTCGAAATTTTGAGTTTCCATATCTCAGCTCTGGAAGGGTCTAGAGCCTCCATTTTTGCGCTCAGGTCAAAGTCTCGCGGCCCTCTATCATAATCCAGAGTTTTGAGAAGATTGGAGAAACTTGATTTTTCGCCCGAAAACAAAAAAAAACGTAAGGGGTAACACTGTCGTTTTTTTTTTCGGGTCGAAACTTTGAGTTTCCATATCTCAGCTCTGGAAGGGTCTAGAGCCTCCATTTTTGCGATCAGGTCAAAGTCTCGCGGCCCTCTATCATAATCCAGAGTTTTGAGAAGATTGGAGAAACTTGATTTTTTGCCCGAAAACAAAAAAAAACGTAAGGGGTAACACTGTCGTTTTTTTTTTCGGGTCGAAATTTTGAGTTTCCATATCTCAGCTCTGGAAGGGTCTAGAGCCTCCATTTTTGCGCTCAGGTCAAAGTCTTGCGGCCCTCTATCATAATCCAGAGTTTTGAGAAGATTGGAGAAACTTGATTTTTCGCCCGAAAACAAAAAAAAACGTAAGGGGTAACACTGTCGGTTTTTTTTCGGGTCGAAACTTTGAGTTTCCATATCTCAGCTCTGGAAGGGTCTAGAGCCTCCATTTTTGCGCTCAGGTCAAAGTCTCGCGGCCCTCTATCATAATCCAGAGTTTTGAGAAGATTGGAGAAACTTGATTTTTCGCCCAAAAACGAAAAAAAACGTAAGGGGTAACACTGTCGTTTTTTTTTTGGGTCGAAATTTTGAGTTTCCATATCTCAGCTCTGGAAGGGTCTAGAGCCTCCATTTTTGCGTTTAGGTCAAAGTCTCGCGGCCCTCTATCATAATCCAGAGTTTTGAGAAGATTGGAGAAACTTGATTTTTCGCCCGAAAACGAAAAAAAACATAAGGGGTAACACTGTCGTTTTTTTTTTCGGGTCGAAATTTTGAGTTTCCATATCTCAGCTCTGGAAGGGTCTAGAGCCTCCATTTTTGCGCTCAGGTCAAAGTCTCGCGGCCCTCTATCATAATCCAGAGTTTTGAGAAGATTGGAGAAACTTGATTTTTCGCCCGAAAATGAAAAAAAACGTAAGGGGTAACACTGTCGTTTTTTTTTCGGGTCGAAATTTTGAGTTTCCATATCTCAGCTCTGGAAGGGTCTAGAGCCTCCATTTTTGCGTTTAGGTCAAAGTCTCGCGGCCATCTATCATAATCCAGAGTTTTGAGAAGATTGGAGAAACTTGATTTTTCGCCCGAAAACGAAAAAAAAACGTAGGGGTAACACTGTCGTTTTTTTTCGGGTCGAAACTTTGAGTTTCCATATCTCAGCTCTGGAAGGGTCTAGAGCCTCCATTTTTGCGCTCAGGTCAAAGTCTCGCGGCCCTCTATCATAATCCAGAGTTTTGAGAAGATTGGAGAAACTTGATTTTTCGCCCAAAAACGAAAAAAAACATAAGGGGTAACACTGTCGTTTTTTTTTCGGGTCGAAATTTTGAGTTTCCATATCTCAGCTCTGGAAGGGTCTAGAGCCTCCATTTTTGCGCTCAGGTCAAAGTCTTGCGGCCCTCTATCATAATCCAGAGTTTTGAGAAGATTGGAGAAACTTGATTTTTCGCCCGAAAACAAAAAAAAAACGTAAGGGGTAACACTGTCGTTTTTTTTTCGGGTCGAAACTTTGAGTTTCCATATCTCAGCTCTGGAAGGGTCTAGAGCCTCCATTTTTGCGCTCAGGTCAAAGTCTCGCGGCCCTCTATCATAATCCAGAGTTTTGAGAAGATTGGAGAAACTTGATTTTTCGCCCGAAAACGGAAAAAAACGCAAGGGGTAACACTGTCGTTTTTTTTTCGGGTCGAAATTTTGAGTTTCCATATCTCAGCTCTGGAAGGGTCTAGAGCCTCCATTTTTGCGCTCAGGTCAAAGTCTCGCGGCCCTCTATCATAATCCAGAGTTTTGAGAAGATTGGAGAAACTCGATTTTTCGCCCGAAAATGAAAAAAAACGTAAGGGGTAACACTGTCGTTTTTTTTTCGGGTCGAAATTTTGAGTTTCCATATCTCAGCTCTGGAAGGGTCTAGAGCCTCCATTTTTGCGTTTAGGTCAAAGTCTCGCGGCCCTCTATCATAATCCAGAGTTTTGAGAAGATTGGAGAAACTTGATTTTTCGCCCGAAAACGAAAAAAAACATAAGGGGTAACACTGTCGTTTTTTTTTTCGGGTCGAAATTTTGAGTTTCCATATCTCAGCTCTGGAAGGGTCTAGAGCCTCCATTTTTGAGCTCAGGTCAAAGTCTTGCGGCCCTCTATCATAATCCAGAGTTTTGAGAAGATTGGAGAAACTTGATTTTTCGCCCGAAAACGAAAAAAAACGTAAGGGGTAACACTGTCGTTTTTTTTTCGGGTCGAAACTTTGAGTTTCCATATCTCAGCTCTGGAAGGGTCTAGAGCCTCCATTTTTGCGCTCAGGTCAAAGTCTCGCGGCCCTCTATCATAATCCAGAGTTTTGAGAAGACTGGAGAAACTTGATTTTTCCCCCAAAAACGAAAAAAAACGTAAGGGGTAACACTGTCGTTTTTTTTTTCGGGTCGAAATTTTGAGTTTCCATATCTCAGCTCTGGAAGGGTCTAGAGCCTCCATTTTTGCGTTTAGGTCAAAGTCTAGCGGCCCTCTATCATAATCCAGAGTTTTGAGAAGATTGGAGAAACTTGATTTTTCGCCCGAAAACGAAAAAAAACATAAGGGGTAACACTGTCGTTTTTTTTTCGGGTCGAAATTTTGAGTTTCCATATCTCAGCTCTGGAAGGGTCTAGAGCCTCCATTTTTGCACTCAGGTCAAAGTCTCGCAGCCCTCTATCATAATCCAGAGTTTTGAGAAGATTGGAGAAACTTGATTTTTCGCCCGAAAACAAAAAAAAACGTAAGGGGTAACACTGTCGGTTTTTTTTTCGGGTCGAAACTTTGAGTTTCCATATCTCAGCTCTGGAAGGGTCTAGAGCAGGGGTGGCGAACCCGCGGCTCGCGAGCCGCGTGCGGCTCTTTAACTGCTTTTTTGCGGCTCGGTTCAGTCATGTTCAGTCGGTTCAATCACTTTTCATTCAGCTTTTTTTGAATTTCTTAATTTTATTTAAAAATAAATAGGAATGACTTGAAATGTATTTTCTGAATGTAATTGTACTTTTTAAAATAATATATTATTAATATTTTTTCCTTAAATATTTTTAACAGAACCTCAACTCTCGCGTAATTTAACGTGGCTAGCCTATTGTTGACTGACAGGAGCTGCCGCTGTCAGGTTAACGTGAAGTACGTTAGTATGAATTATCATGGCAGAATCAAAGAAGCATACAGCTAAGCGCAAATATGAAGATGAGCACAGAACATTTTTATCTGAATGGGAGGATTTATATTTTTTTGTTGAACGAAATGGAAAACCATTCTGCTTGATATGCCAGACGTCGTTGTCTCATTTTAAGGCTTCAAATCTTGAGCGCCATTTCACATCACTCCATTCTACGGTCGCCCGGGATTTTCCCAAAGGCAGTGAACTTCGCAAGCACAAGGTAAACACTTTGAAACGTCAGACAGAGAAGCAAAGTCAGCTTTTTCGGAAATTTACCAAGCATTCAGAGACAGTGACATTAGCGTCATATCAACTGGCATGGAACATTGCTCGTGCAAAAAAACCATATCGTGAAGGGGAATTTCTTAAAAAGTGCCTTAGTGATGTTGTTGCTATTCTTTGTCCTGAAAATGAAAATTTGAAACGTTCAGTAAAGGACCTTCAGCTGTCACGGCACACAGTTGAAGAGAGAATATCGGACATTAACGACTCAGTTGAGAGACATTTATATTCAGATCTGCAGAAGTGCCGGTATTTCAGCATTGCTTTGGATGAGTCTTGCGATGTTCAAGATAAGCCACAGTTGGCGATATTTGTACGATTTGTGTCAGAAGACTGCACAATTAAGGAAGAGCTGCTTGACATTGTGCCACTTAAAGACAGAACCCGTGGCATCGACATAAAAGAGACACTGATGGCTGTTGTTGAGAAAGCAGATCTGCAGTTATCAAAGCTAACAGCAATATCCACTGACGGAGCACCAGCCATGTTGGGATCTGGGAAAGGCCTTGTAGGGCTGTGTAAAGCTGATGACCGGTTTCCTGAATTTTGGACATTTCACTGTATTATCCACCAAGAGCACTTGGTGTCTAAAAAGTTGAACTTTGATCACATCATGAAACCTGTGCTGGAAATAGTCAATTTTATACGCACACATGCTCTCAATCACAGGCAGTTCAAAAATCTAATTGCTGAACTTGATGAAGATCTTCCATCTGATCTGCTTCTTCACTGTGCTGTGAGATGGCTTTCAAGAGGTAATGTGCTTTCTCGTTTTTTTGAGCTTTTAAATCCAGTGAAGCTGTTCCTCGCAGAGAAACACAAGGACTATCCTGAGCTACAGGATCCCCAGTGGATTTCGGACTTGGCTTTTTTGGTCGACATGCTGCATTATCTGAATGGCCTCAATGTGGATCTGCAAGGGAAGTCAAAGATGGTGTCTGACCTGGTGCAGAGTATTTTCACATTTGTCAACAAACTCAAGCTGTTCAAGACTCATCTACAAAAGAGGCAGTTAACACATTTTCCATCCTTGTTGAAGGCAAGTGGACAAGCAGCAGAGGTTGTAAACGGGAGTACTGCACGGTATGCAACACTGCTTGAAAATCTCGAACAGAGTTTTGAGGACAGATTCTCCGGCCTACGCCAAAAAAGACCACAAATTTCATTTCTTATCAACCCATTCACTGCTGAATCAGACTGTTTAAAAGCCCCTTTAGTGGAAGATGAAGCAGCAACTCAGCTTGAAATGATTGAACTTTCTGAGGATGACAGACTTAAAAGTGTTCTGAGGGAAGGAACCGTGGAGTTTTGGAAGATTGTGCCGAATGAGAGATATCCCAATGTCAAACAGGCTGCAGTCAAACTATTGTCAATGTTTGGGTCAACTTACATGTGTGAATCACTTTTTTCAACACTGAAACAGGTGAAATCAAAGCATCGCTCTGTCCTGACTGACACGCATGTGAAAGAATTACTACGAGTAGCCACAACTGAATACAAGCCAGACTTAACAAAGATTGTGGAAACCAAGGAGTGCCAGGTGTCCCACTGAGTCATGTAACCTTTTAGGTAGGCTGTCTGATACTATGACAAACATTGACAAACATTTAAATCCTTGAAAACTATTGTGTGATATGTAATTAGTAATTGTAATAAGTAATAAATTTTGATGTTATTGTTAGACACATCTGTTGTGTGGCTCTTTGCAGAGATGAGGGATTTTTTTTGGCTCATCATGCTGAACAGGTTCGCCACCCCTGGTCTAGAGCCTCCATTTTTGCGATCAGGTCAAAGTCTCGCGGCCCTCTATCATAATCCAGAGTTTTGAGAAGATTGGAGAAACTTGATTTTTTGCCCGAAAACAAAAAAAAACGTAAGGGGTAACACTGTCGTTTTTTTTTTTCGGGTCGAAATTTTGAGTTTCCATATCTCAGCTCTGGAAGGGTCTAGAGCCTCCATTTTTGCGCTCAGGTCAAAGTCTCGCGGCCCTCTATCATAATCCAGAGTTTTGAGAAGATTGGAGAAACTTGATTTTTTGCCCGAAAACAAAAAAAAACGTAAGGGGTAACACTGTCGTTTTTTTTTTTCGGGTCGAAATTTTGAGTTTCCATATCTCAGCTCTGGAAGGGTCTAGAGCCTCCATTTTTGCGCTCAGGTCAAAGTCTCGCGGCCCTCTATCATAATCCAGAGTTTTGAGAAGATTGGAGAAACTTGATTTTTCGCCCGAAAACGAAAAAAAACGTAAGGGGTAACACTGTCGTTTTTTTTTTCGGGTCGAAATTTTGAGTTTCCATATCTCAGCTCTGGAAGGGTCTAGAGCCTCCATTTTTGCGCTCAGGTCAAAGTCTCGCGGCCCTCTATCATAATCCAGAGTTTTGAGAAGATTGGAGAAACTTGATTTTTCGCCCGAAAACGAAAAAAAACGTAAGGGGTAACACTGTCGTTTTTTTTTTCGGGTCGAAATTTTGAGTTTCCATATCTCAGCTCTGGAAGGGTCTAGAGCCTCCATTTTTGCGCTCAGGTCAAAGTCTCGCGGCCCTCTATCATAATCCAGAGTTTTGAGAAGATTGGAGAAACTTGATTTTTCGCCCAAAAACGAAAAAAAAACGTAAGGGGTAACACTGTCGTTTTTTTTTTCGGGTCGAAATTTTGAGTTTCCATATCTCAGCTCTGGAAGGGTCTAGAGCCTCCATTTTTGCGCTCAGGTCAAAGTCTCGCGGCCCTCTATCATAATCCAGAGTTTTGAGAAGATTGGAGAAACTTGATTTTTCGCCCGAAAATGAAAAAAAACGTAAGGGGTAACACTGTCGTTTTTTTTTCGGGTCGAAATTTTGAGTTTCCATATCTCAGCTCTGGAAGGGTCTAGAGCCTCCATTTTTGCGTTTAGGTCAAAGTCCCGCGGCCCTCTATCATAATCCAGAGTTTTGAGAAGATTGGAGAAACTTGATTTTTCGCCCGAAAACGAAAAAAAACATAAGGGGTAACACTGTCGTTTTTTTTTCGGGTCGAAACTTTGAGTTTCCATATCTCAGCTCTGGAAGGGTCTAGAGCCTCCATTTTTGCGCTCAGGTCAAAGTCTCGCGGCCCTCTATCATAATCCAGAGTTTTGAGAAGATTGGAGAAACTTGATTTTTCGCCCGAAAACGGAAAAAAACGCAAGGGGTAACACTGTCGTTTTTTTTTCGGGTCGAAATTTTGAGTTTCCATATCTCAGCTCTGGAAGGGTCTAGAGCCTCCATTTTTGCGCTCAGGTCAAAGTCTCGCGGCCCTCTATCATAATCCAGAGTTTTGAGAAGATTGGAGAAACTCGATTTTTCGCCCGAAAATGAAAAAAAACGTAAGGGGTAACACTGTCGTTTTTTTTTCGGGTCGAAATTTTGAGTTTCCATATCTCAGCTCTGGAAGGGTCTAGAGCCTCCATTTTTGCGTTTAGGTCAAAGTCTCGCGGCCCTCTATCATAATCCAGAGTTTTGAGAAGATTGGAGAAACTTGATTTTTCGCCCGAAAACGAAAAAAAACATAAGGGGTAACACTGTCGTTTTTTTTTTCGGGTCGAAATTTTGAGTTTCCATATCTCAGCTCTGGAAGGGTCTAGAGCCTCCATTTTTGAGCTCAGGTCAAAGTCTTGCGGCCCTCTATCATAATCCAGAGTTTTGAGAAGATTGGAGAAACTTGATTTTTCGCCCGAAAACGAAAAAAAACGTAAGGGGTAACACTGTCGTTTTTTTTTCGGGTCGAAACTTTGAGTTTCCATATCTCAGCTCTGGAAGGGTCTAGAGCCTCCATTTTTGCGCTCAGGTCAAAGTCTCGCGGCCCTCTATCATAATCCAGAGTTTTGAGAAGACTGGAGAAACTTGATTTTTCCCCCAAAAACGAAAAAAAACGTAAGGGGTAACACTGTCGTTTTTTTTTTTCGGGTCGAAATTTTGAGTTTCCATATCTCAGCTCTGGAAGGGTCTAGAGCCTCCATTTTTGCGTTTAGGTCAAAGTCTCGCGGCCCTCTATCATAATCCAGAGTTTTGAGAAGATTGGAGAAACTTGATTTTTTGCCCGAAAACAAAAAAAAACGTAAGGGGTAACACTGTCGTTTTTTTTTTCGGGTCGAAATTTTGAGTTTCCATATCTAAGCTCTGGAAGGGTCTAGAGCCTCCATTTTTGCGCTCAGGTCAAAGTCTCGCGGCCCTCTATCATAATCCAGAGTTTTGAGAAGATTGGAGAAACTTGATTTTTCGCCCGAAAACGAAAAAAAACGTAAGGGGTAACACTGTCGTTTTTTTTTTCGGGTCGAAATTTTGAGTTTCCATATCTCAGCTCTGGAAGGGTCTAGAGCCTCCATTTTTGCGCTCAGGTCAAAGTCTCGCGGCCCTCTATCATAATCCAGAGTTTTGAGAAGATTGGAGAAACTTGATTTTTCGCCCAAAATCGAAAAAAAACGTAAGGGGTAACACTGTCGTTTTTTTTTTCGGGTCGAAATTTTGAGTTTCCATATCTCAGCTCTGGAAGGGTCTAGAGCCTCCATTTTTGCGTTTAGGTCAAAGTCCCGCGGCCCTCTATCATAATCCAGAGTTTTGAGAAGATTGGAGAAACTTGATTTTTCGCCCGAAAACGAAAAAAAACATAAGGGGTAACACTGTCGTTTTTTTTTCGGGTCGAAATTTTGAGTTTCCATATCTCAGCTCTGGAAGGGTCTAGAGCCTCCATTTTTGCGCTCAGGTCAAAGTCTCGCGGCCCTCTATCATAATCCAGAGTTTTGAGAAGATTGGAGAAACTTGATTTTTCGCCCGAAAACAAAAAAAAACGTAAGGGGTAACACTGTCGTTTTTTTTTCGGGTCGAAACTTTGAGTTTCCATATCTCAGCTCTGGAAGGGTCTAGAGCCTCCATTTTTGCGCTCAGGTCAAAGTCTCGCGGCCCTCTATCATAATCCAGAGTTTTGAGAAGATTGGAGAAACTTGATTTTTCGCCCAAAAACGAAAAAAAAACGTAAGGGGTAACACTGTCGTTTTTTTTTCGGGTCGAAATTTTGAGTTTCCATATCTCAGCTCTGGAAGGGTCTAGAGCCTCCATTTTTGCGCTCAGGTCAAAGTCTTGCGGCCCTCTATCATAATCCAGAGTTTTGAGAAGATTGGAGAAACTTGATTTTTCGCCCGAAAACAAAAAAAAACGTAAGGGGTAACACTGTCGTTTTTTTTTCGGGTCGAAATTTTGAGTTTCCATATCTCAGCTCTGGAAGGGTCTAGAGCCTCCATTTTTGCGTTTAGGTCAAAGTCCCGCGGCCCTCTATCATAATCCAGAGTTTTGAGAAGATTGGAGAAACTTGATTTTTCGCCCGAAAACGAAAAAAAAACATAAGGGGTAACGCTGTCGTTTTTTTTTCGGGTCGAAATTTTGAGTTTCCATATCTCAGCTCTGGAAGGGTCTAGAGCCTCCATTTTTGCGCTCAGGTCAAAGTCTTGCGGCCCTCTATCATAATCCAGAGTTTTGAGAAGATTGGAGAAACTTGATTTTTCGCCCGAAAACAAAAAAAAAACGTAAGGGGTAACACTGTCGTTTTTTTTCGGGTCGAAACTTTGAGTTTCCATATCTCAGCTCTGGAAGGGTCTAGAGCCTCCATTTTTGCGCTCAGGTCAAAGTCTCGCGGCCCTCTATCATAATCCAGAGTTTTGAGAAGATTGGAGAAACTTGATTTTTCGCCCAAAAACGAAAAAAAACGTAAGGGGTAACACTGTCGTTTTTTTTTCGGGTCGAAATTTTGAGTTTCCATATCTCAGCTCTGGAAGGGTCTAGAGCCTCCACTTTTGCGTTTAGGTCAAAGTCTCGCGGCCCTCTATCATAATCCAGAGTTTTGAGAAGATTGGAGAAACTTGATTTTTCGCCCGAAAACGAAAAAAAACATAAGGGGTAACACTGTCGTTTTTTTTTCGGGTCGAAATTTTGAGTTTCCATATCTCAGCTCTGGAAGGGTCTAGAGCCTCCATTTTTGCGCTCAGGTCAAAGTCTTGCGGCCCTCTATCATAATCCAGAGTTTTGAGAAGATTGGAGAAACTTGATTTTTCGCCCGAAAACAAAAAAAAAACGTAAGGGGTAACACTGTCGTTTTTTTTTCGGGTCGAAACTTTGAGTTTCCATATCTCAGCTCTGGAAGGGTCTAGAGCCTCCATTTTTGCGCTCAGGTCAAAGTCTCGCGGCCCTCTATCATAATCCAGAGTTTTGAGAAGATTGGAGAAACTTGATTTTTCGCCCGAAAACGGAAAAAAACGCAAGGGGTAACACTGTCGTTTTTTTTTCGGGTCGAAATTTTGAGTTTCCATATCTCAGCTCTGGAAGGGTCTAGAGCCTCCATTTTTGCGCTCAGGTCAAAGTCTCGCGGCCCCCTATCATAATCCAGAGTTTTGAGAAGATTGGAGAAACTTGATTTTTCGCCCGAAAATGAAAAAAAACGTAAGGGGTAACACTGTCGTTTTTTTTTCGGGTCGAAATTTTGAGTTTCCATATCTCAGCTCTGGAAGGGTCTAGAGCCTCCATTTTTGCGTTTAGGTCAAAGTCTCGCGGCCCTCTATCATAATCCAGAGTTTTGAGAAGATTGGAGAAACTTGATTTTTCGCCCGAAAACGAAAAAAAACATAAGGGGTAACACTGTCGTTTTTTTTTTCGGGTCGAAATTTTGAGTTTCCATATCTCAGCTCTGGAAGGGTCTAGAGCCTCCATTTTTGAGCTCAGGTCAAAGTCTTGCGGCCCTCTATCATAATCCAGAGTTTTGAGAAGATTGGAGAAACTTGATTTTTCGCCCGAAAACGAAAAAAAACGTAAGGGGTAACACTGTCGTTTTTTTTTTCGGGTCGAAACTTTGAGTTTCCATATCTCAGCTCTGGAAGGGTCTAGAGCCTCCATTTTTGCGCTCAGGTCAAAGTCTCGCGGCCCTCTATCATAATCCAGAGTTTTGAGAAGACTGGAGAAACTTGATTTTTCGCCCAAAAACGAAAAAAAACGTAAGGGGTAACACTGTCGTTTTTTTTTTCGGGTCGAAATTTTGAGTTTCCATATCTCAGCTCTGGAAGGGTCTAGAGCCTCCATTTTTGCGTTTAGGTCAAAGTCTAGCGGCCCTCTATCATAATCCAGAGTTTTGAGAAGATTGGAGAAACTTGATTTTTCGCCCGAAAACGAAAAAAAACATAAGGGGTAACACTGTCGTTTTTTTTTTCGGGTCGAAATTTTGAGTTTCCATATCTCAGCTCTGGAAGGGTCTAGAGCCTCCATTTTTGAGCTCAGGTCAAAGTCTTGCGGCCCTCTATCATAATCCAGAGTTTTGAGAAGATTGGAGAAACTTGATTTTTCGCCCGAAAACGAAAAAAAACGTAAGGGGTAACACTGTCGTTTTTTTTTTCGGGTCGAAACTTTGAGTTTCCATATCTCAGCTCTGGAAGGGTCTAGAGCCTCCATTTTTGCGCTCAGGTCAAAGTCTCGCGGCCCTCTATCATAATCCAGAGTTTTGAGAAGACTGGAGAAACTTGATTTTTCGCCCAAAAACGAAAAAAAACGTAAGGGGTAACACTGTCGTTTTTTTTTCGGGTCGAAATTTTGAGTTTCCATATCTCAGCTCTGGAAGGGTCTAGAGCCTCCATTTTTGCGCTCAGGTCAAAGTCTCGCGGCCCTCTATCATAATCCAGAGTTTTGAGAAGATTGGAGAAACTTGATTTTTCGCCCGAAAACAAAAAAAAAACGTAAGGGGTAACACTGTCGTTTTTTTTTCGGGTCGAAACTTTGAGTTTCCATATCTCAGCTCTGGAAGGGTCTAGAGCCTCCATTTTTGCGCTCAGGTCAAAGTCTCGCGGCCCTCTATCATAATCCAGAGTTTTGAGAAGATTGGAGAAACTTGATTTTTCGCCCGAAAACGGAAAAAAACGCAAGGGGTAACACTGTCGTTTTTTTTTCGGGTCGAAATTTTGAGTTTCCATATCTCAGCTCTGGAAGGGTCTAGAGCCTCCATTTTTGCGCTCAGGTCAAAGTCTCGCGGCCCTCTATCATAATCCAGAGTTTTGAGAAGATTGGAGAAACTTGATTTTTCGCCCGAAAATGAAAAAAAACGTAAGGGGTAACACTGTCGTTTTTTTTTCGGGTCGAAATTTTGAGTTTCCATATCTCAGCTCTGGAAGGGTCTAGAGCCTCCATTTTTGCGTTTAGGTCAAAGTCTCGCGGCCCTCTATCATAATCCAGAGTTTTGAGAAGATTGGAGAAACTTGATTTTTCGCCCGAAAACGAAAAAAAACATAAGGGGTAACACTGTCGTTTTTTTTTTCGGGTCGAAATTTTGAGTTTCCATATCTCAGCTCTGGAAGGGTCTAGAGCCTCCATTTTTGAGCTCAGGTCAAAGTCTTGCGGCCCTCTATCATAATCCAGAGTTTTGAGAAGATTGGAGAAACTTGATTTTTCGCCCGAAAACGAAAAAAAACGTAAGGGGTAACACTGTCGTTTTTTTTTCGGGTCGAAACTTTGAGTTTCCATATCTCAGCTCTGGAAGGGTCTAGAGCCTCCATTTTTGCGCTCAGGTCAAAGTCTCGCGGCCCTCTATCATAATCCAGAGTTTTGAGAAGACTGGAGAAACTTGATTTTTCGCCCAAAAACGAAAAAAAACGTAAGGGGTAACACTGTCGTTTTTTTTTTTCGGGTCGAAATTTTGAGTTTCCATATCTCAGCTCTTGAAGGGTCTAGAGCCTCCATTTTTGCGCTCAGGTCAAAGTCTCGCGGCCCTCTATCATAATCCAGAGTTTTGAGAAGATTGGAGAAACTTGATTTTTCGCCCGAAAACAAAAAAAAACGTAAGGGGTAACACTGTCGTTTTTTTTTTCGGGTCGAAACTTTGAGTTTCCATATCTCAGCTCTGGAAGGGTCTAGAGCCTCCATTTTTGCGCTCAGGTCAAAGTCTCGCGGCCCTCTATCATAATCCAGAGTTTTGAGAAGATTGGAGAAACTTGATTTTTCGCCCGAAAATGAAAAAAAACGTAAGGGGTAACACTGTCGTTTTTTTTTCGGGTCGAAATTTTGAGTTTCCATATCTCAGCTCTGGAAGGGTCTAGAGCCTCCATTTTTGCGTTTAGGTCAAAGTCCCGCGGCCCTCTATCATAATCCAGAGTTTTGAGAAGATTGGAGAAACTTGATTTTTCGCCCGAAAACGAAAAAAAACATAAGGGGTAACACTGTCGTTTTTTTTTCGGGTCGAAATTTTGAGTTTCCATATCTCAGCTCTGGAAGGGTCTAGAGCCTCCATTTTTGCGCTCAGGTCAAAGTCTTGCGGCCCTCTATCATAATCCAGAGTTTTGAGAAGATTGGAGAAACTTGATTTTTCGCCCGAAAACAAAAAAAAACGTAAGGGGTAACACTGTCGTTTTTTTTCGGGTCGAAACTTTGAGTTTCCATATCTCAGCTCTGGAAGGGTCTAGAGCCTCCATTTTTGCGCTCAGGTCAAAGTCTCACGGCCCTCTATCATAATCCAGAGTTTTGAGAAGATTGGAGAAACTTGATTTTTCGCCCGAAAATGAAAAAAAACGTAAGGGGTAACACTGTTGTTTTTTTTTTTCGGGTCGAAATTTTGATTTTCCATATCTCAGCTCTTGAAGGGTCTAGAGCCTCCATTTTTGCGCTCAGGTCAAAGTCTCGCGGCCCTCTATCATAATCCAGAGTTTTGAGAAGATTGGAGAAACTTGATTTTTCGCCCAAAAACGAAAAAAACGTAAGGGGTAACACTGTCGTTTTTTTTTCGGGTCAAAATTTTGAGTTTCCATATCTCAGCTCTGGAAGGGTCTAGAGCCTCCATTTTTGCGCTCAGGTCAAAGTCTCGCGGCCCTCTATCATAATCCAGAGTTTTGAGAAGATTGGAGAAACTTGATTTTTCGCCCAAAAACGAAAAAAAACGTAAGGGGTAACACTGTCGTTTTTTTTTCGGGTCGAAATTTTGAGTTTCCATATCTCAGCTCTGGAAGGGTCTAGAGCCTCCATTTTTGCGTTTAGGTCAAAGTCTCGCGGCCCTCTATCATAATCCAGAGTTTTGAGAAGATTGGAGAAACTTGATTTTTCGCCCGAAAACGAAAAAAAACATAAGGGGTAACACTGTCGTTTTTTTTTTCGGGTCGAAATTTTGAGTTTCCATATCTCAGCTCTGGAAGGGTCTAGAGCCTCCATTTTTGCGCTCAGGTCAAAGTCTTGCGGCCCTCTATCATAATCCAGAGTTTTGAGAAGATTGGAGAAACTTGATTTTTCGCCCGAAAACAAAAAAAAACGTAAGGGGTAACACTGTCGTTTTTTTTTCGGGTCGAAACTTTGAGTTTCCATATCTCAGCTCTGGAAGGGTCTAGAGCCTCCATTTTTGCGCTCAGGTCAAAGTCTCGCGGCCCTCTATCATAATCCAGAGTTTTGAGAAGATTGGAGAAACTTGATTTTTCGCCCGAAAACGAAAAAAAACGTAAGGGGTAACACTGTCGTTTTTTTTTTTCGGGTCGAAATTTTGAGTTTCCATATCTCAGCTCTGGAAGGGTCTAGAGCCTCCATTTTTGCGCTCAGGTCAAAGTCTCGTGGCCCTCTATCATAATCCAGAGTTTTGAGAAGATTGGAGAAACTTGATTTTTCGCCCGAAAACGAAAAAAACGTAAGGGGTAACACTGTCGGTTTTTTTTCGGGTCGAAATTTTGAGTTTCCATATCTCAGCTCTGGAACGGTCTAGAGCCTCCATTTTTGCGCTCAGGTCAAAGTTTCGTGGCCCTCTATCAGAATCCAGAGTTTTGAGAAGATTGGAGAAACTTGATTTTTCGCCCGAAAACGAAAAAAAAAAACGTAAGGGGTAACACTGTCGTTTTTTTTTCGGGTCGAAATTTTGAGTTTCCATATCTCAGCTCTGGAAGGGTCTAGAGCCTCCATTTTTGCGCTCAGGTCAAAGTCTTGCGGCCCTCTATCATAATCCAGAGTTTTGAGAAGATTGGAGAAACTTGATTTTTCGCCAGAAAACAAAAAAAAAAACGTAAGGGGTAACACTGTCGTTTTTTTTTTCGGGTCGAAATTTTGAGTTTCCATATCTCAGCTCTGGAAGGGTCTAGAGCCTCCATTTTTGCACTCAGGTCAAAGTTTTGTGGCCCTCTATCAGAATCCAGAGTTTTGAGAAGATTTGAGAAACTTAATTTTTCGCTCGAAAAAAAAAATGAAAGAGGTAACACTGTCGTTTTTTTTTTTCAAATCTCTTGAACTCTCGTCTCAGGCCCAGAACGAAGAAAAGGAATAGTCGAATAAAGTCGTTATTTTTGTTTTATTTCCGCACAAAAAGTAGTCTCGTCGCTTGATAAACTTAAACTTGAGCCACTGTAGTCACATGGAATATTGAAACATTTTCTTCAATGACTTCCTGGGCCGTTAAGTTTCGATCCCTGTGGCGGATTATGTAGCAGGGATCCACCTCTCAAATTTAATCAAAAATATCGTCATTTGTGTTCCGAAGATGAACGAAGATCTTACGGGGTTGGTACAGCATGGGGGTGAGTAATTAATGACTTAAAAGTAGTGTAGGTCAAGAATTAAAAAAAAAACGTTTTTTTCCAAATTTCATTAAACTTTCTGTATATATCAATGCAATTAAAATCTAAGTACTCTGAAAAAGAAAGTACAAAAATCGAGTGTCTGTAGACCTCTCACGACTGTTTTAAGACAGCTCATTATTTCCATTCACTTCCCACATGAACGCGTGACTCCGACAGCTGAGCTGAAGACGCATTATTTACCTGAGACGAGCGGAGAGGAGAGGAAGGAGTGCATGTAGTGACATCATGTCAGAAACACATGTAAATAAAAAAAATCTAACTATCATTATGAAGATAAACAAATAAGTTGTATTTTATTACTCACTATCAAGCTAGCATATTGATATTGGTAAAGTTTACATATATTTATTCATTCGCTAACGAGCTAGTTATCTATAAGGCAAAGCTAAAAACAGGTTGCATGATACACGTTTTCCATTGCCATCATTTACACTGTGATGAAGATGAATTTCGTGTAAGATTCATAACATATATATGGTGTTCTGACTGCATGTAAGAGTTTGCTTGATGAAAGCATTGTTGATTCTGATGAGGACTACACTCCCGAGACAAGTTAGACAGTATAAGAAAGCAAGTACCGCATCGTCAGCTCGAGGACAGATCCGTGAAGCAGAGGAGGTCGTGCAACTAGGGTCCGAGGAAGTAGAGGCCAAGGACGGGGTGATCGAAGTGCAGGGCAAGAAGCACTTTTTAGACAAGAGGACCTGTGTCGAGTTTTGCATCTTCAAGCTCAAACAAGGGCATGCGAACAGGTACGATCTGGATATGCGCAAGTGGGCAGGTCCTGTGTGGCAAAAGGGTGGTTGCCATGGTTGCGAGAGAGTGACAGTCGCCTAAGCCAATCCGTTGTTTCGTCCCGGTTCGAAATAATGAGCTGTGTTTAGTGCAGATTAAACGGTCTAGAGTCACTCGATTTTTATACTCTTTTTTTCACAGTACTTAGATTTTAATTATGCATTGATATATATATAGAAAGTTTAAACAAATTTGGAAAAAAGTTTTTATAAAATTCTGCCCTACACTACCTTTAAAGGGTTAGTTCACCCAAAAATGATATTGCTTATATAAACTGGTGTGAATCTTGAGACAAAACAATGACACTTGACATATTTTAAGTTGTATATATTTAATCTAAGCCTTGTCTGTGAACCGACCAAAGGTGTTTTGTTTTATTTGATACTCTACTTTGGTCTTGTTGCTGATGCTGATCACTAACGTGATTTTGTCTATGAGCTGGAGGTTACAGTTAGTTTGCATCAAGTTCGGCTGTAACCGGATCCAAAGAAGAAATCTATGTCAAAGTGTAACTATTATGATGTCTCAGCATAAAGCATCTCATTTATATGGAAGCTTGTTTCTGCCACAGAAGAAAAAATAAAAAAGGTAATTCATGCGACTTTATAACACGCAATTTTGAGAAATAAAGTGTCAATAATCTTTTGAAATGTTTTATTCTGTGGCGGAAACGAGCTTCCATATGTTTCGTATCTTCATCAGAACACAAGAGAGAAGCGGATGCTAACAGTTTTCAGTGAAAGGTCTGTGCTGAATGTGTGTGAGCGCATCTTCCTGACCTCATACGTGTAGTTGGGGCAGGACACCAGCAGGAAGATCCAGGTGAAGGGGTTTTTAGTCGGATACGGGATCTTCCTGGTCTTAGATCCTGCAGAAGAGGAAGAAACTCTTACTTTGGGCAGACCTGATCTAACGATGAGCCGAGCAACAGATGCAAACGATGCAAATGCCAAGTAAACATACGCGTTACTTGATACAGAAAATGTATAAGGTCTATACATAAATGTATTAAAGATCCTAACTGTGTGTGTGTGTGTGTGTACATGTTTTTTCTATCCAAGTGGGGAGTTAAACCTGAAAGCACACAGACTCATGGGGACTCGTGTCACTGTGGCCTAAATCAAGGTCAACATGCTTATAAATCATGCAGAATGAGTTTTTATGAAAATGCTGAAAGTTTTGTGTGATGGGTAGATTTAGTGTGTGTGTGTGTGTGTCGGGTTAGTGTAAGGGGACAGAATATACAGTTGACAGGATAAAAACCATTACATCTATCGAGAGACCCAACAAAGATAACGAATCAGACGTGCGTGTGTGTGTGTGTGGTCTTACCAGGTGGTCTGAGATTTCTCAGAGCGATGTGGATGGAGAAGTTCCCGATCTGACAGAACTGTGGCCATAAAGAGATCATTAGTCATCATCACATGACTCACACTGATGCTGTGGAAGAGCTGATCTTACCAGGAACAGGATGAGGGCCAGTCTGATCTGCTGCTCTCCGTAGACTGCAATGCAAACAAGAGCATGAGCCGTGAACACACGTTTCAATATCGGCTGACATCATGCCAACAGAAAATGCCAGTGTAATTTATGAATGAAAAAAAGAAAGCATTTGTGTTAGCACTGAAGCAGGGAAGAGTATATGAAGGCTCACTGGGTGGCGTGTACAGAGGGTGGTTGATGTAATACGCCATCCAAGCTGCAAATCCCCAGTAGTACGTGCAGTTCTGGAAAAAAACACAATCACATGGTTTAATATTACAGTAAAGCGCCGATAATATCTAAAAATCTAAAAAAAAAAAGATTGACATTTAAAGTGCCCCAATTATGCTTTTTGAAAAATGTCCTTTCATGTAGTGTGCAATTCAGCTTTTTGTGAATCTAAAGGTCTGTAAAGTTTCAGAGATCACAGTGCAGATAAATGGAGTTATTTTCTCCTAAAAGAAAGAATGGATCATCTGACCAATCAGAGCAGAGTAGACCAATCACAACAGACCAATCAGAGCAGAGTAGACCAATCACAACAGACTGAGCCATCTGACCAATCAGAGCAGAGTAGACCAATCACAACAGACCAATCAGAGCAGAGTAGACCAATCACAACAGACTGGGCCATCTGACCAATCAGAGCAGAGTAGACCAATCACAACAGACTGGGCCATCTGACCAATCAGAGCAGAGTAGACCAATCACAACAGACTGGGCCATCTGACCAATCAGAGCAGAGTAGACCAATCATACCAGACTGGGTCATCTGACCAATCAGAGCAGAGTAGACCAATCATAACAGACTGGGCCGTCTGACCAATCAGAGCAGAGTAGACCAATCATAACAGACTGGGCCATCTGACCAATCAGAGCAGAGTAGACCAATCAAAACAGACTGGGCCATCTGACCAATCAGAGCAGAGTAGACCAATCACAACAGACTGGGCCATCTGACCAATCAGAGCAGAGTAGACCAATCAAAACAGGCTGGGCCATCTGACCAATCAGAGCAGAGTAGACCAATCACAACAGACTGGGCCATCTGACCAATCAGAGCAGAGTAGACCAATCAAAACAGACTGGGCCATCTGACCAATCAGAGCAGAGTAGACCAATCACAACAGACTGGGCCATCTGACCAATCAGAGCAGAGTAGACCAATCACAACAGACTGGATCATCTGACCAATCAGAGCAGAGTAGACCAATCACAACAGACTGGGCCATCTGACCAATCAGAGCAGAGTAGACCAATCATAACAGACTGGGCCATCTGACCAATCAGAGCAGAGTAGACCAATCACAACAGACCAATCAGAGCAGAGTAGACCAATCACAACAGACTGAGCCATCTGACCAATCAGAGCAGAGTAGACCAATCACAACAGACTGGGCCATCTGACCAATCAGAGCAGAGTAGACCAATCACAACAGACTGGATCATCTGACCAATCAGAGCAGAGTAGACCAATCACAACAGACTGGGCCATCTGACCAATCAGAGCAGAGTAGACCAATCATAACAGACTGGGCCATCTGACCAATCAGAGCAGAGTAGATCAATCATAACAGACTGGGCCATCTGACCAATCAGAGCAGAGTAGACCAATCACAACAGACTGGGCCATCTGACCAATCAGAGCAGAGTAGACCAATCACAACAGACTGGATCATCTGACCAATCAGAGCAGAGTAGACCAATCACAACAGACTGGGCCATCTGACCAATCAGAGCAGAGTAGACCAATCACAACAGACTGGGCCATCTGACCAATCAGAGCAGAGTAGACCAATCACAACAGACTGGGCCATCTGACCAATCAGAGCAGAGTAGACCAATCACAACAGACTGGGCCATCTGACCAATCAGGATCAGGAAAGGAGGGGTTTACAGGCCAAATCCTTTATTAAACTGTTTTCTGACACTTGAGAAATGAGAAATTATGTGATGCTGCAAAGTATATTATGAGCATGTAGACCAATCAGGAGGAGACCTCGAACACAGAATTAGGAGCCTTTAAAATATCATAATAGGGACACTTTAATTAATATAAAGTCACGATTAACTGCATACACTCTTAAAAATCATGTGAAATGTACAAGTTTCTGTTTCTGGTATTCAAAACCACATATTGTTCTCTATATAAAGAATCGTGATGTGTGTGTGTGTGTGTGTGTGTGTGTGTGCAGTCGTATAGCTCACCTTGAAGATGTTTCGGAGAGGCATAGTCCCGTGTGAGAAGCGATGGACGAACAACGTTTCCAAAAGTCTCTTAACGTAGTGGAAGGAATGACACATACATGCCAAACTACAACAACAACAACACACTGAATTACCCATCAGCCCTCAGAAGCCGTGTCACACACTAAAATGAAAATTGTGTGTGGATCTTGCTGTGTGTGAACACTTACTGTACGACCCAGTGTTTGCTGGTGGTGAAGTCATATTTAGGCGCATAAATGAACGGGACTCTGAAGTAAAACATCAGATAAATCAGCAGAGGACCGGCGTACTCCGTCAGAAACACCTGTGTGTGTGTGTGTGTGAGAGAGAGAGAGAGATTTACTACATGTTTTGTTTGTCTCATTATTTATATATAATATGTTAATGCTTTGGCAAGATTGTGATACACAGTTATGCAAATACAGCTCAATTGAATAGTTAGAGAGAGAGAGAGAGAGATTGAGAGAGAGAGAGTATATATAAGCACTATGAGGGGTTCACGAGTTCAGTTCCTCTGCTGTCGTTCATGTTTCCAGGTTATTAATATCTCCTGCTCTCACACAGATAATGTGACAGACACTAAACGGGCCAGTTAAGAGAGACAGATTAACACACACACACTGGCATAAGCTTATAATGCAGTGAAGCAACATTAATATTTACATGAACACACTTTATTGAATTAAACGTGGATGAAAACTAAGCTAAAACATGAACACACACACTATAGCACAGTGATCAGGTTCAGGTTATGTGTAATATCGTGTTGTGTGTTCTTTACAGACGCACTGAATAATTCTGCTCAGATCTTGGAAATAAATTAAAGGAAACAAGAACGTTCAAACTGTGAACAATCAGGTGTATTCTGGGATAAAGTTAGTCAGTGTGTATCTTTAATGTACATGTGTGTATTTGTGAGCGTTCGAGTTTGTATAAGTGGGTGTGTGTGTGTGTGTGTGTGTGTGTGTCTCACCGTGACCCAGCTGATCTGGGCTCCCAGGTCTCTGAAGTAGAAGGTTGCAGTGGTTCCCACCGGCAGATGCTGGAGAACATCCTCGTCCTTCAGGGATTTCCCCTCTGCAACACAATCCCAGAATGCATCAGCACACGAACCCTTCATCTAAACCAGCGGACAACAGAACATAACCGAACACAACCCACCCTTCCTGTTTAACCCGTCCACACAAGAATCACAACATCCAGTCATAAACCATCAGTCTCAGAGATGTTCATTAAAGGGATACTTCAGGATTTAGCATTAAACCTGTAGTGTTGTTGAATGACCGTGCTTTCCACCCTCATATCCCCCTGAGACGAGAGACTTATGTATTTTCTGACTGGAAAACATCCTCTGATGATGCAAAAATCGTCTGAATCATCTGAGGATTGTTTGGCCAGATGCTAAAGACTACAGTCAGTAGTCGGGTCTGTCCCGCATGTTCTCAACCTGCCCATAGAGGGCGATCTCACTCACAGAAGGAACAATTATGGCGCTTTTCCACTACACAGTACCAGCTCGACTCGACTCGCCACGCCTTTGTAAAAGTTGTACCTGTTCCTACTTTCGGGTACTTTTTTTGTCCCACCTCTGGCGAAGTTTTGAGCGAGCCGAGGCGATACTAAAATGTCACGTGAAAACAATGCCGACTGCTGATTGGTCAGAGAGAATCGTCACCATTCACTGTGTCATCATTGCACGCGTCAGATCCAGAATATCTCCGCCAGTTTTAAATACTTTGGCCAGAGATAGTTATTAAACTAACTACTATTATTATGGGAACTTCGAAGAATACGCCGTGGTCAAACGAGGATCCAGCGAGAACTTGATGGGGCAACGTGGAACGAAAGGTGTCGCTATGACGACCGGGTACTATTGTGTGCAATGTAAAACGAAACGAAAAGCGAGCTGAGGCGAGTCGAGCTGGTACTGGTAATGGAAAAGCGGCAATAGTGTCAGCCATCTTTGTTTGGAAGCTAAGCTAGCAGGCTCTTTTTCACGGACAGGTTCAGCCGTCGATGTCCGGGATTCAGCTTTTGCGTTCTTTGTTTACATGCACAGCGTTTGTTTCAATCTAACTGAATTCATTCCGATTGGTGAATCTGAATGTCGTGTTTACGTGAACGCTAAACAGTGATCGGTTGATGTGCGTTTTAACATCGCTAAGAAAATTCCCGCTTCTCCGTGAGAGCGTCTCACGGGTGTCGCTCATCGGTAAATCACGCCACCGGCCTCGCGCCGTTCTCCCGCGGCCCTCACTCGTCCCGCTCGCCACAGGAAACATGACGAACGGCGACTGTAGAACGCAAAAGCCGAATCCCGGACATTTTGGGCGATCTCGAAACACATTTTTGGGCAGACTCTTCACGGAGACTCACTAGTAGCCTAGACTTGTTGTTTAACTACTGCGCTCTGTTACCAGTAGGCGTGGCCTCCTAGGGCAGCGAAGCAAGTGCATTCTGGGAGTTGTTGTCTTTCATCCACAGAAGCCAAAAATACATTTTCTGGCTTTTCTCAGTCTAGAAAGCTCCAAATTTAAAAATAATTTCACATTTCTTCTACAAAAATGACCCATTTTATAGACATATAAAATCCCGTATCCCTTTAACTTCAGCAAGACAAGCTAGAGTGAAAACTCATATTGATGTTGGTGTTAATCTTATATAAGTTGCCTGTGGTGTAGGATTAAATAATACTTAGAAACAGTGACTGTTTTCATGCTAATAATGTCAGCAGACCGATCTGTGGAGATGATGAACTCAAGTGTAATACGTACTGGGATCCAGACGAATGGACTGGCGGGCCGGATACCACTGAGGGTCTGAAACAACACACACAGGAACACTTCAACAGCACAGTCAAACACACACTAAACTTACACTTTAGGGTCGGAAAATGTTTTTAGACTCTATTATTATCACCAAGGCTGCATTTATTTGAATAAAAATACAGTAAAAATAGTGATATTGTGAAATACAGTCAAATGTAATTTATTCCTGTGATTTATTCCATTACTCCCGTCTTCAGAGTCACATGATCCTTCAGAAATCATGAATAATATGAGGATCTGATGCTCAAGAAACATTTAGGATTATCATCAATGTTGATAAGATGTTAATGAAGTTTTGAAAGCGTGGAAGTGTTTTTTTTTACCAAGTATTCTTTGATAAATAGAAAATTCAACAGAATTTATTTGAAATAGCAATCTTTAGTAACATTATAAATGTCTTTTTTACCCATCCCGAACTTCTAAGCAGAAGTTAAAGCCGACTGAAGATCAGAAATCGATACTCACGACTCTTGTGGAACATGGACTTGATTTCTCCGATGGTGGCATTGGGCTCAACCTGCCAATCAAACAAACACACAAACACTAGTTTCAGAGTGTGTGTCTGAATCCGGGGGTAAATTTAGCTACAATCCCCCAGCGATGTGGCTTTAGTACAGCAGCTGCTCTGAGAGACACAAAACACCAGACAAACACACCCACCGACACGGAGCACATCTCCCAGAACACACACACACATGCTGAGCTGACTCCAGCTGCCTCTACACGTCCTCCTGCTTTATCCAGCGTTTGTGTGTTTTCCGTCAGCATAATAGTTAAAAGCATAGTAATTCATATCAAATAGAGGAGACACGAGAGATTCCCTCTCTCCATCTTTAAGCCCCCCTGAAATCAAAATTTACGCTTTTTAGCTTTTAGTATGAATATGTGAGGTTTAAGGTTATGAAAAAAAAAAAAACACATTCCACACATATTGTAAATGCGAAGTGTGTTTTTGTTCCAAAACAAAAATACACTTCGCATTTACAATACAATACAATACAATACTTATTTATAAGGCACATTTAAAAAAAAAAAAAAAAAAAAAAACAAAGGCTGACCAAAGTGCCGTACAGGACAGAATACAAAACAAAAAAAATAACCAATAAAGGGAAAAAACAGCAATAGATAAATAAAAAGATCTACTAAAACTAAAGCAATGGATTTACCGGAATCAGTTTCTGTGAAAATATCGCTCGAAACCTTTCTATATTTAGGAGACAGAAGCAATCAAAACTCACAGTCTCTCACTTCCGCTGAATCGGATCATGGATTTTTATGACATCACTGCTTCTCTCCAATCAAATGCTCCCTAGAATCTAAAGCTCCGCCCCCTATGCTAGAAATACCACCTGGCCAAATAATTGATTTGCTGAAACAATCTATGTATTGTGTCGGTTAGCAGGGTTCACTGTCCTTCTGCAATACGAGAGCGACCTCTAGAGGCCAAATACCATCACTGGCGCCTCATGCTATTTGTTTTGACACGTTTTGAGCCGGACACTTCAGAAACGGATTATATCATATTATAAAGAGATTCAGTTGTTGACTAGTGGAGGAATGCAGTGTGTGTGCAGTCGAGGCCGTTAACATTAGTAGTAGCATAGCAATGTGACAAAAACGGTTTAACGTCACGTTTATACTTGCATTATATCCATTTATTCGCTTTTATGCATTCGTTATGCAGCGAAGTTCCATATTTAAAGCTAGTGACATCACATGAGATATCAATTTTTTGTCCATTTTAACATTTACTAATCCATGATTAAAATCAAAGGTTATTAACATTAGTTAATGCACTGTGAAATAATAAACAACTATTGTTATTGACTAACATTAACAAAGATTAACAAATGCAGTGACAGATGTATTGCTCATGTTAGTTAATACATTACTTTTAACAACTGAAACCTTATTGTAAAGTGGCAACTATACAGTAAAGCATTAAAGCTTTCCCTTTATATTTCCCGCCAAAAACCTTCAATTCTTACATTGACATCATCATCATCATCCTTGCAGGCTGGCATTCCACTGTGACATCACAGCACCAGTAGCCAGTGACATCACAGTGGAAGCGGCAGTTAATCCGAGGACATACGATTGCAATCCCCGATAATCCTCTGCAGGCCTCATTACAGGCGCCTCCGTACAGGGACGACTACTGCAAGACCCCGAAACACACACCCCGGGCCCGTTTCTATAGATAGCTCCACTCCAGGGATGGGGACGTCACGTTAACCGGTGCGAGAAACGCCTTCATTCATTTGAGGCTAACGGCTACACTAGGCTAGCATCTACACATGGGTAGTTGAAATATAACACTGATTTGGAAGATTTTTAGGGTTAATATTTTGAGGCAAAGTACATATCGTTTTCTATTGAGTTAATCAAACATTTTTAATTCAATTTTAGCAGATCATAAATTGCTCTGACATGCAGGGTTATTATCGTTAGCTAAAACTAAAAGCATTAAAAAAAAATAAATAAAAAAATAAACGTCAACTGAAATCTAATATTAAAAAAAAACCTGAAACTTTTTTTTAAGTTAGTAAGTAATTTTAATTTATAAAGCATATTAACACACAGCGCAAAACTGACCAAAGTGCTGTACAATGAATAAATAAAAAGACAATCAATAGTCATATGCATATAAAACACGAATAAAAACATAGCTGCTAATATATTGTGTAGTCGCGGTACTACTGTAATAGAAGTTCATAAAAAATTTAATACACATTCAAAAATAAATGACTATTGTCTAAATGACCAAAACTTTCAAATGAAAATATAAAATTTAAAATATTAATAAAAATCATAATAGTGTATTAATGATAAAGTAATAAAACACTGCTGCGGCGCATTATCGTTAACTAAATATTTTTGTTTCTTAAAAAAAAAAAAAAAAAAAATTAAAAACATTAACTGAAATATAATATTTAAAAAACTTTTTTTTAGTTAGGTGCCAGTGCAACATTTCTCATTTTTGGCGTAGTTTAAGTCGAGGTACTACTGTAATAGAAGTTCATAAAAACTATATAGGCTACGAATGAAACCTACTAAATTACTAAAACGTTAAAATATAAAAATAATAGCATTTTAATGATGGTGTTATGCAACACTGCTGCTGCATGACAAATACACCTTTCAACGCACAATCACACCATGTTGTCTTATTTAATCTGAGGTTGTGAAAAGTGCATGTGTGTGATTACGGGGTAATGCATGTCAAATATATCACAAATGAGAAGGTGTAAGTGTTTCCTACCTTGTCCAGGAAGCAGAGCTTGTCCTTCGTCTTGGCGTCCAGAATCTCCACCTCGAAAAAGACCACAGCTTTCTTAGTCTTTTTAGCGGGTTTGCGTTTGGCCGGGGCGGGCAGGCCGGGTAATGCTCCCACCGACCCGTTCTGGGCCTTCTTGGGGAGCGTGGCCTCTAAAGCCAGGGTATCCATACTGTCTGCTCTCTCTATACACACTCTCTGAGTTTTTAACTTCTGTACGCTCTTAGTCCCTCCCTAACCTCCAAAACGAGTGCAGGACTTTCTGGAAAGCGTGAGGTTTAATGTCAGCTGTGGAAATAAATCTGTCGGAGCCCCTACCCACCCCCTCTCTCTCTCTCTCTACCTCTCTCTCTCCCTCCCATCTACACATTTGGCCCCCAAACCTCCTAAAAACACATGCACAAACAAGTAAACAAAACTTCTATCTCTTTCACTCACTCACATGCACCTTATCTCTTTTTTCCTCTTTTTCTGTTGAAACTCCATAGGAAACGTGACCCGTCCCCAGTCATCCCAATATGTGCTAATTATAACTTGCCTTATGGATGTACACACGAACACACACACAAATGTAACAGAGCCCAGCCATGCCCTCCTCTACAGCCCACAAACAAGATTAACACAAACAGATTATTTACAGAAATATGATTTTAGTTTTGCACCGTTGTGTTGGGGTATGTCTGCCAGTACAATGATAATGTAAAACAATAGGTTTAAGCCAGGGGCCATTGAAAAAGGCCATGACAAATGAATGACAGACTTAAAAGACTAGTCTTAGACTACTAGGGCAACGGTCATATTTCAACCCGAAAATCAACAGGAAAAAAATATTTCGATATTAGCTTGTAAACATGTGTTGCAGTATTTTCTTGACAATTAAGCAATCTCCAATTCCCCAAATATATATTTGTAATTTTATTTCATTTTTCTATCAATTTTATTATTATTAATTTTATTATGTTTACTCGTCATAGCTATATAAAACCAGAATACATAAATGTCACAAATGTGAAGAAAAAAAAAAGGCGTCGTTTGCAACATACGAAATTTCGCGGTGAAAATAAATACGTTGATTTCCGTTGTTTATCTTGTTCTGAGGCGCACTATTTTAGGAAGGAGAAATAGAGAGAGAGAGTGGTTATTAATAACTTGGAAAGGCATGAGCAGATGACACACGAGGAAAACCCCACCGCCACTGAGAGAAACCCCAACTGAAAGCGAACTGCGAGGAAAACACCAACATTATTTTAATGTGTACTAGTCTGAGGCGAAATGCAGCACGAGACGGCAAGAGCGACCGTTAAAGATCACGTGAGTGCCATTCACGCGCTTCAACAAACACATTAGCGATTTTTTTATACATCTAATTAATCTTATACGTTGTGTTGTGTAAGTTGTATTCCCCTCTTTGATTTATTAGTAACTTAATTACGATGTATTATACGTTTATGTCCCTGAGAGATCTTCTGGCGCCCTCCTGTGGACATCATAGACCATCGCTTAGCATGCTATGTCAGTTTTATCAACAAGACTTTGACCGAACTACATGTTTAAAGTACACCAAAGTGGTACATCGGTATTTAAAATATCCTTAACGATTTTTACGTAAGCCCATATCTTCATCGGTTAGAACTGATGTCACAAAATTAGTAAATCCACACAGAAACATACAACTACTTCCGGGTTTATGGAGAGAAGAGCTGTGACTTCAGTCCCACACGGCACACGATGAACAAGTCCGCCCTGTTACAGCACATTTGTTTTTGGTCAGATAAGTTTAATCACAACTTAATTGTATTAGTTGAAACGCTGAATGTTTATGACACAAGTGCACGCGAGGTTCCTACTTTACGTTTTTAAAACGCCATATTTTGTATTTATCTCGAGGATAAATATTGCAATAAGCACCTCATATGTTGTAATCGATATTCCTATTGCACATAGTGTCGTAATATATGGGACAAGGGTTGTTTCAGATTCTGCTGAGATGCGGTGTAACCCTAACCCTAACTCTATGGGTCGAGGGGACTATTACTGCAAACTACTTCCCCATCCCTGCCTCAGGACCGTCCAGTGTGCATAATATATGTGTGTGTGTGTGTTATTGTCCCATTCATAGATCAGTTTTGTCCTATTAGGCCGAGGTGCTTATCACACACTAGCGCGCTGTCTAATCTTCACCCTCAGAGATGTGTTTATAGTTCGTTCATTTCCACACGGCACGATCATGTCCTCATCTCAACAGCATCATCTGAGACCTGAACGCCGTACAATGAGAACTGAAAATCAGTAACATTATCTTACCTCGTAGTGCTTCATTGCTGCAGTTTGAATCGCTTATCCCAGCAAGCTGAGAGACAAGCACGAAGTCCAATCAGGAGGAACGGAAGATGCCACTCGTCCAATGGGAACAGAGTGGTGAGCGATTACCAACCAATACGAAGACCTGCGCGTGGTGTTGTCATTGGTGAAACGCATCAGAGAAGCCTGTTTGACCCAGAAGACACCAGAAGCGCTTGAACGAGCATTGCGCGCCGCCTAGTGGTGATGTGAGGCGATTACACGCGTGCTTCTGTGAAATAATTACAGATTTTATTCATGAATAACCAAGCAGGTTGAAAATGTGCTTGAGTGTATATTACAAGAAAGCCTTATTTTTATTTCGTTTTATATAGCCTAAAGAGAGGACATTTAAAAGAAAAAATAGACATTATGATAGGCTATTTTTTTAATAACTCAATTTAAAACATTGATTATTTGTTATAAAACAATTACAGATTTTATGTAGCCTATAAATACCAAGCTGATTGAAAGTGTGCATGCATGTATATTACAAGAAGGCCTAACTGGTTAATTTCTTGTTATAAATATAGTATAAATTGAGAAATTCTGATTAAAAAAAATATATTTTTTAACATCAGGAACATAGGCTATAAGAGAAGAGACAACACTTTGATAATAAATACATTAAATTATAATTTATTCAAATAAAATAAATTAAAATATGTTTTCATATCCTAACGATGCAAAAAATTAAAATGAAATAAAACTAAATACACACTAACTGAAGAATCAACCAAATATCTTTCTCTGGATTTTTTTTATTGATTTTTTTTTTTTTACTTTATTAAATCATTTCAAATAACAAACAAGCATTTACACATTAACAATAAGACCAAACAGCATATTGTAAACAACATAATAATACAACATAAAAAAAAATCAGAAAAGCAAATTATAACAATAAATACGATTGCAGGGGATTTATTGCCATTTATTTAGAGAGTTTTAAGGCACTCATTTTTATTTATTTTAAAAATCGAAATAAACATTTAAATGCCACAAAACATGGAGAAACTTTAACAAAACTACATTTGTGTTGGGTGAAGTCAGCTAAACATTTAGGCAATAATATGCATGAGATCTATGATATTTTTATAAATTAGCACGGGTCTCTTAAATATATCTTTTTTAAATGTGAAAAAGCATAATTGCATGTTTAAAATGATGAGAGTTAGAGTATCATCAGGTACCTTGAGCTACGGCACAACATTCAGGTAAAATGGGCCTTGCATGGATACAATCAACATATTATTACACACATTGTTGTCCAAAAATACATCAAATATGACAATGTGATAGTCAAAGGCATTGCATTGTTTGTTTTTCTCTCTCTGGATGTTGGAGGTCAGTCGGTCAGTGAACGGATTATGCAAATGTGTGATTTACTAAGACGAAAGCGTCATGAACATGCGTGTTTACATCTGTGCATTTCAGTGTCATTGTTTAGTTGTGGTAAAAGCTTTTTATCTATTTATATATTAAAAATGCATATTGTTTAGTTTCGGTTTCATCTGTGTCCTGCAGTTCTATGGGTGGAGCGGCATTACGTGGTTTGGGTGTGGAAACTAGAAACAACCAGAGAGTTTGAGACATTTCTAGAACTTTCCTCACGGTTTCAAATAGGGACGAACCACAGCGAGACCGGGGCACAACAACCGCCGGTCGACGGGACACCAGCTGTCCAATAAAGTTATTCCAAGACCTATATATTTTTCATCGAGGATAAGTGGACGCGAACCGAACATTCTCGAGCAGGACTGTTTATTTTCATAGAATAGCGAGACTACCTAAAAGAAACGCTCAATGGTGAAGATGGGGAAAGATTATTACAGTGTTTTGGGGATTCAGAAAGGTGCGTCCGATGACGCGATCAAGAAAGCGTATCGCAAACAAGCGCTCAAATACCATCCGGACAAAAACAAGTCGCCCAGCGCCGAGGAAAAGTTCAAGGAGATCGCGGAGGCATACGACGTGTTGAGCGACCCGAAGAAGAAAGACATCTATGACAGATTTGGCGAAGAAGGTGAGTAAAATGATGGTATAACAGATTTGTTGCACCGCTTAACGAGGAGGAAATAAGAGTCGCTATAATATGCATATCGTTCAAAAACATTTATATCTGATTAGATCACTGACTTGATTATTTGTTAATGACAGCATTCAGGATATTGTCAACACAGTACGTAAGTTAGCCTAAATAACTGTTGGGTTTTAGGTCGAGATAATTAAGTCTGGTGAAACTACTGAAATGTTAATAAAGTTCGGCTTTACGATTCCATTGATTTGATCCGATTTGTGATACTACATGCTGATTGGCTATTTGAATGGTGAGTGCGTTCTAGAACGCTTGCTGGAATATTCTGATGGTCACGTGATGGAACGTCAGCAGTTCTGTCTGTGCATGTTCAGTGTTCAGTGTTCACCAAACCTTCTCTCACCATTGTGTCCTAGGGCTTGGGTTGTCCCCTTCTAGACATTTCTATACAACTTTAGTCTATTTTTAAGGAATAAAAGGGTAATATATTTAGTTTAATTTAAACAAAGGCCAATACGATGTCTAGAACATTTTTGAGCATTTTTTTGTGTGTGTGGGAGCTGGGGAGTGTCGTTGATCTTATTATTTAATGGAATTAAAAGGGATTTTTGTGAATAAAGTAAAAAAAAAGAAAAAAAGGAGAGTAGTGTTGGGTCAATTGTGGTTATGAAGTAATTCGTTTTAAACTCTGCAAATATGATATATTAAATGTTGCACACACAAACTCATTCGTATGTCATACGTCAAAAACGCAAACCGTTTCTTCTCATCACATTCCATTGTGAATTACATGAATCATGCAAATGATAGCATATTTTCACTCCAAAACATAATTATAATGTGAAATATAATGAAAAAAGTTGAGTGGTTTGCATCACTGATATTAGTCTGCTAATATAAATGTAAAAATGTTTTGTCAAATATTTACATCTACTTACACCTCACCACGCACTATTTTACTGCAAAAACTAGGAAGGGACTTTGGTTAGAATTATCTACATTTTGACATTGACGAGCACCATTAGACTGCCTTTTAAACTTTGTCATACTCACAACTAACAGTAATGGAGTGCAGCAGATTTGGCCATTTCTAATTATTGCGAGGGACTTGTTGTCCCCTTCAATGTCTATTGTGGTTATGGGCCTTTAAACTAAAATATCTGATTGTATTAATGATGATATTTTGCATAAAAGTTCAGATGCTGTGAATTTGAGTTAGGAAGGATGTCTCATGGAAGAACAGTTTCATGTCAAATTATACATATTCCTGGGCAGTAAAAGTTCTTAATACATCGTAATTCAATTTTGTCATTTGGTTTTTATGGGTTATCTATGAGTTTTATACAACACCGACCACACAGATGTGTAACATGTGACCTCTTTGTTTACCGTGTGCAGGACTGAAGGGTGGCGTCCCTGGCGGTGGAGGAGGTGGAAGTAATTTCACCTACACCTTTCAAGGGGATCCTCATGCAATGTTTTCAGAGTTTTTCGGAGGGCGAAGCCCTTTCGAACACATGTTTGGCCGTAACGGTGGCATGGACGAGGGAATGGACACGGATGACCCATTTGCTAGTTTTGGCATGGGTGGCATGGGCGGTTTCCCACGCTCCTTTAACACGCAAGGTTCTGGCGGAAGACTGGTCAAAAAACAGGATCCTCCAGTGACCCACGACCTGAGGGTCAGTCTAGAAGAAGTGTTCACTGGCTGCACCAAGAAGATGAAGATCTCCCGCAAACGCCTGAATCCCGACGGAAGAACGACACGCACTGAGGACAAGATCCTTACAGTGGAAGTGAAGAAAGGCTGGAAAGAAGGAACCAAGGTTACTTTCCCTAAGGAAGGGGATGAGACGCCAACAAATATCCCTGCAGATGTGGTGTTTGTGGTGAAGGATAAGCCACATCCAGTGTACAGAAGAGACGGATCGGACATTATTTATCCTGCAAAAATTACACTCAAAGAGGTAAGATGGACGCTTATTTTAAAGGAGAACTCCGGCGCAAAATGAACCTTTGGTCTAATTACACATTGTTACCTAGTCAACCGTTATCTGAGATTTGTTTTCATGATTACCGAATGTAAATAGTTTTATCTCTAAAAACAGTTTAGCCTATAACGCTAGTATATGGGGCATAGAGTAATGACAAATAAAAATCGCTTGTTATTACCACTAACAAGGCTCAAAATAGCCCCACACTAACACGACAGCATAATAAGGGTCCCTACATTCAAACCGAAGCATTGAGAACTTTGTCGGTGTCCGTACAGTTTAATAAGAAGATATTTTATACACACAGTCAACTTTGCGAATACAGGAAGAAGCCATCTTTGAAAAATAGTCTCTACCAGTCGATCTACGAACGCCGATCCAAGTCCGCTGAACTGTGCAGAATCTCATATGATCCGTTGTTTTCAGAAGAAACACCAACACGAACCGTTTTCTTCTCTTCAATATGTACACGTAGCCTATACTGTTCGCGCTCACCTTATCACCATATTCACATCTCACCAGCGCACTTGGATCGGCGTTCGTAGATTGACTGGTAGAGACTATTTTTCAAAGATGGCTTCTTCCTGTATTCGCAAAGTTGACTGTGTGTATAAAATATCTTCTTATTAAACTGTACGGATGCTGACAAAGTTCTCAATGCTTCGGTTTGAATGTAGGGACCCTTATTATGCTATCATGTTGGTGTGGGGCTATTTTGAGCCTTGTTAGTGGTAATAACAAGCGATTTTTATTTGTCATTACTCTATGCCCTATATACTAGCGTTATAGGCTAAACTGTTTTTAGAGATAAAACTATTTACATTCGGTAATCATGAAAACATATCTCAGATAACGGTTGACTAGGTAACAATATGTGTAATTAGACCAAAGGTTCATTTTGCGCCGGGGTTGTCCTTTAAGAGTTTGCTTACAAACCCTTTTTTAATCCCATTCTTCTCTACTTTTTCAGGCACTTTGCGGTTGCACGGTTAACGTTCCAACACTGGATAATCGCACGGTCAGCTTAACAACTCATGACATTATTGTCCGTCCCGGGATGAAACGGCGTGTCACAGGGGAGGGTCTTCCTCTTCCGAAATCCCCAGATCGTCGTGGGGACTTGATTGTCGAATTTGAGGTCAAGTTCCCCGAAAGATTGAGTCAGAGTGCCAAGGACACTATTGCAAATGTTTTGCTGGCTTCTTGAGCTGTTGTATACTGCAATCCTGGAGCTGTTGCCATTGGGAAATTTTTAAAGGATCTTAAAGTATTTAAAGGATGAATATAAGGGGCTGCTGAAATTGTCGAACTGTTGACTATCTGAACGAAAACCTTGCTTGAATGGACTGGTCCATGTGTCTTTGTCATATACATTTTGAACCTATGTTTCCTTTGGGTCAAGTCCAGCAGAAAGTCTCAAAGTGTTTTGTTGTCAACTTCACACATCTAAGTTTACTTATTCCAAAGATGGACAGTAGAGCATGTTGTGATGTGTATTGGCTACAATAATATAGTTTCTTATCAGCAGTCTGATCTAGGGCTGCAACTAACGATTATTTTGATAATCGATTAATCGGACGATTATTTTTTCGATTAATCGATTAATCGGATAAAAAATTTATTTCATTTTTTTGTTTATTATAACTAAATAAAACCCTAAAAACCACACTCTTTTGTGTGTTAAACAATCTTCTTAATACAGACAACTTCATTATATAGAAAAACAACAAATAAAAAAAATATATATGACTATAACCTATGACAAAAATGCTATTGTAAACTAGATTAGTGGATAACTCAGAAAAACTTAGCCTAGAAAAATCACAAGTGCACAATAATTTTATAAAATCTGAACATTTAGTGAAAAAAACATTCCTTAGTGGGGAAAAAATAAGAGACAATAAGTGTAGCACTATCTCTGGTAAAACGTTACACATTGCTCTTTGTATTGTTGTTATACATTCATGAAAAACATCGTAAAAATCAGATGCACAGCTGTTTAGTAAGGAAGCAATATTGACTGTGTATTATACAGTATCTTTGCAATAGTTTATTCAGCTTTTTCTTTTAACAGTTTTAAATTTCAGTTAGGCTACTGTGCACGTGAAGAACAATTATAGTGCGCCGAGTCTACTCTAGTGTTGTGATCTAACAGACACTCAGTAGAAAGTGATTAAGTTACAGCAATAAAAGTCTAGCAAGATAGTCATTATATTACGAAACCATAGACCTTTATCTACGGATCAATTATAATAATAACATTGAATCATCTTGGAAAGAGTTTCATCATGTTAACTGTTGTAACGCGACGCGCTGTTTGAACACCGAATAGAGAATGACTGACAGCCGCAGTGGAGGGAAAAGCTTACGTTAACTTGAATTTAATGACTTAAATATACATTTCTATCTCACATTATACTATAGTATGGCTTCATAAAGTATACACGATTAACGCAGGTCACCTATTTTGGTTTCAAAACGGCGAATTTGCCGAAAGGTGAATGATTTTCGTGTATGCTGCATATTGATAGCGGTTTCCTGATGCCCGCAAATTAGTTCAAACTCACGGAATCAAGAATGCGCATGCGAGACAGAAGATAATGTGCTCCAAACCGTCCGTGTTGCGCACAGACCGGCGAGGGAGAGAGACTGCGTGTGTGCCTCATGAAGCGCATGTAAGAAGCGCATGTAGCATGTAAACAATCCCCGTGACGTAATCAGACCAACTAATCGATAATGACATTCGTTGACAACGATTTTCATAATCGATTATAATCGATTTTATCGATTAGTTGTTGCAGCCCTAGTCTGATCCTTTGGACACAAGAACGTCTTTCTGTGAAAGCAGCCTTTATTTTTGCTTTTAATATGGTCTAATCAGTGACCACTTAGTTATGCCACTAAAAGTCATTTCCAATATTGTGGTGGCTCAAAGTGATGCTTGGACTTCTAAGTATGAGAAACAACACTTGATGCGGAAGTTATATGGTCAGAAACTCAAAAGCTCAAAGTCAGCGAGAGGACAAATTGATGCTAGATTTATTTAAAATAAACGACTCAAACTATTGTGGTTAATTTCTTATACAAAGTTAAATGGAACCTTTTTATGTTTTATTACAGATAATTTACGTTATTAATTGTTTTGAATAGTGAAATAGATTTTGTCTATTTACAAATTCTGAGGGATCTTTTGGGGTTGTGAGATTGAGTTATGAGATGTTTTGAATAGATTGTTTAAAAGAAAATAAGATTTGAAATGTTACAGATATCACATTGCTTTAATAAAACACTTTAAACTGAAAAACAATTACTTTATCTTCTTAATTTAGTGTATTGAATGTGTAAATAAGAATATAAGCATCTAAAAAAAAATGGTAGTTCCTCTATAAGAAATGTTGCACTTAAGAAAAGTATATATTCACATAAGTGTATTGACAGCTGTAAATGTATAGCATGTTAACTAGTAAAATTTGTAGACGAGTCTGGTCGTATAATATCTAAATCATGATAGAATCACTTTTATAATAATGACAATTCATTTGCCGAATATGGATGCCATAATATTCAGTTTTTCTTGGTGGTTGATTTTAGCCCACAGCAAAGACATCTGAAGAAGTTCCTGTACTGCAGCCTGACCTGGACAACAATGAGACGAGAGATTGTTTCAAAACTCTCGTAAAAAAAAAAAAAAAAAAAAAATAGAAGAAGAGAAATGAAAAATTAACTTAAAGTGTAAGTTAAAATTAGCCCATGACTCACCTCAAGTCATCCTACACCGTATTAAATTAACTCTCCTGACTTCACACTCAAGAGTGTTAGGCTATGTTTACACGGAAACGATTCTGAAGAGAAAACACAAAAGTGGCGTTGCGTCATCACTTTTTATTCTGCGTTTAGACGAGCGTTTTGTGTGGGAAATCCGCGTGCAAATGGTGACGCAAAAGTGTGAAAATCAATGTAGTATGCACTTGGTCAGGAGTGGTCTAGGAGTGTTTACCCTTTACACAGGAACGCGGCGGTGGAGCGTTTTTAAGATTTCCACTCTGGAGGGTGGTTTCACTTTTTTGCATTTTTAAGCCTCAAAAACGCAGTCGCCGTGTAAACGAAAGGCACATCAGATAAAATATTTTTACGTTTTCATCCGCGACCGTTCTCGTGTAAACAGGGCCTGAAGCAGTGTTAAAGTTAATGAGATAATCGAGTGATGATTGAGCATTATTGAAGACACCAGATGTTAACAAGCAGAATCACTTAAGGAGAAAATCACACGTCACCATTAGATTTTGTTTGGCTGCTGTAACTGAGTTAAAATGGCCAGATGAACCAAGAGAAAAGGTGATCTGGAGTTGTTGGCTATGTTTGGACATCATCATGTGATCTGAAATACTTAACACATTTAGAGAGTTATGTTTACCTCATTGATTACAGCAGCTCTTTGATTTAATAACATATGATTTCCAATATAATCAAAAAGATTTCTTGAAAATTGTTTTGATCAAATAACTTTTAAAAAGTATGTAGACAGCCTGTGAATCTTAACATTGGTGACAATAATAAAGCATGTTCCAGTGCATTCTGGGTGCCAACAATCAAAACTCATGGCTCCCATCATGCATTGCAGAATGAATAAATTACGATCTGAATTGTCTTGAGGCGGGCGTACATGGTGTGATTTTTGCAGTTTTACAAGCTCGCAGATGATGGCGTTGAAATCAGTGATACAACTTTGTATGAATTTTTTGATTTTCGAAATTCATGCAGGACAGTTGCGCCGTGTACCAGCTGATTATCAAGTTAACTGACTTGTAAGGTGTGTGCAATATCTCACGACCTCTTGAGTGTCCGAACTTGAAGCATGTACACATGCCTTTTGTAATTTCCTTTTCCTAACTGAATATCCTGTTTGTCACCATTGTTGAGATTCATACACTGATTCTAGACATATGTGCATGCCTAAAAGAAAGTTTACAACTTTTAAAAAATCTTTTGAGTTATATTGGATTCAGTGATGCTGTAATTAACAATATAAATCTAAGTCAGAAATAAAGTTCTAAATAAGTCTGTGATTGGTCAAATGATGATTATATCAAAACATCACCTGATCAACCTTTTCATCTGGCAGTTATACAATTTGTGATTTTCTCCATTAATGATTCTGCTTGTTAAACTCAAGGTGTCTTCAATAATGCTCAATCATCACTCAATTAAACACTTAATTAGCTCATTTATTTTGACACTGCTTCAGTGTTAATTTGACACTCTTTTTCAAAAATGTATAACTTTCATCACGGGTAGATGCACTTTGATGGACTTTAAAACAGAAACGGCCATTCACTGCCATTATAAAGCTTCGAAGAGCCTGGACATTTTTCAATATAACTCTGATTGTATTCATCTGAAAGAAGAATGTCATATACACCTATGATGAATTGAGTGTGAGTAAATCATGGGCTGATTTTAATTTTTGGGTGAACTATCAACTATCCCTTTGATATAAAGTAGGTGAGAGATAATTTTTCCGTAGACTTGTCTTACCTCATTATTGAGGACACAGTAGACCAGGAAGATGAAGGTTCCCTGCTGGGAGTTCAAGATCAGGAAGAGGATCTCCAGCTCCTTCCTGTCACGAGTGAAGAAACCCAGAATCCAGGAGCAACCAAGAACCACAAACTGAGCCAGTGTTTTAAATGTCATTATCCTGCAGAGAAAGATGGAGAGTTAATATATATTTATTGATAATATTGTTGTGGAAAATATGCAATTATCCTGTTATAATTATGCCTTTTTGTCTGTAGTACACTTCTGTATTATCAACTACACTAGAAACTTGTTTATTGAGAAAGTGGTTCATAAAGAAAAACATAATGTTTAAAGCATTAATTAAAAAGCATAGAGAGGAACAAAACATGTATTAGAAAGAGCTTACCTAAAGAAAGAAGGAAAATGCAAGCATTACCGTCAGATGTGTTGCGGACGAGGCACAGAATACAACAAAGAAGAAAAGTTTGAAGAAGGAAGAGTAAGAGGCGAATGGATTTATATAGACAGGTCTGAAGAAATTCCCAGAAATCATAACACCTCAAGACTTAGGATTGGAGAAATTGTCTGGAAGACACTGAGGGGATTTCCAAAGATGACAATCTCAAGAAATCAGATGGTCTATAAAAGGCTGAAAGGAGAAGATGAAGGCATTAATTAGAATGAATAAACCAATTAACCTGTAAATAATAAAACTATATTTAACTGAAACTGCCAAAAATCTTTGATTTCTAAAAAAGTGAGCTGAACAGACCCTGAAGAAGTCTTCTGACCTATGAATTGTGAGTATGAAAATTCAGATGCTTATGATTTAGGAGACGTTTGACTTACTTGACCTAACCTGAGAATAATCCAAATCAAGTTAAAGGTGAAATATGCACCATGATACAATATATATACACACATTTCATGGCGTGTTCAAATCATAATGTTTGTTACTTGGTTATCTTCATCTGTGAAACTTCAGCGTTCCGCTTTTTCAAGGTCGAGTACAGATTGATGATGATGCAGAGGAAGAGAATCATGTTTAACTGCACAGTAAGAGAAACAAAAGTAATTAATCTTTAATCACCGTTTTCCTTTGAATACAAAGTCATGATGAGAAATGGGCTCACTGCTAGTATGACGCAAACAGGTCCCAGAAAACTCCAGACATTATCCTTTTTAATCCAACACCTGTTTGGAGGAAGATAAAGACAAAAAATAAATCAATGATATATTTACAATTTGTTACAGAACCCACCCAGTTCAGCGGAGAGAAGGTTTTGTGTGATAATGGGTAATGCTCATGTAGTACATGTTTTTCTTTTGTATTTTCTTTGTCCTTTCACTTAATCTTAGATTTGTCAAGACAGAAGAAGTCACACTATTCATCTTTTCATTTATCTTTTTGTTGTTGTAACCAATAACCACTAGCTTACTCAATGCTCAGTCAGGTGGTTTATGTGTTCATTTTACCAGTTGGAATGTTAAAGGTTTAAACAATGAAATCAAATGCAGGAAGGTGTTGTAACATTTAGAAGATTAAATGTTCATATTGTTTTGTTTTGTTTTTTGCAAGAGACCCACTTTAAAAACTCAGATCAAGCCAGACTTTGTAAGAAATGGATTGGGCAAGTATATCATTCTAAATTTCTCAGCAAATCTTGAGGGGTGGCAATTATTATTAGAAGTGTATTCTGTTTTCTCCCTCCGGTGGTATATGTGTTATTGTTTCAGGCCTTCTCTATGGTTTAACCGTGACTGTGGCTAATATATACACATCAAATTAAGATGACGAAACTATTATTCAGAAATATTCGGTAACACTTTATTTCGATAGTCCACATTCTGATAGTTTCTTTGTCACAACAGTGGTGTTATTCAAACACACAGTTACAACAGCCAAAGAAAAGCTAAAGAATGAATTATTGGGACCAAGAGCCCAACTAAAGCAAACACTGATCACCACAATGGTGACTTAAAATGAAACAAATATCGGTAACACTTTATTTTGATAGTCCACTTTAGACATTCAACTAACTATAAGTAACTTTTCAACTAACTGTCATTAGAGTATCAGTAGACTGTCAGCTTAATATCTGCTAACACTTTATTTTTTGGTCTCCCAACAGACGTTCAACTGACTATAAGTAACTTGGCGACTACAAGTAAACTTATTCCCCTAACCCAAAGCCTAACATCTAACCCTAACCTAACAGTCTACTATAATATACTAATACTCTAATGAGAGTTACTTGACATGTAGTTGAAAAGTTACTTTTAATCAGTAGAACGTCTAAAGTGACTGTCAAAATAAAGTGTAACCAAATGTTCTCTCTACTCCTGACCTAAACTCACACTATCTTATAATGGGAGGGGATTTTAACCCTCTGGGGTCTAATATGTTTTTGCGGTCCTAGAAATGTTTTGACATGCCCTGACATTTGTGTTTTTTTTTTCAGTTGCTTATAAACATATTACCGGCACAGGTGAAATTACACTCTATTTAGCACAAACATGGCTACCATAATATGCGAGCAACATGTATGTACATGTTTGTATTTTTGAGAGAATATTGTTTATGCATGGTTATTGAAAAAAACTAAAAAATGAAAGTTTCTGAAATATAAGGCCACAAAACACATACTAAATATGCGTCCATAAGACTTTTGACTAATGGATGTTGTCGCCTAGAGTTTTTGCTTTAACAATCCGACATATATTCTACACTTGAGGTAATATGCTTGACATAATTTGTATTACACTATGTATTGAGATTCTTTTGATTCATTTCTTTTATTTATTTTTTATTTGTATAACTACTTTTTTCTTTATTTATTTTATAGGGTGGGTGACCATATTTTTCACTATTCTCCTGTATCTGTATCCTGGTATTATTGTTAAAGTTCAATAAACAGAAAAAACATGGATGAAGGTGTAGATCTCTAAATCACTCAAACTCACTCTTCACTTCCGTAGCCTTTGGTATTCAGCCCGACAGACACGGCCACCACAGCCAGAGCAACCGTATATCCAATCACACACAGGAATCCATTGCTAAGCACCTCCCTCTTTTTGGAGCTGATCTGTGATAGGTTCTTCACACAGATGAAGAGCAGCACAGCTTCAATGAACATCCACACAAAGCCGGAGAGAAAGAGGAAGTGCAGCACTCCTGATATCACGGCACACAACACCTGGAGATCATGAGAGACGGTTATGATGATTCTCAGTGAGACTGTGCTGAGCTGTAGAGCTCCTTCATCATTCTCACCTGATGACGGCGTATGAGTCTCAGGAACTGTTGTGTGAGCAGGAACAGAAGGTGAGCCGACAGAAGACTGATGCAGAGGTTGATTCGAGCCACATTATTCACTCCAGGACTCCACTGACAAAGGGCAAAGGTCAACAGGGCCAAACTGAAGAACACCAACCCCACGGTCACACACACCAAATTCAACAGGTCCAGCAGAGAGTCGCTCTGAGAAAACATGTCAGAGAACATGAGTGCTAAATCTGTGCTGTTCTTCAATGCTCACTATAAATGTTCTCGTACCTCTGATGGGCGGCTGGTTTGCATGATGAGAGCGAATGTGGACAGATGAACACACGAACACACAGTGTAGCTGCTATTGGTCTTTAAAACAGAACAACCATCTACAATCCACTCGCTGATATTCCAGTACACACAGGACAGAGAACCGTTGGGGTCAAACTCCTGCAAAAAGAAGAAAGAACATGCAGAAAATATTACAACACTGAATATTAGATGTTTTCAGATGTTCATCAGTTCTCAGGTTGGACAAAAACACATTTCAGTCTCTCACTCTGATGTGTTTGAAGGTGAAGTTGACTGGTTTGGTGAGTTTAGTGTTGGTGGTTTTGGGAAGAGTAGCTGAGATCACAGTGGACATCATGGTTTTAATCGTGTCATTTGATGTGTTGAAGAAGTCTGGCTTCAGTAGATTCTCCATTGTGTTATAACTCATGAAAGCCACAGCAGCTGATCCTGTGTGATAGAAATAGAAGAAACGTGTATTCAATACAACAAAAACCTGTAGTTAAATGTGGTTTAGTGATATTTCTTCTAAAATGTTGTATTAAAACACATCTCACATACTTGTTTCATTGTTGTTCTTGGCGATCCCAATGAGATCAATGTCCACAGAAGAATTTATCGTGTCAAGTCGAGGGATTTTATCTAAGGTGATATTGGGTCCAACCATGAAGACTTCAACCTCTGATTTAGAAAATAAGCAGTTAAGTTTTTTTGTTTTTTTTATTAAAGTTGATTCAATCAGCACAAATGTGCAAACAAAAATTTAGATAATAAAGGGATTTATTAAGTGATGATTGAACATTAGTGATGAACGCCTGCAGTAAACAAGCAGAATCACTGAAGGAAAGAGAAACACAAGAACTACAACTGACTTCAGCCACAGCCTAAGGCTACCTCAATGAAACACACCTGATTCAACTCATTCTCACATGGGGATATAAGAATTTGTTTAAAAAAACATCAATTTTCAATAGTTTACAACAGTTTAAATTGACATTGCATGTGTGATTAATAACTTTACATTGATTTTTATCTTATTTTTCTCATGATACCATTTCCAGAGTGTATTCCTCTGTCAAAGGCACTGGAATAAGTACCGAAGTCAATTTCTGGGGACAACTCAGAGGACTGACAATGGCGACCCCGTAGATGATGTTGCTTACCATCCTCCACAACAGGAGCTAAGCAGCTTTCTTCCCTGCTTTATATTATCTGAGTTTCATCATCAACAACAGTTTCTCCACTCACCTACAGCAGCAAGAGTAAAACTGACACTGTCGTTTGTGTCTGTCGGCTTCACCAATGTGGAGATGAGTTTCTCGTTTGCTTTTAACACACGGTTTCCATAAGAGGCTAGTTTAGCCTCGCTGATCGATGATGACGACTCTAAAATCTCCCCTGAAGCGTTGAGGACCATATCCAAAATACTGGTCACATTCTAATTTATTGATCAGAAAAATTTGATTACTGTCCATGTAAATATTAAGAACACCAATCAATCAGAAGTGCGATGTCAATCATGTAATTGACAATTACGTCTGATTTGATTATATTTTTTTTCTCTTGAAGACTTACAGTCAAAGGAAGCACTTCGTTTGTAATGTTCTCGATCCCCTCAAGAATATTTTGAAGATGTTTTTCAGAAAAACTCTGAAATCAAAATTGAGAAGACATAATTTGACGATGTGCACTGTAAAAATGAAAATGACTGAATCTGTTAAATCTAATCAATAAAATTGAGGCAACAGATTACAATCAATATTATTAATGAAATTTAACAAATTAGAATGGAGTAATAATTAACCAAACATATTAATTAAAAGTTAACCATTTAAATTGAGTAAAATTTAAAAAAAAATTCTTGGGCTCTTGAAAAAGTTGGGCTCTTGACCCTTAAATTATTAACTTTAGATGTTGTTTGGCTGTTAGACGTGAATTATAATAGCCAGATGAACAAATAGAAATGGTGATCTGATGGTGATGGCTATGTTTTACCATAATCATTATTTCACAATCATTTGACCTGATCAATGAATTCACATAGAGTTCAGTTTAGGTTTACTTAATTAATTATAGCAGCAATGTCCTTAAACGGTATAATATTTTTTATGATTATTACAAGGTAATCCATAGATTTTTTTATAACCTATATCAAATACAAAACTAAAACTTTGCTCTGGTTTAATGTTTAGACACAGAGAGATCTAGAATTAGCCTGTGAATCTCAACAATGGTGACAATAATAGCGCATGTTGCAGTGCATTCTAGGTGCCACTAATCAAAACTCATTCATGGCTCCCATCATGCATTGCTACATGAATAAATAATGAGCTTATGTTCAGAGGTGATCTGTTTGTCACCACTGCTGAGATTAATACGCTAATTCTTGATGTCTGTTTGTGCCTCCATAAAGTAATTTCTGAAGTTATCTTTTTATTGTTTTGATCAATTGGTTGCATTGAAAATGCTAAAAAATATGATGCTGTTCAAGGCCAATGATGTTATAATTGATCAAAAAAACCTTAGTCAAAAACTGAGCTCTATATGAGTTCATTGGTCAGGTCAAATGATTGTGAAATAATGATTATGTTAAAACACAACCAACACCATCAGATCACCTTTCCTATTTGTTCATCTGGCTATTACAATTCACATATAACAGCCAAACAACATCTAAAGTTAATGATTTAAGGGCCAAGAGCCCAACTAAAACACACACTGATCTCTATAATGGTGACTTAAAAATCTCGGTTTTATTCTTCTGTGATTCTGCTTGTTAACATCAGGTGTCTTCAATGATGGCAATGAAAAAAAGAGTTCTTACGTAATTCATCTTTGACGTCAGTCTGTTATTCCGATATTTTTGTTTAGAAAAATGTGTAAAATTTTACTCAATTTAAATGGTTAACTTTTAATTAATGTGTTTGGTTAATTATTACTCCATTCTAATTTGTTAAATTTAATTAACAATATTGATTGTAATCTGTTGCCTCAATTTTATTGATTAGATTTAACAGATTCAGTCGTTTTCATTTTTACAGTGTGTGAGCGATGATTGTAACGTAATGATGCTGAGTGCCTCTGAAATGAGACACAGACCGGGTTTTTGAACTAATTTCAGTATTGAATGAGTGAATTACAAATGTTAACTTTTAAACCTTTGTCGCCACCCACTGGTGTAAATGAAAACACTCTTCTAAAGGAGGTTTGGCAAATAAATGAATGACGGACAGTTACGTATTTCCAACATGTTATGACGCAAGCTTAATGTTACACCTAATAACACACAAATAACAAGGGCATTTGTAGTAACTTATAGTGTTAATTGATTTGCGAGTCCACAAACTCATTCTTTCAAATGACTTTTGTATGAAGAGCATTCGCAGGTCGACTCCACACCCCATATAAAATCAGCAATTATTCATATTTCAGAGTACACACTCACACACACATGTCTAAAATGCACATGTTATTGCACTGCTTCAGTTTGGACTATTATTAATGGGAGCTGTGAGTCTCTACAACTTCAAATTCAGAAACTCAACTTACGGTGGGTCCTTCCTGCGGCGTTACACCTGCAATGACAGAAATCAGCATGAAGACAATAATACAATACACTGTAAAACTTGGTTCCACTTAGACTTCAGTCATATATCTTTTCCATTAAGGGACAATATTTTCCCCCTTTACTTTATTTGCCAGTGCTTTTTTTTTCAATAGAGCAATATGCAATGATGGTAAAAACAAAGTGATACTTTGAAATATTAAAAAAACGGTAAGTCACTGTCTTCTCAATGAGCGAGTCATTGAGTCATTCTTACGTTCAGCTGTATTTATAAATGAATCACTGAATGATTGACTCACGATTTGTTCAAAGCTGCCGAATTGTTTACGAAACACTGATGTGTGCTGTAGTTCTGCCCTGTCCTTCGTTGACTTGGAACTATTATAAATATACTTTATTGAAAAATAAAGTACTTACAGCGCAGTCAACATTTGAGATCATGTGATGATCGCAGTGACATCACACCATTCTCATGCAGTCATACTCACAGTGTCAGTAATATATGAGCTCATTGTGAATTCAAAATGTCGAGGATTCCCTGGTGAATAATGTGAAAAAATATTAAATAAAGTGACTATACGGGTTTGGAATTATGAGTGCGGATCAGCTGTATCCTTGAAGCCATATTGAAATAGTCAAACATGATTTCTCTGAACAACATCTTGAGCACTGATGTTCAAGTAAATGTCTGTAATGATATAACTGCACATTTCACAGTCTTTCCCCCCTATAGACACAAACACACTCACACATCAATGCTACAGATCCACAAACATTCAGCCTAAACACAATCCAACAGAGGAGTCATCAGCAGTGTTGGGAGTAACGCATTACAAAAGTAATACAGTACAGTAACATATTACTTTTTGCTGTAACGCAGTAGTGTAAGGCATTACTAATCAATTTTCAGTAATATTTTACTCGTTACATGTTCAGTAAGGCTTGTATTACAGTGTAGCTATTGTCTGCTTTTACTTCTTAAAGGCAACAGACTGTGTGAAAGTTTTAAAGCAGTCTTTTAGTGCCAGTTCAGAGCGGTCGCGTCTGTAACATTGTTTTTTCCTCATAAATGCGAACACGAAAACTAAAATAAAATGAATATTTTAAGGTCTATGGAGACTGGAGAGCCAACCCTTCCTCATCCGATTTGCGCAGTGTAATTAACAGAATTACAAAAAATATATTTTACCTCCTATTTTTTTTTGTCACGCATGAATGTGTGTCTTTTCCCTAATATTAAAAATAAAACATACTGATATTTGTCTAATGTCTGGAGTCCTTTAAGGAAGTAGCCTATATACGTTTCAATACATGAATTTTCTGAGAATTTTTATTTCAAGTTTTGACTGCAAATGTCATGTCCATAATGCTGGACTTCCCCAATTTTAAATAATTTATCCTCAACTAGTTTTGTGGTGTAGGTCTACGTATTTTATAATGTTAACTTCAAATAATTTAAAGATAAGGCAGCATTGGATCTGGACGGTAAGGAGAATAACGCTGGAGTTGGAAGAGGTGTGTCGCGATTCTGTAGGTTCGTGGATCTGAGTCGTGTGGCGAATCGCGATTTCGGTTTCATATTGCATATCGTTACAGCCCCAAAGTTAAGTTCTACTTAGTTATTTTGGTGAAAGTAACTCAAAAGTAACGTATTGCAATTCTGAGACAGTAATATTGTAAGGTAATGAATTACTTTTAAATAACAGTAACAAGTAATACCTAATGTATTACAGTTTGGAAGTAACTTGCACAACACTGGTCATCAGACTACATTACCAGCTGAGGTCGTCTGTGGTGCGACTGTTGTATTCGTGATGATGCTGATGTTAGTAACAGCTGGGGAAATAATCACAGATGAATACTCATGAATTAATTAACTGACTCAAATCATACCAAGAGCTTTTGAACACATAATTACCTGCACAGTATGCTGAATTACAGAAAGCTGGACTGACTAGCTCATAAACATAATAATCTCCTGGACAGGCTTTGACTTTAATGGGATGAGACCCGTAATAGCAGCAATAACTCCCAGCGTAACTGCAGACATCTCGAGTGACGACTCCATCTGTTACTGTTGGGTGTCCACCACGGATCCACAGTGGGTAATTAGTGCCACAGCTGAACTTAGCAACACACGTGTCTGGGATATGAGCGCTAGTGTTGTTAATGAAGAGACGATACCAGCCGCTCCAGGGGACAGACCAGTCACACATGTAGGAGTTTGAGGTCTGACTGCTGTTGGCTCTCCATGGATCGTCCAGCTTAGTGTAGTTGTTGCACGGGTCAACAGAAGGATAAGCTGTAAAAAACATGAAAACAATTATTGCTTAAATTCTATAATACTTTTTCATGAAATTGATTGAATTCACTGAGGCTAGTTCACTAGAATGAATATACACCAGAGCTACCAGAGGCCTCAGCAAACGGCCAACAAGCTTTAAAGGGATACTCCACTTTTTTTGGGAAATAGGCTCATTTTACAACTCCCTCAGAGTTAAACAGTCGAGTTTTACCGTTCCTGGTCTCATTGACTTCCATAGTATATATTTTTTTCCTACTATGGAAGTCAATGAGACCAGAAATGGTCTGTTTACTGATATTCATCTAAAAATCAGAAAATCGGCTGAATGGATTCGAAAACGGTAAAACTCGACTGTTTAACTCTGGGGGAGTTGTAAAATGAGCCTATTTCCCCAAAAAGTGGAGTATCCCTTTAAAATAACATAAAAAAAAACCTCAAAATCAATTTGTAAAAACCTTGATAAAGCAAAAAAGTGTGATTTTTTAAACTTCAAAACATTCATTTATTGTGTGTCTCTCTGAAATGCTTGATTCTGATTGGTCAGTACAGGTTCTGTAACTAAAACACAGTCTATGTTATTGATAGCTCCTACAAAACTGCACACACTAGCTTTAACTAGCGGTCTAACATCTACACCTACACTCTAAGAAGAGTTGTTAAAAATGACACGTGTCAGATTTAACACAAGCAGTGTGTGTGTGTTCAGGGACAACATGTTGTGTAGATTTTAACACATGTAGTGTGTGTGTTCAGGGACACAACGTGTCAAATTTAACACACAGCCTGAGTCGTTTTGTGTTACCTTTAACACAACTAATGTGTTCTTCGTGTGTTGAAACCTTTTACACCCTAATGCGTTATAGTTACACAGCTTGTGTCAGATATATGACTGCAGTCGGTGTGTATTTGCCAGTGTTTGAATGAACACTAGATAGTGTTGTTAACTTGTGTTTGTGTAGTCCAGTGATGTTTAATAAAGAGTTTGTTTTAGACATCATGAATCTACATACACAAGCTCTTTTTTTAAAAATTAACTGATGTTGATGTTTTTTTGCATTTGAAAAAGACATTTCAAAAGAGGCAGGATGTGATTGGCTGCCAAAAAAACCCTGTTAATCTTTAAGTTTTTATTAATTAAGATTTTATTTATTTATTGTAAATGTACTGTTTATTTATTTTAGAGATATGGGATACCTTATCAAATATACCTATAATTATTTTCATAAACACAAACTTCCCTCCATCCATTGCTATTCTATCGTTACAATATAAGACATTGTGTGTTAAAAATCTACACAAGTTGTGTCAAAATACCATTAACACATTATACTGTGTGTTTTTTAACACATCTCTTTTTCGAGTGTCTGTCACAAACACACACACTATTCACTGATCATCACAGTGTGTTACATTACCAGGTGAGATGGTCACTGGTGTGACAGTTGTAGGGCTGGTGTTAATGCTGCCAGTGTCTGAAAGTTTGGATGAATAATGATTAATCAACAGAAACACAAATATCATGAATGTGTAGAAAGAGCTCATGTGAATATAATTACCTGCACAGTATGATAAATTACAACGAGTTGGTTTGACCAGTTCATAGACATAATAATCTCCAGGACAGGCTTTGACTTTAATGGGATAAGACCCGTAAAAGCAGCAGAAACTCCCAGCGTAACCGCAGATATCTCGAGTGACGACTCCATCTGTTACTGTTGGGTGTCCACCACGGATCCACAGTGCGACATTAGTGCCACAACTGTACCTCGCAACACACGTGTCTGGGATATGAGCGCTCATGCCGTTAATGAAGAGACGATACCAGCCGCTCCAGGAGACAGACTGATCACAGTTGTAGACTGAAGCATATGTATTACTGATGGATCTCCATGTATCGTTCAGCTCAGTGTAGTTGTTGCAGGGGTCTGTCAGATTAGCTGTAGTGAACATATATTAAGAAATCATAACCTGTTATTTTTAATAAAATGCTCTTGCTATAAAATCTATCCAGAAGTGCAGCTTTAGTCATTCCTATCTATGGTAATTTCCAATTAACAAAATATTACTTTATAACGGGGAAGCAAAACTGCCAATCTTGAGTAACACAGCAGAAGTGAACATTATAGCAGACGATCACAAACAGTCTCCTTCAGGAAAAATATGACTAATCTCCAGAAACACATTGATTTCCCGAGATTTAATTGCGGTCAGAATAAATTTCTTCATTGTCTGCAGACACAAGCTGAGAAAAACTGGACAATTCAGCACAATACATTACCAGTGGAGGTTGTCTCTTGTGTGACAGTTACAGAGGCCAAGAGATCTGAGATTAAAAATGAAAGCGAATACAAATTAATTAACAAATTACAAAAGATTTGAATCAGAACATTTTAGGTGAACTCTGGTAAACTCTTGGCTGTCCAGTACATGAATAACGTCACAGCTCAGTCTTCTGAGTGAAAGAAGTGTGTGTTTCTGGACAAGGACAGTATACCGTACACACATTTACAATGGAGGGACAGAAAACTCTCGGACTAAATCTAAAATATCTTAAACTGTGTTCTGGAGATGAACGGAGGTCTGACGGGCTTGGGACGAGTCATTAATGACATCATTTTCATTTTTGGGTGAACTAACCCTTTAAGAGGGATTCATTTGGAGTTGCAGCTCAAACACACTGTAGGATCATTCGATCAATGAAGGCCCAATCTTATAAACCCAGTCAACTATTTAATCTCACAGCGATCTCACCATGAGCTCAGGACACTCGTGATGTGTTCACAATCTGAGGTCACAGTGAGATAAAAGTGTATCCTCACTGTGTGCTCAAACTATGGACACAATGTGAGGTCAAAGTGCACACAAAGACTAGTAATGCATTGCAGCATGAAACTTTTGATTGTCACCATGGTTGAGGTTAATACACTGATTCTTGATTTCTCTTTGTGTCTAAATGACACAGTAGTTCAAATGTTTGTGTATTATTATGCAATTAATATTCTTTATAAATGATACTGAGACTGTTGGATCTCATACTGTATAATCAGCACAGGACTTTTGTAATATAATATACAATAGCAATAATACCTTACAAAGACTGCACACACTAAATCTAAAGTCAGTTGTATGTTGGAGAAAGCTCTTATAAGAGAAATATGTTATCTGTGTGTGCACTCGTACTGTGAGCAGACCATGTGACATCACTGTGACATCACTGTGATATTGTGTTGAGAAACAGGATAAAATAAAATAAATTCCATTCTCTCTGGATACCTGGAATCAGTGTTACAATTAGTGTTACCCAAGGCATATAAATTTAACATTTTTGTAGCACAAACGCCATCAAAGCGATGAGAGCTTCATTTCTTACAATGTTTCTCTAAGGCGCTGAAACCGGAACTGATACTGAACTGCCATTGGCTGATATGTGTTTGAGGGGCGGGGCTTACTGATAGGTGGAAAACTATGAAACTAAAATCTAAAGTTGACTGTCACTCTATCTCCTTTCAGTCTGTTCAAAATGTACAAATAATCATACAATCATCACACATTTCCCTTGCAAAACTAACCATAAACGTCTGTGTATATTCCCTGGTGAATAATGTGAAAAAATATGAAATAAAGTGACTATATGGGTTTGGAATTATGAGTGCGGATCAGCTGTATCTTTGAAGCCATATTGAAACAGTCAAACATGATTTCTCTGAATAACATCTTGAGCACTGATGTTCAAGTAAATGTCTGTAATGATATAACTGCACATTTCACAGTCTTTCCCCCCTAGAGACACAAACACACTCACACATCAATGCTACAGATCCACAAACATTCAGCCTAAACACAATCCAACAGAGGAGTCATCAGACTACATTACCAGCTGAGGTCGTCTGTGGTGCGACTGTTGTATTCGTGATGATGCTGATGTTAGTAACAGCTGGGGAAATAATCACAGATGAAAACTCATGAATTAATTAACACAAATAATTCCAAGAGCTTTTGAACACATAATTACCTGCACAGTATGCTGAATAACAGAAAGCTGGACTGACCAGCTCATAGACATAATAATCTCCTGGACAGGCTTTGACTTTAATGGGATAAGACCCGTAATAGCAGCAATAACTCCCACCGTAACCGCAGACATCTCGAGTGACGACTCCATCTGTTACTGTTGGGTGTCCACCACGGATCCACAGTGGGACACGAATGCCACAGCTGTACTCAGCAACACACGTGTCTGGGATATGAGCGCTCATGTTGTTAATGAAGAGACGATACCAGCCGCTCCAGGAGACATACCGGTCACACATGTAGGAGTTTGGTGTCTGTTTCCTGTTGGATCTCCATGGATCGTCCAGCTTAGTGTAGTTGTAGCAGGGGTCAACAGAAGGATAAGCTGTAAAAAACATGAAAACAATTATTGCCTAAAAAAATCATATAATACTTTTTCATAAAATTGATTGAATTCACTCTGGGACAACATTTGTGTAGATTTTAACAGATGTAGTGTGTGTGTTCAGGGACACAACGTGTCAAATTTAACACACAGCCTGAGTCGTTTTGTGTTACCTTTAACACAACTAATGTGTTCTTCTTAAACAGAAGTGTGTTGAAACCTTTTACACACTAATGTGTTATAGTTACACAGCTTGTGTCAGATATATGACTGCAGTCAGTGTGTATTTGCCAGTGTTTGAATGAACACTAGATAGTGTTGTTAACTTGTGTTTGTGTAGTCCAGTGATGTTTAATAAAGAGTTTGTTTTAGACATCATGAATCTACATACAGAAGCTCTTATTGAGAATTAACTGATGTTGATGTTTTTTAACATTTGACAAAGACACTGCAAAATAGGCAGGATGTGATTGGCTGCCAAAAAAATCCCTGTTAATCTTTAAGTTTTTATGAATTAAGATTTTATTTATTTATTGTAATGTATAGTTTTATTTATTTTAGAGATATGGGATCCCTTATCAAATATACCAATAATTATTTTCATAAACACAAACTTCCCTCCATCCATTGCTATATCGTTACATTTTAAGACACATTGTGTTTTAAAAATCTACACAACTTGTGTCAAAATACCATTAACACATGCTGTGTTGTTTTTTAACACATCTCTTTTTCGAGTGTCTGTCACAAACACACACACACTCATATTCACTGTTACAGATCATCGTTCACAGTGTGTTACATTACCAGGTGAGATGGTGACTGGTGTGACAGTTGTAGAGCTGGTGTTAATGCTGCCAGTGTCTGAAAGTTTGGATGAATAATGATTAATCAACAGAAACACAAATATCATGAATGTGTAGAAAGAGCTCATGTGAATATAATTACCTGCACAGTATGCTGAATTACAGAAAGTTGGACTGACCAGCTCATAGACATAATAATCTCCTGGACAGGCTTTGACTTTAATGGGATAAGACCCGTAATAGCAGCAGAAACTCCCACCGTCACCGCAGACATCTCGAGTGACGACTCCATCTGTTACTGTTGGGTGTCCACCACGGATCCACAGTGCGAGACTAGTGCCACATCTGCCAAAATCAACACACGTGTCTGGGATATGAGCGCTCATGCTGTTAATGAAGAGACGATACCAGCCGCTCCAGGAGACAGACTGATCACAGTTGTAGGAGGAGGAAGTGTTAAGTTTATTATTGATGGATCTCCATGTATCGTTCAGCACAGTGTAGTTGTTGCAGGGGTCTGACAGATTAGCTGTAGTGAAAATATATTAAGAAATCATGACCTGTTATTGTTAATAAAATGTTCATGCTACAAAATCTATCCAGAAGTGCAGCTTTAGTCATTCCTATCTTTGGTAATTTCCAATTAACAAAATATTACTTTATAACGGGGAAGCAAAACTGCCAATCTTGAGTGACACATCAGAAGTGAACATTATAACAGACGATCACAGACAGTCTCCTTCAGGAAAAATATGACTAATCTCCAGAAACACATTGATTTCCCGAGATTTAATATAGCAGTCAGAATAAATTTGTCTGCAGGGTTATGTCTGCAGACATAAGCTGAGAAAAACTGGACAATTCAGCACAATACATTACCAATGGAGGTTGTCTCTTGTGTGACAGTTACAGAGGCCAAGAGATCTGAGATTAAAAATGAAAGTGAAAACAAATTAATTAACAAATTACAAAAGATTTGAATCAGAACATTTTAGGTGAACTCTGGTAAACTCTTGGCTGTCCAGTACATGAATAACGTCACAGCTCAGTCTTCTGAGTGAAAGAAGTGTCTCACAGTTTAAAGGGTTAGTTCACCCAAAAATGAAGATGATGTCATTATTTCCTTTCTGGACAAGGACAGTATACCGTACACACATTTACAATGGAGGGACAGAAAGCTCTCTGACTAAATCTAAAATATCTTAAACTGTGTTCTGGAGATGAACGGAGGTCTGACGGGCTTGGGACGAGTCATTAATGACATCATTTTCATTTTGTGCACACAAAGTGCACACAAAGACTAGTAATGCATTGCAGCATGAAACTTTTGATTGTCACCATGGTTGAGGTTAATACACTGATTCTTGATTTCTCTTTGTGTCTAAATGAGACAGTAGTTCAAATGTTTGTGTATTATTATACATTTAATACCCTTTATGAATGATAATGAGGCTGTTCTATCTCATACTGTATAATCAACACAGTCACAATAATCTATAATACTGTACAAAGACTGCACACTGAATGTGAAGTCAGTTATATGTTCGGAGAATGCTTTGTTATATGTGTGTGCACTCATACTGTGAGCTAACCATGTGACATCACTGTGACATCACTGTGATAGTGTTGCGAAACAGGAAGTAGATTGTCCCCAGTGACCGATATTTGAACTGTTTGCTCTCATCCTGCTCAACACTTTGAATTCACAAATAGCTCATATAATATTGACATGATCTCACGTGTTGACTGGGAAGTCTTTTTACTATCTTCTGTGTTGAGTTTGGGGAGGATTTAAATATCGTGAAATGGTTTAATCAGATTGGAAACGCATAATAAAGATAGCCTTAATATTTATTAAACAAACATGTGGGCCTGCTTATGTGTTATTGTCACAACAAAAAAATGATAAGCAAGAATTGAGCAAAAAACACTGCTTATTGACTTACACAGCATAACAGAGGTGATAATCCGTGCTCTTAGAAAACCTGTCAGGAAATACAAAGGAAAAAATCAATCATTTTGATTTTGAGAAAACTACATTAATCATCTGTCATAAAAAAGTCTTTTGCAGCAGTGAGAAGCACTTTTATAATATAGTCACCTTTATGAAGAGAAGGAGCCATTGTCAGTTTGGTCATCCCGGTGTATTTCTATTTATATAAAAACAGTTCAGATGACGAGTTTCCTTTACAGTTTAGAGAGAGAGAGAAAACAAACAAATTAATCGAGATGTTTATGCATGACTTTAGTTTTTGCATGAATTTATTTTTTGCATGACTTTAGTTTTTGCATGACTTTAGTTTTTGCATGACTTTAGTTTTTGCTTGACTTTAGTTTGTTGCATGACTTTAGTTTGTTGCATGATTTTAGTTTGTTGCATGACTTTAGTTTTTGCATGACTTTAGTTTTTGCATGACTTTAGTTTTTGCTTGACTTTAGTTTGTTGCATGACTTTAGTTTGTTGCATGATTTTAGTTTGTTGCATGATTTTAGTTTGTTGCATGACTTTAGTGAAACAGTCTTGGGAATTGCACTGTATTTGTGAGTTTACAGTATGTTGCAACTGTTATAAATGAGGAGAGTGTGCAATCATTTAGAGACACACGGTGGCGCCATTAAGATTCTCTGTCTAACTTGTGTTTTTGAACAGAAAGAGAATGCATGTGTGTGTGTGTGTGATTGTTTATTGCAGGGTCATAGACTCTTTTTATGGGGAACGAGTTCCAGTGAAACTCTGCTGTCCCTGCAGTAAAATATTACTGATATAAATCCTAGGTTGATGGTGGAGATTAAATTACACCGTCCTGCGCATCTTTCACTGATATTTCAACTATCGTGTAACTTGTGTTTTCTGTGGGAATTACCCACTCGTGAAAATATTTCACTATTGATCTAATTGGGGCCGTTTACACAACACGGTTTTCAACTAATAACTGCAAACTTTTTATACATTTTGATGGACTGAAAACACACTTTTGACAACAGGTTTCAAAGAGCAATTTTTGAAACCGATATCGTTTTTGTTTCCATGACGGCAAACGTCAAAAATGCGAATTTGTGAAAATGGTGATGGCGTGCAACACACGTATTACAAGTTTAGTGTTGTAAAAGAAAGCATGTGTGCGCAGACGTGTAGGTTGAGTCCTATAATATAACACAGTCTCATCCCAAATCGTCATATAACTGACGTTTTGGGACGTATTTTGACCATACGTCAATATCCGCCTTTTTAGGGCCCCCTTAAACGTCGGTAGATGGCGATCCCGGGCCGTCATACAACTGACGCTATACCTTTAACGTCAGTTAGGTGACGGGTTAGGTTTAGGGTTAAGTTTAGGTATGGGGTAGAGTTAGGATCCCATAACCTCATCTACCGACGTTTAAGGGGGACCTAAAAAGGCGAATATTGACGTATGGTCAAAAGACGTCCCAAAACGTCAGTTATATGACGATTTGGGATGAGACCGGGTTGTATAATATTGCATTCTCTCTTGAGTAGATAACTTGTAAACACTAAAAGGCATTATCACTTTAGCCATATAAAATATTATTATATTTTTTATATTATTATATTATATTATAATATTAACAAAATCTCACAAAAAAAAAATCTACACCTAAATAGTCCATTGTCTTCACAATGAAACTCACACATGCTGCTTTCAAACGCAGGATTGTATTGAAATGACTGAATTGCATCTGGGAAAATAAGATTCGCCAAGCACCGGTAAATTTAATATCCAGAAACAGTAACAAAAATGTTTCTCAGTGCCTTCATCTAAATAAAGACTTTTAAAGAGATTTGGCTTAATGACCATAATTGAACAGGTGTTGTACAGTGCTGCTGTTGAAATTGATCGAGCTGTTTAAAATGTGCATTTAGTAGACATCAGCTGAGTTTTATTATTAATAAATTTAGACACCAGCCTAAGTGATGGTAAAGACTGTGATGGTGAGAACCGTTCATGATAGCTGTGTTACTGTTAGTTTCACCAGAGAGATTCAACATAGCCTGAAAACTGTGATTTAAATGCTAAAAAAGATCAAGTTTTCACTTAAAAACTGATGTCTATTATACCGTCCATCAATTTAACTTCATGTCTGTCTGTAACCTTGGCAACGAATATGCAACATTATCCTTTGAGATTATGAATATAAACAAATTACTCAAAATAACACAGAAATCACAGTTCAGAGTATATGATGCAGTATAGTTGTTTGAAAAGGCTGACGGTTCATCATAATTATGAATATCAGAGATTATGATCTTAAGCTGAGGATTTCCCCTGCATAACATGTTGCCTAAATGATTAAACAACTAAAGACCCAACAACTGTGAGATTGACAGTAACACTAAAGCATTTTATTCTCTGATTTATAAAGTATTTCAAGAGTGTCTTACCTGACATGAGTTTTTCTTTGAAGGATCATCGGGTGGAGACACGTAAATATTTGTGAGTCAGAAGTGTAAATGACAATCATCTGCTCATCCACCTGAAGAAATGCATTCTGTTACCTCCTGCTCACATTCAAATCCATATTCAAATTCATACACAAAGACAGAACACATGCCAAGATGCTTTTATACTTATTAAACCAACATCAATACAAAGGTCGCGTCTAACATTGTATATATTGTAAAATCTGGTGGGGTTGAGTCTAACTCTTCGCCTGTTATCCTAGCTGGGATTTTATATATTATTTAAACTGTTTATGATTTGAGAGTGAATTTCACATATACCAAGTAGTTGCATGTTGTATGTATTACTACATTAATGTCCATTTTGGAGCATGAAACCTTTGAACCCAGTGGATATTCACCTTATCTCTTTATTTCCATTCTGCTGTGACAAGATAAACACAGATCTGCCTCTACTTTACATCTTACATCAAAGATGCAAATCCAACAAGGATTAGAGGAAAGCGTGACGTCGTTTGAGCTAATATTTAATAATGTCGTTTTATTTGTTGCTGTCATGTAGTTTATGAGAATTGATCAAAAAGTTATGACAACATACGTTTTTACATTGCTTTAACTTATTAAAATACATTAGCAATTTAAAACTTTTTTTATTAGTTATAAGACTATCAACTCAGTCAGTTTATTGTTATTTAAGATGGCATTGCTGAAGCATCCAAGTTGATTGTACTTAACAATAAGGCAGAAACCTTTTTTACGGAGCATATATTTTGAGAAAAAGGGAACTTGTATTTGATTGATCAGTCGTTTTCAGTAAGTTGTAGTAAAAAAAAGAGAAAAACTACAACTTTGTAGCAGAAAAAGACCCAATCTGTCCTGAAACACTGCTTAAAAGACTGCAGAACACCTGAAGTGCATTAAATTGTTTTCTGTCACTGTAAAATCTAATTAGTTAGACTTAATTTGAAAAAAGCATGCAAACCGATATCCTTAAAGGGTTAGTTCACCCAAAAAATGAAAATTAAGTCATTAATTACTCACCCCTATGCTGTACCAACCCCGTAAGGCCTTCGTTCATCTTCAGAACACAAATGAAGATATTTTTTATTAAATTTGAGAGGTGGATCACTGCTACATGGCTCCGGGTACTTGACGGCCCAGAAAGTCATTGAAGAAAATGTTTAAATATTCCATGTGACTACCGTGGCTCAAGTAGCCTATAAGTTTATCAAGCGACGAGAATAGTTTTTGTGCAAAAAAACAAACAAAAACAACAACTTTATTCGACTATTCCTTTTCTTCCTTGTGGGCCTCAGAAGAGATCTCCACGACGCATGCGCGAGAACTGAACTGAGGTAGTTGAAGGAGATCGCAATTCTCGCTTGTGCGTCGTGGAAATCTCTTGAACTCTCGACTGAAGCCAACAAAACACATCCTATAAAATATTTCTACGTTTTCACACGCGAGCGTTCTCGTGTAAACAGGGCCTTCATGTGTCAATGGTAACTGCTCTCTGCAGGACAGTGGCCCTCCAGGTTGATCTGTCAATTGAATCCACCATTAGGGTGGTGATTTAGTTGTCGCTATAATGCCTTAGCTATCTTGGTCCCTGCGTTTCTTGTGTTAGTTTTACATCGACAGTGTTAAATAATATCAAATCCATGATGTTGATGATTGAACAATCATCTTTAAGATTTAGATTGGTCCAACTGTGTGAAACAGCAAAACCAAAAACAAGCACGATTCAAAATTGTTTCAACAATGTTGCAAATGTTTTCACCAAGATATCAAGATTTTGCATATGAATCACAACAATGGTGACTATCAAAACAAAAAAAAGCTTCATGCCGCAATGCATGATGGGTGGCTTCATATATAATACCAAACTCATCCTTGATTCCCAAGCTTCTTTTTTTATTGTCACCATTGATGTGACCATCAGTGGTTGGAGAGAGGTGTGTTGATGAGCCCGGAGGCCCCTGGTCGGCAGCAATCAATCTGGAGCTTTGCCTGCACTCCCACTGAAGCTCCCACTGAAGGTTGAGCGCAGTCTTCAGCTGCTGGAAGATGTGTTAGAGAGGTCAGCTGGTCTGATCAACCTGAGGCCTGAGTGGGACCTAATGCCCCAGTTCAGTCGCCATAAGCTGTACTGATAAAAGGGACACCCTGGTGTAAAATAGTTCCCAGAGTACATATCGGGTTAATAAAGGGTTAAAATAAAGGGTTAAAACAAACCTCGGTGTAACCCTGGGGCATCACATTTATCCCTGGCATCACATTCAGTTTTTGTTTAGTTCTTATAACTTTCATGGAAGCAAGAAAAAGAAAAAAAAATGCCATGAAAGAAGTCTCTTATGCTCATCAAGTCTGCATTTATTTGATCAAATATACAGAAGACTCCTACATCACTCAGACATCAAATTCTGGTGAAAATTGGGTTAAAACATTTGTTTGACGTCATGCTCCAACATCATTAAACACACCACAAACAGCATTTGTTGGGCTGGGCGATATATCGCATGACGTTGTTATGCGCATCTCTTCAGTAAAGCCGGTTCCTTGATTAGTAGTAAATCACCTGCTTTCAGATGGAAGATATGATGCAGAAATGAGTGTTAAATTAACATTCAAGGGTGTTAAAGTTAATGAGATGATTAACGGATTAATTTAGTGATGATTTAGCATTATTGAAGACACGTGATGATAACAAGCAGAATCACTGAAGAAGAAAACCGGATTTTTTAAGTCACCATTATGGAGATCAGTGTTTGCTTTAGTTGGGCTCTTGACCCTTAATTCATTAATTAAAGATTTTGTTTGGCTGCTGTACATTTGTTATTACATCGTCCTATAGTATCTAAACAGTGTTTCACTCCTCAGTCCCTTCATACTTCTTTTTGGGGAATTTCAATCTTATATTCATTAATTCCTCTGAATAATGTAGCAGAACCGTCACACCTATAGAGCATATGAAGAGTGAAACATCTGTTGTAAAATAGTAATGCTTCTAAAGTTGCTTAATATTTACTAGAAAACCAATAAAACTCAAAAAATAATAAAAGGTAAACATAAATACGTAGTATACTGATTAATATGAAATGTGTCACACTAAATATTCTTAAAGTTAACTAAAGGACTTTAAGGGTCTCCAGTAAAATAAATCACACACGGGTCTAAAAGAATGAGGCAACGAACCCTCCACCAAGAATCTAATAGTAAAACAAGTATTACAATTTTGACATTAAAATGAATGACAGTTAAAAATAATCACAGTATAACATTGGTTAGGCTAGTTGTTAATTTACTGGCAGAAGCTGAAACCACTGATTCTGTCCTCAGCAATTTTTCTGGACACTTTTGATGTGTTTGGGTTTGAGTCCACAGCAAAGACGTCTGAAGAACTTCCTGTACTGCTCTCTGACCTGGACAAGAATGAGACGAGAGGAGCTTGAGTGACTTTATGACATCAATTTAACCTCTGAAACTCATGAACCACAATGGCATTTCTTTCTAATGAACAGGCAAGAAAATGTGTTTTAAGAGGCTATAGTTGCTCCTTCAAAAGGAAGTACTGATGTTTCACTTTTCTTTCTAATTTATGTAACCCCTCCACCTGGGTCCTACTCGACCCACTCAAAGTGAGCCTCTAACAAGGAGGCTAAAGACTGCAGCCATAGCATCTGAGGTTTACTTGCACATCAACTACTAGCTGGCCTCCGTTTCATATATCTATATCTATCTAGATCTATATTATACATATATCGAGAGAGAGTGAACATTTTTCCTATGGAGCGGGATCCTAAATTTCAAAAAATAAAAAGCTTGAGAAAGCTGGGCCTAAAAGTTTGAATTCTGACAGTTGGAGTTTAAATAGTTTTGGAACATTTGAACATTCCGTCACAGGAAAGAAATGGAGAAATAGTAACAGATCAAACAACTCCCTCTGACATTTCCCTCTAAAAGACACGGATTGCCAAAATAAGAACAGGACCTTCATGAAAACAACTTTAATATTTTTTAAAATTCAGTTTTGAATGGAATATGGTGGTAAATTGAGTGATGTCTGACCTCATTATTGAGGACACAATAGACCAGGAAGATGAAGGTTCCCTGCTGGGAGTTCAAGATCAGGAAGAGGATCTCCAGCTCCTTCCTGTCACGAGTGAAGAAACCCAGAATCCAGGAGCAACCAAGAATCACAAACTGAGCCAGTGTTTTAAAAGCCATAATCCTGCAGAGAAGCAGAAAGAAAGAGTTTTAATGTGTCATTTGTCTGTTCTATTCTATAGTGGCAGAGCAACAAACAATGCATATTACTTGGTTCGTTTTATCTGAGAAACTTCAGCATTCAGTTTGGTGAGAGTTAAACACAGACCGATGGCGATGCTCATGAAGAGGATCATGTTCAACTGCAGAAGAAATAAGAAAGGATCGCATCAGCTTTCTTGACTTCAACAGCCCACGTGAAATATATCTAACTAGAACTTACTGCTAGTATGACACAAACAGGACCCAGAAAACTCCAGATTAAACCGTTATCTATTTGAATCCAGCAGCTGTTTAGAGGAAACACAATAGAAATTAAAGCTGCAAGCAGCATTTATCGGTGTTCAAGCAGTTCAGGCCTTTAAGCACAAAAGCATCGAAAGGCATTCAATTTTATTTAACATGCATTTATCCACGGACATAATAGATGTAAAACACCATTTACAATCAATACAGGCAATTTAACATTGGAAATGCATGGTTTTAAAGCTTTTTAACAGTTATAGTGCCACCTATGGTCCGATCTCCATGAAACTGTGCATGCTTCTTCGGCATGTTATGAGACATATGCTCATCAATTTTCGTGAAAATTTTGAGTTTTCCTTTAGGATTTATATGATTTTGGGTGCATTTTGTCCCATCCCTTTTGTAAACGACCCTGTTAAAGCCAATCAAAAGCAAAAGTTCTACTTTTTTTCGATAATTATTTATCTAGAGAGTCCAGAGAATAGTATTGGGCAAAAAACCAGGGACTAGTTCGCAAAAGTGGGTTTTGGGTTTTTTTTTTTTTTTGCTCCAAACGGAAATCCGAGATATACATCTTGTCCGTCTTGAGCCAGGGATTACAGTGGTGTAAAAACATTGAAGCTAAGTCAAACGGTCTAGGAGTTATGAGCAATTTAGTACTTTTGGTTGCTGTAGCGCCACCTATGGGCCAATCGGGGTTATACTCTGATAGCTTCTCCACAATTCGAGGCCCTACCATCTGACAAAGTTTCACAGCTCCAGCCCTTACGGTTTGGGCTGCACGATGCGTTTTAGGGGATTTTTTTTTTCTTTCTAGCAAATACAATAGGTTTTCAGCACTTTGTGCTTGAACACCTAATTAAGAGCCCGTTCTCATCCCAAGTCGCTCTTTGCCAAAGCGTAGACATCCAACGCACACGGCACGCTTTAGCGTCAATATGAGACGGAAGGCGCCACCTAGTGGTCTAACCCTAACCCTACCCCATACCTAAACCTACCACTGAAGCGTGTTTAGGGTGCCATGTGCGTTGGATGACTTTGGTTTGGCAAAAGTGTCGTATATGATGCCTTGGGATGAGAATATGTTGAAATTAATAAGTAAAAAGTCTAAACTATTAAGGTGTTGACTGTTGAAATACTAATATAAAAAAGGTGTAATTTTGGTATACAGAACAAAAATGACATGTGAGCTGTACGTCATTAACTTAAAATCATTATTTCATCGAATCCATCTAAAATTCAGTCGAAAAAAATAAATAAATATACATAAATAAAAAACCTCACTGTTCACTGCCGTATCCTTCAGGAAACAGCCCGATAGACACGCCCACCACAACCAGAGCAACCGTATATCCAATCACACACAGGAATCCATTGCTAAGCACCTCCCTCTTTTTGGAGCTGATCTGTGATAGGTTCTTCACACAGATGAAGAGCAGCACAGCTTCAATGAACATCCACACAAAGCCGGAGAGAAAGAGGAAGTGCAGCACTCCTGATATCACGGCACACAACACCTGGAGATCATGAGAGACGGTTATGATGATTCTCAGTGAGACTGTGCTGAGCTGTAGAGCTCCTTCATCATTCTCACCTGATGACGGCGTATGAGTCTCAGGAACTGTTGTGTGAGCAGGAACAGAAGGTGAGCCGACAGAAGACTGATGCAGAGGTTGATTCGAGCCACATTATTCATTCCAGGACTCCACTGACAAAGGGCAAAGGTCAACAGGGCCAAAATGAAGAACGCCAACCCCACGGGCACACACACCAAATTCAAGAGCTTCAACAGCTCCAGCAGTGAGTCTCTCTGAGAAAACATCAAAACAAAAATTAAGTGACATTTCCAATTCCAACCGTCCAAAATAACAAAAAGCTCCTTGGTTTGAAAGCGCCTTTTCTGTGAGATGTGCTTCTTACAATAAACAATGTTTGCCTGCAAAAATTTTCTCAAATCCTCTCAGGTCCTCACAAATCTACATAACTGAATCGTCTCACACGGCAGATGGCCTGGAGTTTGTCTGTAATTGTTTTCAAAGCGTTGCTTGGATAACCAATTAATAGCTTTCAGGGCTGTAGATGAGTTTTTAAAGAGGCTTCATTTAGAGAACTTCTCTGAGGGTTTAGGTTGGGTTCTGACTGTATGACATAACAGTTTTCTCTCCAAGAACTTACGCCTTTTCATTAATCTGCTTAGAATCTCCATCTTGCTAAATATTATTGATAAAATAAAAAAGTAAAATTGAAAAAATATGTTTTATCATTAAAAGATATTCAAATATACCTTTCAAAACAACTAGTCTGTTGGTAAATGACTGGTACACCGCATCATTAATCTTACCGGTCTGAGATTTTCTTTCACATCTGATGGGTGGCTGGTTTGCATGATGAGAGCGAATGTGGACAGATGAACACACGAACACACAGTGTAGCTGCTATTGGTCTTTAAAACAGAACAACCATCTACAATCCACTCGCTGATATTCCAGTACACACAGGACAGAGAACCGTTGGGGTCAAACTCCTGCAAAAAAATAATAATACTTTTTTTTTTTTTTAAATCAGGAAACGTGTGCAAGAATTTATGTCAAGTATCACAGTTCTCTTAGTAATTAACATGTAATACAAATTATGAATTCAAAAGTAAAATTGCAAAAAATATTTAAGCCAGATTAGGTAGAAAAAGCTGCACTTTCACAACACCTGCTCCCTATAAGTTCTTTGCATCATTAAAGCTATTGCTGTGTTGAATCATCAGAGCAAAACTAGACAATACAAATAAAAAAACAAAAAAAAAAGTTTTGGCCCTACAAGACTCTTCAGTACCATCCATCAAGTTTTCTCATATAGTAAAAAAAGTCTATGAAAGTCTCTCACTCTGATGTGTTTGAGGGTGAAGTTGACTGGTTTGGTGAGTTTAGTGTTGGTGGTTTTGGGAAGAGTAGCTGAGATCACAGCGGACATCATGGTGTTAATTGTGTCATTGGCATCATTTGGCGTGTTGAAGAAGTCTGGCTTTAGTAGATTCTCCATTGTTGAATAGATCATAAATGCAACAGAAGCTGATTTTGTGTAACATAAAAAAAGTAAATTTGGTTTAGTGGTGGTATGAATGTTTCTATGATTCTGTCTAAACATTGAAACCTAATGTACTTAGTCATACCAAAAACATTTGCCATTTTCCAAGTTGTACCGCACTGTAAATACTGTTGCCAGTAATTTACTGTTAATTCAGTTTTTTTAACTGTAATGTACAATATGTCAAAAATACCATGCACTACATTAGAACTGGATTAAATTCATTTCATTTGCAGAAACCTACAGTGTCGTTTAGACACACATATATCATATATACTGTATGTCAAAAATCAACACATGAATTTTAACAATATGGCACTGAAACAAAGACCATTCAGTTGTATAATATATTCATGCTGCAGTGTATGCTGGGAGTTTTGTACTATGCTGACACCCAGCATGCTTTGCAAAATTAAACTTTTGATTGTCACCATTGTCGAGATTCATATGCTAATTGTTGATGTCTGTGTGTCTCAGGAGTGTCTTAAGTATTACAGGGGTTCAAAATGTTTTTATGCACTTGATTTCAATATTCTTCAAAATAACAGGTTTTTGATTATTGCTGGATCTCATGTTGTAGAGATACTATGGTCAATAAATATACATTTAAAACACCCATAAAATCAAAGATTAAACATTACACGATTGGCATCGTCAAAACAGCCAAAAACACCTGACCAAGTTTCTCTTGCCATCACAAATATCTTTTACAAACTCATTGTCTCAGCAACCACAGGAAAAAAAAAGAATGATAAAGAGTCAATTAAAGCAAACACTGATCACCATAATGGTGACTTCAGATTTGAGAATAAACAAGGTTTAGATATTGATGACGTGTTAAATGTTTAACTTGAAGTCACCATTATGGTAATCAGTATTGGTATTGGAGTTAGTTTTAGAAAGTGTACAGTAGGTCTGCTTCCTGTCAGTAATTGTGGTGAATGTCAGTTTTACATACTTGTTCCGTTGTTACTCTTTGCAATCCCCACGAGATCAATGTCCAAAGATGCATTTTTTGTGCCCAGCCGAGGGATTTGGTCAGAAGTGAACTTTGGTCCAATCATGAAGATCTGTACCTCTAAAGAAAATAATGAATGAATCTGAACTCTTGTGTCTCCTTTTATTTACTTTACATTTACTTTACTTTTTAATTTACTTAACATTTTTAATTTTGATGATTATGGTTTACAGTTTATGAAAACCCCAAATTCAAAATTTGAATATTACGTGAAATCAATGAAAAAAAGTTTTTAAAAATACAGAAATGTCAGCCCTCTGAAAAGTATAATTATGTATATATATATATATATATATATATATATATATATATATATATACACACACACACACACACACACACACAATTTTTGGAGTTGCACCTGTAGCCTACATTGAACATATCAAGAAATGCATGAGGACATATCTACAAAAAGCCATATTCTGCACATTAATCCAAAAATAAATTTACAAATAAGTACAATTCCATATTGTAGCTAAAATTACTGATTCCTTGATTAGTTCACAAACCCTGGAGAGCATTTTCAGTTAGTAAAATTGTGTTTGTTCTAGATACATTTGCATTTTCACTTACCTACGGTGTCAAGAGTAAAACTGACACTGTTATTTGTGTCTGTTGGCTTCACCAGGGAAGCAATGAGTTTCTCACTGGCTTTTATTACACGGTCTCCAAATCTCACTAGTTCCTTTGAGTCAGCTGACTGAATCTCTGAAGTGTTAAGAGCCACATTCAAAACTGCAGTCACAACCTAATTGGTTATAATACAAAAACACTTGAATGAATATCAATACTTCCACACAAGCAGCATTACCCATGTCATAAATGACTGATATTTGGTTATTTTATGATTTCTCTCATAAAAACTTACATCCAAAGGAAGCACTTGAGCTGTAATGTTCTCTATATTGTCAAGAAGATTTTGAAAACATCCTGCAGAAGTCTGACTCTGAAATCACAATTGAGCTTTATAAATAAAACTGAAAGACTTTTAGCCTGGGAAAACCCAGACAACTTCCGGCAAATTTAGATTTGCTCTGAAAGTTAGTCTGGCAAAGAGCTCATTCAAGCTTATTTCCAGTCCGCAGAAATCAAATCGCGGCACCAATCTGAAACGTTGGGGCGGGCTTTACACGATGACGATGATTTTGTAGCCTACATTACAAAGATGGATGCCGCCGTCGAACGTCACTCGCGTCTGTTTTTTAAGCGATTTGAATGTTTCCTTTTTGTTAAAAACCGAGCAAAGAACAACACTCGGAGATCTTTCTCTGCCGGCCGCCGCTCTGCAAACGTCATCTCCTTCATCGCTCTGATTGGTTTTAGGTCTACCCGCGACGTCCGCTGGTGACACCCCTCTGGAAATGATTTGTCTATGTTGCTACCAGACCACATCTGAGTTACAACTAAGAATAGTCTAAGACTAAACAGAAATATTCAGCTTACCCTGCATTGGTCCGGCAGTATGTTATCCAGAACTGCAATGAGAGAATTCATCATTACAACATGAACAGTAAAATCAAACCCCATATTCCAGTGTATATGCTCACCTGCGGTGGTTGGACTGAGTGTGGTCAGGGTGATGTTATTCTCGCAGAAGCAGGAGGAGGTATGACTGTAGCATGTACAGGTGTCCTTATTACCAATGCAGTCACAGTTAGCACTCATACAGCGGTGCATATTTCTACTGTAAAATAGGTCATGCATTGTTGTGTTGCAGTACATGCGGTACTGAGCACCAGTGCAGACGTAGGTCTTGTTATAAAGCACACAGTCATTAGTTGGAGTAACGTCTGTATTGAGAGCACTGAGATTACCATATGTCTCGCAGAAACAGGAGGAGAAAGTGCTTGTAGAGCATGTACAGGTGTCCTTATTACCAATGCAGTCACAGTTACCACTCCAGCATTCGGACTGATATTGGTTTTGGTTCCAATATCTCCAGTAGTTGAAACTGTGCATTCTTATATTGCAGTACATGCGATATTGAGCACCAGTGCAGACGTACGTTTCATTATAAAGCACACAGTCATAGACTGGAGTAACTGCTGCTGGGATGCTAATGTTGTGATTAGTACAGTAGCAGGAGGATGAAGTGCTTCTAGAGCATGTACAGGTGTCCTTATTACCAGTGCAGTCACAGATATTACCCAAACAGTGGTAATTGTTTGTATGATAATGGAAATCATGTACACTTGTGTTGCAGTACATGTGATACTGAGCTCCAGTGCAGATGTATGATGTGTCGTTGTAAAGCACACATCCATAAGCTGGAGTAACTGCTGTAGTGAGAGCAATGATATTACCGTAAGTCTCACAGAAGCCGGAGGAGAAAGTGCTGCTAGAGCAGGTACATGTGTCATTATTACCAACACAGTCACTGGTATTACTTCTACAACGCCGCTCATTTTGGTTGTAAGAGAAATCTTGCACAGTTGTGTTGCAGTACATGCGGTATTGAGCTCCAGTGCAGACGTACGTGTCGTTGTAAAGCACACAGCCATAAGCTGGAGTAACGGCTGCAGTGAGAGCACTGTTATTACCGTAAGTCTCACAAAAGCAGGAAGAGAATGTGATAGTTGAGCAGGTACAGGTTTCCTTGTTACCAATACAATTACAGCCATTATTCCTAAAGTGCATTTTTCTGTTGATGATCTCATTCCAGCATTGATACTGGTCTTGGTTTTGGTATCTCTGGTATGAGAAGTCATCCATTGTTGTGTTGCAGTACATGCGATACTGAGCACCAGTGCAGACGTACGTGTCATTATAAAGCACACAGTCAGGGTCTGTGACTGGAGTAACTGCTGTAGGGCTGGTGATGTTATTGCTGCGAGTTTCGCAGAAACATGATGACAAAAGGCTATAGTTACAAAAGCAGGTGTCCTTTTTACCATTACAGTAACAATTAGTGCTACTGCATGTGTACTGATATTGGTTTTGGTAATATTTCTGGTAGTTGAAACTGTGCATTCTTGTGTTGCAGTACATGCGATATTGAGCACCAGTGCAGATGTACGTATCATTATAAAGCACACAGTCATAGACTGGAGTAACTGTTGCTGGGATGCTAATGTTGTGATTAGTACAGTAGCAGGAGGATGAAGGATAGGTACATGTGCAGATGTCCTTATTACCAATGCAGTCACAGTTATTGTTTGTACAGCGGTGCTCGTTTCTGTTGTAAAAGAAATAATGTACACTTGTGTTGCAGTGCATGTGATACTGAGCTCCAGTGCAGATGTATGTGTCATTATAAAGCCCACATTCAAAGACTGGGCTAATTGTAGGGATAGGGATGCTACTATTGTAATTCTCACAGAAGCAAAAGGACAAAGTGCTACTATAGCATGTGCAGGTGTCCTTATTTGCAAAACAGACACAGTCATTACTTATGCACAGGTATTGGTCTTGTTTTTGGTATCTCTGGTAGTAGAAACTATTAAGTCTTGTGTTGCAGTACATGCGGTATTGAGCACCAGTGCAGATGTACGTGTCTTTATTAAGATCACAGTCCAAAACTGGAGTAGCTGCCCTTAATTCAGCGGCAGTGGTGGATGTTAAACCTGAGGATGAGAATATCGGTAACACTTTACAATACGGGTGCATTAATTCATCCTTAAATAATGCACAGATAATCATGAGGTAATGTATCATGAAGAACTAAACCATTAATTGATTACTGCATCAGCAACTAATAAAGAGTCGATATGATTAAGATTAAGTAATACATGAATTGCTATTAATTCAATGCGTCATTGTGTATTAATTCCTAAATAACATATTTTATTAACTAATAGTGTAAATTAATGTGTTAATTACCATAATTGGCCAAGGCTATGCACTTCAACTTCCAGTTGTCTGCTTTAATTAATCATTAGCTAATGATCTGCAAAGGTATCATTATGTTATGACTTTACTTGATGGGGCACATCATTATTAACTAGTCATTTAGTAATTGTAGTAATTTGCACATGAATTTGCACTAACAATGAAGTAATTAATCATGTATTAATGCATATTAGTGTACCTGTCATATTACCTGGAAGTTGAAATACAAGGCTTGGCTCATTCTGGTAATTAACACTATTAGTTAAAAAAATTAGTTATTATGGAATTAATCCACAATTACATATTTCATTAATAACAATTCATGTATGAACTAAGACAGGCTCTTAATTAGTTCCTAATGTGGTAATCATTAATGAATAGCTTAAATAATCATTAGTTACACATTAATTCAGTATTATCTGTGCATTAGTTAAGCATGAATTAATGCTTATTAGTGCACACGTATTGTAAAGTGTTATCAGAATATATTCAGCATGTTTAGCACATTTCATTTGAAAAACACAAGAGTGTACACTGTTTAACAAATGACCTTTTCTTTTTTTCAAATGACTACACAGTTAATTTTAGTGATAATAATCGTGTGATAGATATATTAATCATCCTTTAACATGTATAAAATATTTAATTTATTAGAGTGACATTTTAAACCCAAATTAATCTCTAAAAAACATTCTGTAGTTTCTCCCAACAGCCCAAAACACTGAGGCTTATATAGAAATACAGATAACCTGTGTATTAGTGGCTAAATATGACTAAATACTGGGAAATGTAATCAATTGTCTAAAAATGTAATATAGTTCACAGGGTTAACTGAGAGTTTGCAAACATTACTTGCGTATACTTACACGGGATTAAAGTGATGATAGTCAACAGTGACTGTACAACACCTGGCATGAAAAAAAGAGGACAAATATTACAACTTTTAATGACTCAAACATTCATGTTTTCTTTTAGGACAATTCTTGTGTCTTTCTGATGTTTAGACTATAAACAAGTAAATTAATTCAAGTCAGAATGCTCTTTCTCTCCCCGAACAAAACCAAACACGGTAAAATACAACTTTTTTTAAAAAAAACACCTGAAGACAGATTGATGTTTCACGCCATGGACAGACAGAGACTGTGTGTCACAGACAGTTCTGATTTGAATATGCAAATAATTAAGCGCCTATGCATTTGATTATTTTTGCAGTGATGGATATTTTAAGCTTTTACCAAATCATTCAATACAGAAGCAATATGTATACAGTAGATTCTCATTCTCAACCATGGCAGACAATGTGGTTTTGAGAAAGACTGCATCAAGCAAGCAAACAAACAAACAAACAAACAAACAAATAAACAAAAACACCAAAGTAGACTATTCTTAACACCATTATTCTTATTCAGACTATTCTTATTCTAAATTTCAGAATAAGGGTGGAAAGAGGGGCACAGTAATAATTTTAGGGTGTCGCACAAAAATGGACACTGAAAAAGTGGTGGTTTCACTTTATTTTGATGGTCCCTTAACACATTCTGTTGACTATAAGTAGTATTGCACCTAAACAAGGGTGTTACATTCAAGCTATTTTAATGCATGAATAATACTTTTTTTTTTAAATCGCAGAAACAAAAAAAAAAACTTTAAATATTTATTTTGGTGATCAAAGATGAGTTTTAAGAGATCACACATTGTCAACAGGGGAACTTTAATCAGTTCTGCAGATTTGATTTAAATATGGTTATATGTGAAGAGTTCAGATGCAAAAGCCTCTAAACGCCATTTGAAATTTTCTTCTTTAATGATGATTTTTATCAAACTTGTATATTTAAGTTCAGTAATTTCACTTAAATGGCAATGAAGATTACCTATTAATTGTCATTTAAGTGAAATTACTGAACTTAAATATACAAGCTTGATAAAAATGGTCATTTTAGAAGAAAATTTCAAATGGCATTTAGAGGCTTTTGCATCTGAACTCTTCATGTTATAATTGGATCGTACAGTGCTTATTAACATCTGAAAGAATAACTGGGCAGAATATGCATTAAACAAATTAATTCTGGGTCTGCTTGTGTGTTATATTAACTTTCAATAAATAAATAAAAAGACAAGCAAAAATCATAGTTTATATTTTAACAGCTCAACAGAGATCGATGCTCTTATAAAACCTGACATCAAATATGAAGGGGAAAGAATTAAAGCCAATGAATATGTACTGTGTTAAATTGAAATTCATAAATGAACAGTTTTTTTTCATACATGTTTTTGAGCCAGTGTGAATCAACCTTTAAATGCTAAAAAAAGCCAAAATACTCACTTTTTCGAGGAAAGGAAGCCATCGTCAATTCTGGCAGCCCGATGTATTTCTTTTTATCCAAAAGCCACGAATTTGGAGTTTCCACTACAGATTACAAACAAATTAGCTTTTCCACTGACGCCTGTTTGTTTCCTCTTTGTGTCAAACATCCCAAATATGCTCTGCATTTATGAATTTAAACTCTATAATGAGTTAAAATCATACATTGTCAAAGAATAATTCAATAAATCATGAAATGTTTTCAGCATATTGAAAACCGTCTAGGAAGCCTCAACAGGTGACAAATTATAAATGAATCAAACATAGTTTCTAAAAACATCACACCTAAATTTCTGTGAAATTCATAAAGATCCGTCTTGTAATACTGCAAATTGCTTAAAGAGACTGATGAGAATCATTATGAGCAGAAAGATGATCTTACCTGGTATAACCTGATATTTAGTTATCCTCACCTGACACGACTGACTCTAGACGATGTTTGTGTGTTTAGTGTGCATCAAGTCTGTTGTTTCCCGTTTCCTCTTCAAATTCAAATTCAAATACAAATGTATAGCCAAAACAGGTCCGACCTGTTCATATAGACAATTTCACAAGATGTAAACAATACTGGTCCAGAAGCACTTCCTGTTTCAGTTTTTTACATAAAAGCTGGGTTAAAATACAACCAACAGAACATTTAAAACTGAATCAAAAAGTTAAACAAACATCTTTAAGATTTTTTTTTTTTTTTACATGTGAAATAAAGAAAACAGTTACAAACTGAAACAGGAAGTGTTTCTGGACCAGTGTTGTTTACATCTTGTGAAATGGTCTATACAACACAAACCAATACATTAACTAGTTTATGTAACAAGGCATAATCTTGTTGTATTGAAGTGCTTTACTGACATTGAGTGGATAAGAATAAATTTGATTAGACTAACACAATACAAACATTTTGATTCAATTAGTTGTGGAGAAGTTACATTGACATATTACAATCATGTTGAATCTACATTGTGTTCACATAAAATATTCAAAGTAGTTCAAGTTTACTTGATTTGATTAGATGGGTGCTACGTTTAAATCACGTTCATTCAACAATTTATTTTTTTGAGTGATAGCAACATTGTTTCGGCCCAGATCCGGCCCATGTGCGGATCTGGCCCACATACAGCAATGAATCACGGCCCTTGGGTGGCCCACTCCTGTTTGTCAGATCTGAGCCACAAGCAGGCCATAGCAACGCCACATGTCAGCCAAGAGCAAAGAAATAAACCAGAACTGGACTTTATCTGAGCCACAAAATCTGTGTATATTAAACATGGAGTCATCTCAACCTTAATAAGCCTGTTAACAAGCAGAATCACTGAAGGACAGAAGAGAATAGAAAAAGAGAAGGACAGAACAACTACAACTGAGTTTAGACACAGTCTTAGATGAAATCACCTGAAGAGAAAAGAAGACATTAAATCTGAGGATTAAACAACTCCACAAACAGCATTACCAGCTTCACTTATTACTAACCAGACTGACTTTATTTCTGTCAGACTTCTACAGAAGATTATATTGAGGTTTAACTCTAGTGTGTTTCATTTGAAGTCACCATAACATCAGAATCTCTGAAGGAGAAAATCATAATTGGTTACCATTGTTGAGATCAGTGTTTGCTTTAGTTGGGCTCTTGAGCCTTACATCATTCATTTTAGTAATTATTCAGCTATTGTACTTCTGTTATGACAGCCAAATGAACAAAGAGAAAAGGAGAACTCAGTTAATCTGCAGGCGGAAGAGATTGAGGGGAATAAACAGGTGTGTTTCTGTGTTCTGAATGATGGCAGGTTGAATTAACGGTAACACTTTATTTCGATAGTCCACTTTAGACATTCTTCTAACTATAAGTAACTTTTCAACTACATGTCAACTAACTGTCATTAGAGTATTAGTAGACTGTCAGCTTAAAATCTGCAAACACTTTATTTTGTTGGTCCCCCAACAGACATTCAACTGACTATAAGTAACTTGGCGACTACAAGTAAACTTATTCTCCTAACCCAAAACCATAACATAAGAGTCTACTGACAGTCTACTATAATAAACTACTACTCTAATGAGAGTTAGTTGACACGTAGTTGAAAAGTTACTTATAATTAGTAGAACGTCTAAAGTGACTATCGAAATAAAGTGCAACCGAATTAACTTAGCTTAATAGTAATTTTCTTTATGCTTGCAGGTGCTGGTGAAGAAGTGCCACTTCCGTTAAAACCCCGATCTCGCTGGCGAACTGATGAAGGACTACGTACACTAAGTTTATTTATACAGCATTTCTGGTAAATTCGTCTGATTCACTAAAGTGCCGGCTGCAAACAAACGTGCTACCTTGTTTTATTTTAAAGTTTTAATCCACTTCTTCCGTATACTCAATTCAGTCGGGAATCCATGAAAACTTAAGTAGGGTTGGCGTTGTTGGTTAGATTTACAAAGTGGAACAGAGTAGTGACATAAATAGCATTCGTCTCAGGCATTGTTGAACTGCGTCGGAAGTGGACAAATCCCGCCCATGAAACCCGGAAGCGTGACAATCCCCTATTCTCAAACATGAGGTGATCAGGTAAGGAGCCGGGTAAGTTGAGTTGCAGTGGTCAACAAGACCAGACACTTGTGAGTGCTGATATAGTGAGTGATGACGAGTGATGACGGCTTGCATGTGCAGGTGATGGAGGAGTGTGTGTGTGTGTGTGTGTGGGTGGTGCACGGGAATGATATTGGGAAGTGCAGTGCTAAGCTGGTGACTTTGACAATCATTTTATTAATTAAGATATTTTGTTACAAAAATGCATTCGCATAATACAGGAAAGTGTGAGTGTGACCTGAACAAAAGCAAAAATATTAATATGTATGTTTTAATACAAAAACTCAAGCCACAGATTGAGTGAGATATTAGCTGCACATTTAATATTTTTTATAGCTTTGTTTTTAAAAGTAATATCACTATACCAATAAATCCTCTGGCCCTCCCTCTTGATGCATTTACATTTTTGACATATTTTTTATGAGAGATATTTTAAAGTAGTTTATTGTAAATGTAGTCCTTGCAAAAAGAAACAGCTTTCTGAACTTCACAAACAAAAATATAGTTTTGCAACATTAAACAAAATTACAATTTTCCTTCACCATGCACACATGAAACAGTTTTTAGGTTGTTGTTTCCCCCCGCCAACATTTACTTTAAAATATTTCAGCTTAATTTTTCTGAGGAATATGTAAAAAATGGTTTTCAGCCTCCACCACCACCACCAAAAAAAAAAAAATCCTGTTTACTACTAAATAACTAAATAGACTAAATACATTTTAAGGGCATTACATCAATAACATTAAGACACTCGTATAACATGTTTTTCTATCATTCAAGTTGAGATTATGAGTTTATTATGAATTAAAAATCCTCAAAACATTCACTCTGATATATAAAATACCCCTATAATAACGGCACTTTTCATTTCCTGATCATGATGTCGTGGTCCTCAGTTTTGTTTGAGTCCACAGCAAAGACGTCTGAAGAACTTCCTGTACTGCTGTCGGACCTGGACAAGAATGAGACGAGAGGAGCTGAGTGACTTCATGACATCAATTTAACCCCTGAAGGCCTGTTCACACCGGGACGACGTTTAACGCCTCGTGACTAACAAAGGGGTGCCGATGTAAAAGTGTCATTTTTTTTAAAAACGCCTCAGGTTCGTTTTTTAAGTGTGCCACGCCGCCTCAAAAACTATCCGACCAATGAGGTTGGCACTTTTGCTCACGTGTCTGGAGCTTCTGAAGTTACAGTAAACACAACTTGGGGGCGCTCAAACACAAAACGGTCTTGCCGAGCACACATACGCAACGGCGAAGAAGAAATACGCCAAGTACACTGCCGGGAAGAAATAAGACGAGGAAGATGCAAGGCAAGATGAATGTAGATCTGCTGGTCTCGTTGGTGTCGGTACATAAAGAACTACATGACAAATGCGATAGCGACTACAAAAATCTTGATAAAACAGAACTGTAATGGAGTGGTATTGCAGAGAAAATGGCTGCCATCTGATGTCAGGGAATGAATTTCATGTTCACTCGGCTCATCGTCAGAGAAAATCGAAAACGAAGTAGTTTGAAAACTTGGAGTTTGAGAAGAGTGATGCTATGCATGAAGACAGACAGAAATCAATCACATTCTGTATTTATATTCTGACAGTTGGAGTTTGAATAGTTTTGGAACATTTGAACATTCCGTCACAGAAAGAAAATGGAAAAATAGTAACAGATCAAACAACTCCCTCTAAAATTGCTAAATCAAGAACAGGACCTGCATAAAAACAACTGTAACATGGTCTTTTCTATGTTGTGACATGGAATATGGTGGTAAATTGAGTGATATCTGACCTCATTATTGAGGACACAATAGACCAGGAAGATGAAGGTTCCCTGCTGGGAGTTCAAGATCAGGAAGAGGATCTCCAGCTCCTTCCTGTCACGAGTGAAGAAACCCAGAATCCAGGAGCAACCGAGAATCACAAACTGAGCCAGTGTTTTAAAAGCCATAATCCTACAGAAAAAAAACAGAGAGAGTTAATGATGGTGTATATATATATATCACATTTTTCTACTGAGTATACACAATCATAATGTTTGTTACTTGGATTGTTTCATCTGTGAAACTTCAGCGTTCAGATTTTTGAGAGTTGAGTTCAGATTGATGACGATGGCGATGAAGAGAATCATGTTTAACTGAAAAGTACAAAATAACAATTAATAACCTTGTTTCCCCTTTAATATTAATTAAAATCATGAGAAATAAGAAATGTGCTTACTGCTAGTATGACACAAACAGGACCCAGAAAACTCCAAATAAAACCTTTATCCATTATAATCCAGCAGCTGTTTAAAGGAAACACATTGTCAAAAATACTATTTTTAGTATTGTCTGTTAAAATATTTTGGGTCCTACATAGCAACATTGTTTCGACGCAAACAAAATCACTGAAGGAAAGAAGAGAACAGAAAAAGAGACGAAGAGAACAACTACAACTGACTTTTGGCAGGACTTTTACTCTTTGGCCCCTGGATTTCCGACCTCTGCTACCCACACAGACTGCAGGGTGAGCGCCCCCTCCTGGCCTCACTAACACCTCTTCCAACAGCTTCCTAGTTTTGCCATGGAGTCTCCCATCCAGATACTGACCAGACTCAATCCTGCTCAGCTTCAGTGGGCAACCAGTCTTGGGCTACAGGGTGATTGGCTGTAATGTCTTTATATGTGACTGGAAGTCAGTTGTAGTTGTTTCCCAAAGCTGCTTTTTCCCTTCTAATCGAATTAACTTACAAAATAACAACAACTCACTGTTCACTGCCGTATCCTTCAGGAAACAGCCCGACAGACACGGACACCACAACCAGAGCAACCGTATATCCAATCACACACAGGAATCCACTGCTAAGCACCTCCCTCTTTTTGGAGCTGATCTGTGATAGGTTCTTCACACAGATGAAGAGCAGCACAGCTTCAATGAACATCCACACAAAGCCGGAGAGAAAGAGGAAGTGCAGCACTCCTGATATCACGGCACACAACACCTGGAGATCATGAGAGACGGTTATGATGATTCTCAGTGAGACTGTGCTGAGCTGTAGAGCTCCTTCATCATTCTCACCTGATGACGGCGTATGAGTCTCAGGAACTGTTGTGTGAGCAGGAACAGAAGGTGAGCCGACAGAAGACTGATGCAGAGGTTGATTCGAGCCACATTATTCACTCCAGGACTCCACTGACAAAGGGCAAAGGTCAACAGGGCCAAACTGAAGAACACCAACCCCACGGTCACACACACCAAATTCAACAGGTCCAGCAGAGAGTCGCTCTGAGAAAACATGTCAGAGAACATGAGTGCTAAATCTGTGCTGTTCTTCAATGCTCACTATAAATGTTCTCGTACCTCTGATGGGCGGCTGGTTTGCATGATGAGAGCGAATGTGGACAGATGAACACACGAACACACAGTGTAGCTGCTATTGGTCTCTAAAACAGAACAACCATCTACAATCCACTCGCTGATATTCCAGTACACACAGGACAGAGAACCGTTGGGGTCAAACTCCTGCAAAAAGAAGAAAGAACATGCAGAAAATATTACAACACTGAATATTAGATGTTTTCAGATGTTCATCAGTTCTTAGGTTGGACAAAAACACATTTCAGTCTCTCACTCTGATGTGTTTGAAGGTGAAGTTGACTGGTTTGGTGAGTTTAGTGTTGGTGGTTTTGGGAAGAGTAGCTGAGATCACAGTGGACATCATGGTTTTATTCGTGTCATTTGATGTGTTGAAGAAGTCTGGCTTCAGTAGATTCTCCATTGTGTTATAACTCATGAAAGCCACAGCAGCTGATCCTGTGTGATACAGAAGCTTACATGCAATACTGCAACAATACAACATACAAACAATAAAAAATAAAAATAAAATAAAAAGGCAAATATGGCTTAGTGGAAATAGTAATATTTTATTAATCCAACAGAAACATTTCACATACCCGTTTCATTGTTTTTCTTGGCGATCCCAATGAGATCAATGTCCACAGAAGAATCTGTCGTGTCAAGTCGAGGGATTTTATCTAAAGTGACCTGTGGTCCAACCATGAAGACTTCAACCTCTGATAAAAACAAACAGTTAAATAATATATTAATTTATTTTGAAAAAAAAAAAATTGAAGGTCCCATTCCATTCAATTTGCCCAAAATTAAAACACAACACTCTATTTCGATAGTCAACTTTAGACATTCTACTAGCTATAAGTAACTTTTCAACTACATCCCAGCTAACAGAATTTTGTTATAAGAACGTTCTCCAAATATTCAGTGTTGGTTCTGGGAATGTGAAAATTGTCTAGTTTTCTTGACGTTAGAAGAACGTGTTTTAAAAGGTTTAATGTTCCTCAAACGTTCTTTAAACGTAATTTTAAACGGCAATAAATCATCTGCACTGTCTCAGAACGAGCTGTTCTAAGATCCAGCTCTTTGTGACGTAGAATTGAGCAAGGGGTTTGATTGACAGTGTGGTTGTGGCATAGACCCCGCCCTCGGTGATCTGTACACCATCCTCCATTGTTTCAACGACAGCCGGTAATGTCTCCTAGAATCATAAGTGTTCTGTTGTGGGACGGGATGTAATAATTACATAGTTCACTTATTTCCGACATCAGAGCCACTGAAAACACAGCGGATGTATTGTATTTTGAAAGTTTAAGTGGCGCCTTTCCTTCGTAAACAAGTTTATGTTTGAGCGAATCATTTTCTGACTGACTGTTTTGTGAACGAGGGTTACTTCAAAGCAGGTCTTGCTTAAAAGTTAATCCTCAAGTGTGGATCGTCGTCTACTGTTCGCAATCCACCGTCACATCCAGTAACAGTAAGTGTATTTTATGATTTGTGAGCAAATAGTCTTTTCAGTCGATGCCAGCCAATTCAACAACAAATGCCTCTAAAGTTGTTGTCGTCGTAGGATGTCTGTGTATATAATTTAAACCTTGTTTGTATAGTGTGTAACCACACGTTTATAAATATATATTTTTAAAAGATATTGTATTAAAAACTGCATATATCCATCTCCTCACATTTGCCACAGAAGCACCTGTATGACAAGTAAACATGACGCAACAGGTCACTCGCATAAATGTAATTTCGCTTGTACGTAGCAAACTTTATCACAGTATGTGTATGTAGTTTCAAAAAATTGCGCCAGCGTTAGTGTTTGTGTGTGTCTGTGTGTGTGTATTGCACATCCAGTAGCGGAGTGGCAATCGGGAGAGTCGGGAGTTTTCCCGGTGGGCCGGTAGTGTTTCGAGACCGCGAGGGCCGGTCTGATAAAATGTATTTATTGAAAGTTCGCCATGTGCACTTGGGACCCAAGCTAAGGGAACGTTTTTTTTGTTTTGTTTTTTTTTTACATTTTCTATAACGGAGCATATATTTGAACTAAGTGCCTGTCTTTACAGCAAAAAGACGCCCGTCTTGAAACAGCTTCAGTGGTGTAGGTCGTAGGGCGTAAAGTGCTTGCAAGCAGCTTTTGATGCACTGAACGCGAGTTCGAATCCGCCTTTTGCCGAACTCTCTCTTCTCCCTTTTCCCAACACATATGTAAAATGTAAAACCTAACATTAAGATCTCTAGCGTTATATTTTGCCAACAAACTAAAATTCAAATCATGATATGGCGTTGCGCCATTATAACTGCCATTAGAATAGCATCCAGTTTGTGCTGCGTGATTACTTTGCTCACGCGATCATCATGGTCTGGTGTTTTCTCCTAAATAAAAGCTCAAGGGTTTATTTCTTGCAAGTGAAGAAATTAGGACACACGTATTTTAATTTTCCTATATTAGTGTAATGTACTTTAAAATATACTTTTGAAATTTACATGCATTTATAGGCTAAATGGATTTTACAGTACGTCATAGGAATAATTATGAATCATTATTACATTATTATAATAAATGTTTGGCATCCTAAAACACTATTGATAATGTAATGCAGACTGAGACTCTCATAACTAAAAAGATGTTTAAGCCCTCTTTATTGTCCTGCGGTACAAATTAATAGTTTTTCTTCGTTCAACGAGCAGTTCATGGGTTGAATCTCTTAATTGTGATCTCTCAGAGAGCATGAGATTGATGCATTTAACCTTAAAATGTCCAAAATTTTGCTAACGGCTATGCTATTGGCTATTAAAATCGTGCCGGCGACGAGGGCTGGTGGTCTTCGAAATTTCCCGGTAGATTTTTGGTCCCACTCCGCCCCTGTGCACATCCACCATTTCAAAGGGGATGCGATTACAACTCTATAAGTACATAAATGTATCAAATAACCATACCGAGACGTACTGGTCCATTCTCATTTGTGTTTATTCTGCCGGAGTCTCTTCGTCAACTGGGTCTGATCAGAGACTATTTATATATTCCGATTCAAAGATGTACAACTGAATGACATTCAAAACAGCGGGTCTCTCACTCTCTCAGCACTTCTGCTTACCGACTGCCATAGGTATAGGTATGCAAGTCATCCAAAGGCAGGGCGGGGATATGCAGCTCATTTGCATTTAAGGTCGTATAGACCAAAACAGCACATTTTTAAACAGGCCCCAAAAATGACATTTTCAAATGGTTAAAATAAATTAACTGTGCGGTATTTTGAGCTGAAACTTCACAAATACATTCTGGGGACACCCGAGGCCAATATTACATCTTGTAAAAAGGGGCATAATAGGTGCCCTTTAATATCACGGACGTATCGCCAGTGATAATTAATGTGATATGGCTCAGCTTGTCAGTTAACTACGGCTCTTCGCACACAGTAAAAACTGGAAGTGTATATGAGTCCACACTCAAGAGTGTTAAAGAGTGTCTTTTTCTCTACTTCTACTTCTAATACTTTATACACCTCTGATAGTATGAGCACACAGTGAAGACACTGTGACGGTTCACTTTTAGATCACTGTGAGATTAATTGACTGGGAAGCTTTCCATCAGTCATCTGTCTAATTTGAAGAGCTTCTACCAAATGATGAATGACTTTGCACCAAAATACTGACCTTTGACATCAAAAACAACATATATGGACAGTGTTTTCTGTTCTCTTTTAAAACATTTATAATTATTCACATTATATAGTTTCTGCAGCTGGATTTATCATCGTCACCGTCTGACACCTGTGATCCATCACTGCTTTCTAGACTATATAAACATCCTGATATCATTTATAATCTCAGTTTCATCATCAGTAATAACAGTTTCTCCACTCACCTACAGCTGAAAGAGTTAAACTGACATTGTCACTCGTGTCTGTCGGCGTCACCAATGTAGAGATGAGTTTCTCACTGGTTTTTAAGATACGGTTTCCATAGGAGGCGAGTTCAGCCGAGCTGACTGATGATGATGATAAAGATGACTCTAAAATCTTCCCTGAAGCGTTGAAGGCCATCGTCAAAATGTTGGTCACCGTCTAATTTATTAATCAGATGAATAGTGTCAAAGTAAATGACAAGAGAGCAAATAATACAGCACTGTTTTGTCAATCATAATATTATCTACAGTTTATAACTGACAAATATTGAATTATATGATTATTTTTCTCTTGAAGACTTACATTCACAGAAAGCACTTGAGATGTGATGTTCTCGATCTGGTCAAGAAGATTTTGGAAACAGTTCTGACCCTGAAATCACAATTGTGAAAGAAGTAAGCTATTTGTTGATTTTGATCATGTTTTTCAATATTAACAGAGAGACAAAAATGTATTGTTACTGCACTGAATGTCACGGTGAAGGTTCAGTGATGTTAGAACAGACACACAACACAAATATATACCAACAATAAATTATAGCACAATCATTTTTCAGATTTCATTGCACTATTCCCTTTGAACTTATAAACCATTTCCAATCCAAAGTTGCATGTTGACCAAAAAAAAAAAGAAAAAAAATCACCACTTCCTGAAAAACTTGTTTAAAACATCAATAATTAAAACTGAAGCTGCTGCAACAAAAAAATCTTGTGACCCTTTTTCATGCATAAAAATTACTCATTCCACAAAGGGTCCAAAAAATGCTACAGGTTATGAGACGTTATCAGCAACATTATCATTTCTCGTCCGAAGAAATGTTATACATATAATCATACATATTACAGCGTGTTCATATATATCTGGCTTGGTCAGACCAAGAGGATTCTGAAGATATCAAGAAAGACAACAAGGATAGGAATGCAAAGTTACATTCAAATGGATGACACTTATAATTCATTTCATAATGCAATACAATCATAACTAGACTAATAGGAACTGGGAAACATGCAAACACAGGAATATATCGTGTATAGTTGGCAACGGCTCATTTTCTGGGTTTAACTACGCTATCTCACGACCAATTCATACGAATTCGTGGGAGTGATTAATTCGTACTAATTCATACAACCTCACTCGTACGAATTCGTACGATTTGTCCAAACCCATGTGATCGGTAGGTCATTCGTACGAATTCATACGAATTGGCCAATATGTACAATTTAGCAAAAAACATACTAATTTGTACGAGTGAGGTCGTACGAATTGTTACGAATTAGCCACCTTGTAGCCACCGTGAGAAAGTCTGTGTGTGTGTGTGTGGTGTTGGAGGGAGCTTTCTCTCCCTTCCTGGACCTAGGAGAGCCGATTCTGGGACCCAGAGCTGGGGAATGTGTGTTCTGGTGCTCAACGGACCAATAAAAGATGTCGAAAAGTGATCTCATCCTGATATGTCGCATCATGCTGGTAATTTAGATTATCACGAGTCCTGATTTACATTCACGAGTTCAGAGTCTAAAAGCTTTGGGTTTTAGAAGGAATGTGCATGACTCATGATTCAGATAGTATGCAATGAAATGTATCTGTCCAGTTATCCAATCACATAATCTTATGCAATATTCCCAAATTAGCAAAAACACATGGATGGAAACATTGCCACTGACAGGATCTATGGGTTCAACTGTAAAACTGTAATTTCAGAAACTCAACTTACGGTGCATCCTTCCGGCAGCGTTATATTTACATCTGCAATGACAGAAACCAGCATGAAGATAATAATAAAATACTGCTGCGAATGAAAATTCAGCTGAGTCAGACAAAACTTAATAATCTCATAAAGTTCTACTTATATTGTGTTTTATTTATTTTGAACTGAGTCCAGATCGAGTGGACGTGTCTCACTTTAAACTGTTATGATGTTTCTCCATTAGGAGCAGAACTCATGTTACCAGCACATCAAACTATCAGTAAGAAATCACAGTGCTAAACTGGATGGATGCAACCACAATTGACCATTCAACACCATATGTGGGAATGAAGAGACGTTGCCTGTGGCCAATTTTTTAAATTTATGGACATGAAATCTAAATATCTTCAGTCAGTCAAAAAATAAAAAAATATAAAAACAAAAAAACTCACTTAATATCAAGAGTTCAGATGCAAAAGCCTCTAAATGCCATTTGAAATTTTCTTCTAAAATGATAATTTTTATCAAGCTTGTATATTTAAGTTCAGTAATTTCAATTAAATGACAATTAATAGGTAATCTTCATTGCCATTTAAGTGAAATTGCTGAACTTAAATATACAAGCTTGATAAAAATGATCATTTTAGAAGAAAATTTCAAATGGCATTTAGAGGCTTTTGCATCTGAACTCTTGATATACAGCTTGTGTGCAGAAATTAATTTTGTGATATAAAAAAGGTACGATGTTTGAAATGCAATGTTCTGCAACTGCACATTTCACACACAATCTTTATCTAGAGACACAAACACACACACCAAAACATTCAGTCAAAACACAATCAAACACATGAAACATCAGACTACATTACCAGCTGAGGCCGTCTTTGGGTTTTTTTTTCTTGTGCTGGTGCTGCTGGTGTTTGTAACAACTGGAGAAAAAGAAGAATATTTATGAAGCACAGTATGAGGAAAATGGCCAATTTGCCTGAACAATCCTTACACGTAAAAATAGCCAGTTTTTTTTTTGTTTTGTTTTTTTTTTATCTAGGTGAATTTATTTTAAACTTTTCTGAAGTTGATGAAGGAAACAGCTAAAACATGTTTTTTCAAGAGTTTCAGGAAACAGTTCTGCATTGATAAAGCAGATCCACACGGCTGCTTTAATGGTCAAGTGACTGTGTTACAGTGGTTTAAATAAGGCCTCTGGTCGAGCACGGAGAAGAGCTTACATATCAACTGTCTGGAAATGAAAGCGGTTGGTTTGGACCTGAAAGCATTTCTGTCAAATCTCAGAGGTCACCACGTCTTACTCCGCACGCACAACATCACAGCCACATGTCAGCGGTGTCCTACATAAACCACCAGGGGGAATCAGGTGAGGAAACCTGTATGCTGTGGCGAGAGACCTCCTTTTATAGGCACAGACCAATCAGGGACCCTGCCGTCCAGAGTTTGGGTGTGGATATGCTCTCACGGGGAAACACTCCCCTAGGAGAGTGAGAGAATCATCTACAGTGTGTGTGTGCTGTTCACACTCTGTATTATGGCCAAGCATGCGCGCTTAAAATAGCATCCGAGTGTACGCGCAACGGCCACTTTAGATTAGTTTTTTAGACTGGTCAGTGGAGCAATTGTTTTCTAGAACTGCAAAATAGCACCAGGGATTGTTTGCTGGAACATGCCTCCTTTTTTGCGCTGAACCGCCCAGGAGCACAAGTTCATTCCCTAGTTTACCGACATCCGTTTGTGGAGGGAAAAGTCTGCTTTCCTTGGGGATAAACATATACCACCAGTGTCTGAAGAAAGTTGCAGTTTGTTCTTATTTCTCTCTCTTTCTGTGACACCCTGTATTGTCACAGGAATAATTACATTTTTCTGTATGTATTTTATTTTATTTTATTGTGTTTATGGTATTGTTTCAATTACTGTTAGTATGTTGAATTGGTGAGGAGTGATACTCACGGTGGACAGTAGGTGGAGACAGTGTGCTGATCGGGGACTATGTGAGTAACTGAGTCGCGGAGAAGAAGCCGCCATTACAGAGCGACTCAGACTGCATTCAACAGCACATCTTTGTCTGTCTCCTTGTTTTATTAAACAGGTGGGTGAAATCAGTCACCATAGACATAAAAACATGATGCAATATGTTGAGACCGTGTATTCATTGTTTTGAGAGGGTTATATATTTCCTGAGTAAAGTTGAGATGTTAAATAGAGACCGGGTTGTGTTTATGAAAATTAAGTTTCACTCGCGGCCGTCCCGCGTGAGGCCTGGTATTATTAATGTTGTATAATCGAAATGGTTAAAGGCTCCAGCACACTGAAAACCCAAAATAGTATATGTATATGTAGATACATACATTTGTAATGTAAATTTTTGAATGTTATCTATCTTTGCATACTATATTATAGTGGTTATTGACTGTTGATATTTGAATGTTTAATGATCTTTCAATGAAGTATATCTGCTGCACTGTAATTCAGTTTAAATGGTTCGCTCAACTATTTAATGAGATAGTATTTAGTATGATACTTTTGCTCAGACAACAGAGACTGTAAAACATGGAGATGTATGTTTTAAGGGAAAGGGTATTGAGTTATTAGAGAAAAGTACTATCTGAGTATGAAAAGTAAGACACTATAAGAGTGATGCAACCTGTTTTATTGGGTTATTGTTTGAGTGAGTCACATATAAGGTGACAAGACATTGTGACATATATATTGGTTTAAAATATGGATATAATCTTTGAATTATTGTAATAAAGCCATTACAGAGCGACTCAGACTGCATTCAACAGCACATCTTTGTCTGTCTCCTTGTTTTATTAAACAGCAATAATTAACTGCAGCAACGCCAGTCGGACGGCGGGCGTGTTACAGATTTTGGGGGCTCGTCCGGGATCTAGCGCCACCTGCTGGTATGCGGATCCAATTCAAATGAACCACAGAAGGGCTGAGTGACGGGTGATCAGCGCGAGGACCACAAAGGGCAGCTCAACGGCGGCAGGAGAACCAAAGCACGGCGGTGAAAGGCTTTCCTGGCTGAGGAGGAGTAGTGCAGTGTGGTACAAGTCAAGTGTGAACCCATCAGCAGCTGGATTGTCGACAAGATGACTTCGAGCGAGAGAAAAGCAACAGTTTGGGAAATCAAGAAAAGACTGCATCAACTCACCCATGATGAACTGATCAGCCTGATGGATTGTCTGGAGCCAACTGCAGCACCAGGAAAGCACAGGTTGGATATAACTGATGAGGAGTGTTGCTTTGAGTATATTGTTGAGTACATGATCAGTGATAGTCTGCTGGAATTAGAAGATGGAGGGTTGTCTCAATTGTTACTGTTAAAAGACAATGTTGATGTGATAATCCAGAAACAGAATGTAAGAACGGTTGTGCATGACACTGTCCCACTTACACCACCACAACAACTTACACCCACCATTGACACGCAGGCACAGCCGATAGAGTATAACCGATTGGTAGACTGTTATGAAGAGCTAGGGCGAAAATTAGCACAGTACAAGGTCGAGGCTAATCCAAGTAAACCAGAATCTCCCAAAAGTAGCGGCAGCTTACCTGTGAATGTAGCTGGTGAGCCCACCAGTGGAAAAAGGGAAAGTATGATCTCCCTCCGTGACCTTCAGCTACTGCCATTTCAGCACAGAGAGTTCAAAGTTCAAGGGGGGCAGATTGGTGACAGTACTTCTGATATAAGCTACACAAGTGTAACCAAGCAAATAGATGAGGGACTTGCAGCTAACCACAGTGAAAATGACATCATCAGAGGGGTCTTGAGAGTCATTAAGCCAGGAAACTTTAAGGACATGTTAGTAAACAAGGAGGGACTAACAATCCTAGAGTTAAAGAGTTTCCTTCAGTCGCATCTGAACGAGAGAAGTAGCTCTGAACTCTTCCAGGAGTTAATGTGTGGTAAACAGAATGACAATGAAACTCCTCAACAATTCCTGTATAGACTGATTGGACTGAAACAGAAACTAATTTTCCTGTCCAAACAAGCTGTCACAGACCTGGAGTATGATGAACAAACAATACAAAATGTGTTTCTGAGGACGATTTATCAGGGCATGGGTGCAAAGTACAATCAATTACGCACTGAATTGAAACCTCTGCTTACGAATCGTCTGGTGACAGATGAGGCACTCCTGCGCCAAGTAACCCAGATAGCAAGTGATGAAAGTGAAAGACAACGTCGGTTGGGACAAGCTACACGGCAGAAAGTGTCGAATGCCCTCAGCGCTCAGTGGGAGTCCAGCCGAGGTAAAGACGCTGATTGTAGTAGACAAAACGACCAAACTGAGACGATTCGCCGGTTAAGTGCACAAATTGAAGCCCTTACCAAGACTGTTGAATCACTTACAAAGGCAAGAACGACAGAAGGTCCGTGCAAAGTCTTTGATTCCCAGCTGCAACGAAGGCAACGTCGACGAATGTGTCCCAGATGTAGTAGCAAGGATGTTAGCTCTTGCAGTCATTGCTTTGTGTGCGGTGAGGAAGGACATCGTGCGGTGGGCTGTCTAAGAAGGGAAAAGGGGTCGGGAAACGACCAGCGGCCACTGATGAGGGGCGAACAGTGACCGAGCGACCACAGCCCCAGCCTAAGGAAAAAGAAGCTTGGAAGGGTAGGACACCTGATTCACCAAATCAAAGACAAAGTTCCTGTGACCGAGTAGCCCAGCTCATTGGAAAGAAAGCCACCCTTAAGTGCCACATTCATGGGTTTGCAGTAACTGCTCTACTGGACACAGGAGCGCAAGTTAGTATAATCGACTGCAACTGGAAGAGTAAATACTTACCAGATCAAGCTCTACGACCTCTGTCAGAAATAGTCGATGGGGGCGACTTCAGTGTCTCAGCTGTTAATGGAGAACCATTGCCATTCGAGGGATGGGTAGAATTGACAGTGAACCTGCCCGGGAATGATGATCCAAGTTTGGCTATTCAAGTGCCTTTCCTCGTGGGGAAGATGCCATTAGAACGGCCATTGTTGGGTTTTAATGTGGTCGAGGAGATAATAAGAGGAAAAAAGAACACAGAGCAGGGTCTATGTGCTTTTGCAGAACTCCTAAAGATGGCCCTGGACATCAAAGGTGAACAAGCCAACGCGATAGTGAGCTTCATACAGAAACAACCCAATGTGAACCTCGGAGCTGTTGTCACAGTCGGCCCTAGAGATGTGGTCGTACCACCCGGTCAGGTGACCCATATTAAGTGTGAAGTTTCAGTTAGCTTGGAATGCTCTGAGCCAGTAGTACTGTTCGAGTCCAGTGAGGAGAGTACATTGTTAACCGAACTAGACGTTGGAGAAGGTCTGATGGAATTAGAGGGGACAGACCGGCGGCCCTATGTTAGGATTCCCCTGGGAAACCCTACTGCTTGTGAAGTCACTATCAGACGGCGTACACCCCTAGGAAGTATTCAGCCAATATCAAGCATTATTGAAACGAAGCAGCAAGACTTGGTCAACGGAAGTGACTTACCAGTGAGCCGTGGAGAAGAAACAGGTCCCCCAGAGCACGAGGACGTCCACAGGACAGGCAGCTTGTGGCATCCACCGGTCGATGTAAGCCATCTCGAAGAAGAACAGCAGAAATTAGTCAAAGAAATGCTTTACCAAGAATCCAACGTGTTTGCTCGCGGAGATGATGATATTGGGTGCATCCCAAGCTTACAGATGACGATTAACCTGAAGGACGATATCCCTGTTCAGCGAGCTTATGCCTCCATCCCTAAGCCCCTATACAAGGAGGTGAAGGAATACGTTCAGGACTTACTAGCTCGTGGTTGGGTGGTCAAGTCAAAGTCTCCATATGCAGCCCCGGTGGTGTGCGTTCGGAAGAAAGATGGCACGCTGAGACTGTGCATAGACTACAGATTGCTAAACCAGAAGACAGTCCCAGACCGTCACCCACTTCCTCGGATTCAGGACCTCATTGACACCCTGGGGGGCTACCGATGGTTTTCAATTCTGGATCAGGGGAAGGCCTACCATCAGGGATTCATGGCGGAGGGATATCAGCACCTTACGGCATTCACAACGCCTTGGGGGCTATATGAGTGGGTGCGCATACCCTTCGGATTGGCTAATGCACCAGCGGCATTCCAGAGGAGTATGGAGGGCATGCTGGACTCGCTGAGAGACGAATTATGTATCCCGTATCTCGACGACATCCTTTGCTATGGTAAAACGTTCAGTGATCATGTTGAGGGGCTAAGGAGAGTTCTCAGAGTACTGCGGCATCATGGAGTAAAGTTGAGGCCGGCAAAATGCGAGCTCTTCAAGAGAGAAGTCAGGTATGTGGGGAGACTAGTTTCGGAGGATGGTGTCCGCATCGACCCAAAAGATCTAGAGGCTGTCCTCTCCCTGAAAGACCAGAAGCTCACTACTGTCGGGGAGTTACGCCGATTGTTGGGGTTCCTCAGTTACTACCGCACCTTCATCCAGGACTTTTCACGAATCGCCAAGCCACTGTACGAACTCCTCCAGTCTCGGGGATCAGTAGTATCTGGGGGGCAGGATAAGTCTGGTAAAACCGAGAAAAGAGGGAACCAGTTACCTTCCCGTGCGAAAGTAGAGTGGTTGAGTGTGCACCAAGGTGTGTTGGAGAGACTCATTGGGGCTCTGACAACCCCCCCTGTACTTGCTTACCCGAACTTTGAACTTCCGTTTGTGCTCCATACAGACGCGTCCGAACAGGGGCTCGGAGCTGTGCTGTACCAGCAGCAAGAGGGCAGACTCAGAGTTATTGGCTATGGCTCCAGAACTTTGACGCCTGCAGAGAGAGGTTACAGACTCCACTCCGGAAAGCTTGAGTTCCTGGCACTCAAATGGGCAATTTGTGAGAAGTTCCGCGATTATTTGTTCTATGCACCACACTTTACGGTCTTCACAGACAACAACCCGTTGACGTATGTCCTCAGAACGGCCAAGCTCAACGCTGTTGGACATAGGTGGGTGGGAGAATTGGCGGACTTCAGATTTGACATTCGCTACAGACCAGGCAAAATGAATGCGGACGCAGACATGCTCTCTCGTTGTCCCCTCGATATCAATGAGTTTATGACCACCTGTACCGAAGTTCTCACAGAGGAGGTGGTCCGGGCTACATGGGAAGGAAGTCGGGCGGACCAAGAGAATGAAGTTGCCTGGGTTGCGGCCCTCAATGCACGTCAAGAGGATGCAGAGTGTAAGTTTGGAGAGAATCTCACTACACTTGACCGCTCCAAGTTGAAAGCTGCTCAGAGGGAAGATCCTGACGTTGGTAAGGTGATAGAGTTAAAGGAGAGTGGTGGAGAACTGACATCTGAAATGACGAAAACTGCTAAAGGAAGCCTGAAGAGACTGTTGTATGAGTGGAGAAAACTTGATCTTGAAGAGGACCTGCTCTATCGTAAGACCAATCACAGATCTCAACTTGTTCTTCCTGCTAAGTTTAAGCAGTTGGTCCTGAACCAGTTGCACAACGAGATGAGTCATGTAGACCTAAGGGAAGGAAACCAAGGTTGTCAAAATCAGCAAGAGAGCCTGAAGAAGCAAATTCGAGTGATTCATGTTCGGATGACAGTGATGCACCGAGAGCTTACTACTGGTTACGCTCCTCTGAACAGCAGAGATCTAAGCAGGGAAGGACTGTCCCTGACACTCACGAAAGAAGAGTTTGGAGACGGAGAAATAGTGAGGATGGACCTGTGAGGCATGGAGAGATTACTCCAGGAGTAGAGGAAGAATACTTACCTGAGACAGTGGAAACTCACTCATTGACTGACTTACCTGCTGCATCAGAATTTGAGAGGATGAATCCTGAGCTGAGAGAGATAGTACCTGTGGAGAAAGAGAGACAGAGGGTTAGTCCAATGGGAAAAGTTGCAGGAGACGAATATGTGAGGAGATCAAGCAGAGAGAGAAAACCCACACGGGTCTTTACTTACCCCTCATTGGGTCAGCCCAATTATGAACTGCCTACGGAGATAGGGGCTGCTCAGTTTATGCAGACACCGCAGTTACCGTATTACTCTGGGGTACAGGGGCCAGTATGTGCGACTTGTGCTCATGTTCCACCTACATTTCCTTATCAGATAGGGTCCTATCCTACCTTATTACCCTATGCTGCCTTTAGTGGATACTAGGGAATTAGTGCCTACAAGAAAACAGGGTAAAGATCCCCACACTGAACACATATATTACACAATCTTGAAATTGGTTACAATATTGGAAGGTTTGTGTTAATTAGTTAACTGTTTATAAGAGTTAGAGGGTCAGTGTTGTTTGGAGCCATTTCTTTTGTCGGGGAGAGTGTGACACCCTGTATTGTCACAGGAATAATTACATTTTTCTGTATGTATTTTATTTTATTTTATTGTGTTTATGGTATTGTTTCAATTACTGTTAGTATGTTGAATTGGTGAGGAGTGATACTCACGGTGGACAGTAGGTGGAGACAGTGTGCTGATCGGGGACTATGTGAGTAACTGAGTCGCGGAGAAGAAGCCGCCATTACAGAGCGACTCAGACTGCATTCAACAGCACATCTTTGTCTGTCTCCTTGTTTTATTAAACAGGTGGGTGAAATCAGTCACCATAGACATAAAAACATGATGCAATATGTTGAGACCGTGTATTCATTGTTTTGAGAGGGTTATATATTTCCTGAGTAAAGTTGAGATGTTAAATAGAGACCGGGTTGTGTTTATGAAAATTAAGTTTCACTCGCGGCCGTCCCGCGTGAGGCCTGGTATTATTAATGTTGTATAATCGAAATGGTTAAAGGCTCCAGCACACTGAAAACCCAAAATAGTATATGTATATGTAGATACATACATTTGTAATGTAAATTTTTGAATGTTATCTATCTTTGCATACTATATTATAGTGGTTATTGACTGTTGATATTTGAATGTTTAATGATCTTTCAATGAAGTATATCTGCTGCACTGTAATTCAGTTTAAATGGTTCGCTCAACTATTTAATGAGATAGTATTTAGTATGATACTTTTGCTCAGACAACAGAGACTGTAAAACATGGAGATGTATGTTTTAAGGGAAAGGGTATTGAGTTATTAGAGAAAAGTACTATCTGAGTATGAAAAGTAAGACACTATAAGAGTGATGCAACCTGTTTTATTGGGTTATTGTTTGAGTGAGTCACATATAAGGTGACAAGACATTGTGACATATATATTGGTTTAAAATATGGATATAATCTTTGAATTATTGTAATAAAGCCATTACAGAGCGACTCAGACTGCATTCAACAGCACATCTTTGTCTGTCTCCTTGTTTTATTAAACAGCAATAATTAACTGCAGCAACGCCAGTCGGACGGCGGGCGTGTTACATTTCCGTGCTTGTTCACAGCGTTTGAGTTATTGAATGAATGTTCAGGAACATCACACTAACCTTTAAATAACATTTTGATAAATGTATAAATTATTTTTTTATTACTTTTTTATTTTTTCCGTTCACAGGACCAACATTGAATATTTGGAGAACATTTTTGTAACTAAACTCTGTTAGCTGGGAAGCTTTGTGGTTTATAATAAAATAAACGTTTATTTAAATAACGCTGACATCCTCACGCTGTGAGAGGCATGGCTTAGTTCAATGTAAGGTTCTCCATAGGCTTCATTTCACTAACTCCAGACAAGCTGAAATTTACCCAAATGTTAGTCCTGCATGCAACAGGTGTTCGCAGTCACCGCAACAACTGCCCATATGTTCTGACTCTGTCCTGATTGGAGGAGTTTTGGAGATATGTATGGCATCCAGATTGAACCAGATCCCTTAAAGGGTTAGTTCACTCAAAAATGAAAATTCTGTCAGTATTTACTCACCCTCATGTTGTTTCAACCCCGTAAGACCTTTGTTTATCTTCCGAACACAAATTAAGATATTTAAGATATTAAGATCGCTCCTGCATACAGTCCATAGGCTTCTTCAGGGAATGACTCTCGCTGTCCTCGAAAAGTCATTAAAGACATCGTTAAAATAGTCCAAGTGACTACAGGGGCTCAATCTTAAGTTTATCAAACGACGAGAACACTTTTGTGCGCAAAAAAACAACAAAAATAACGACTTTATTTCAACTATTGGTTTGTTTCTCCCTCTGCGCGAGTCAGGTTACTAGTTTAATAGCGTAAGCTTCTGTTATTGTACGTCACACGCATCACACACACATGACCAGCGTCGGCCAATAGTGAGCCTACGTGTGACGTAGCTCTACGCAATCACACTACGTTAACTGACTACAGGCCCATGGAGAAGGAAGTGAATAGTTGAAATAAAGTCGTTATTTTTGTTTGTTTTTGCGCACAAAAGTGTTCTCGTCGTTTGATAAAGTTAAGATTGAGCCCCTGTAGTCACTTGGACTATTTTAACGATGTCTTTAATGACTTTTCGTGGACAGCAAGAGTCATTCCCTCAAGAAGCCTATGGACTGTATGCAGGAGCGATCTTAATATCTTAAATATCTTAATTTGTGTTGTGAAGATGAACGAAGGTCTTACGGGGTTGGAACAACATGAGGGCGAGTAAATACTGACAGAATTTTTGGGTGAACTAACCCTTTAATGTGAATTTTTGGTGTTGCTTCCGAGGATATAGAACTCAGGAAAGACATTCACTCTGTTATTGCCTTCACTACATTACTGGCAAGATGTTTATTATTATTTCAGTGGAAAGAGGCAGACGCTCCAACACATAGCAACTGGTTGAAAGAAGTGATGTCTTAATTTCAACTCGAAAAAATTAACCTGATTCGAGGTTTGAAACATTTCAAGACACATGTTCCCCCTTTAAAAGATATTTTGAGGACCTCCTCTGCCTCTATGGAATAATCTGCCTTGTTAAATTATCTTTATGGGTTTTTTTTTTGTTTTTTTTTTGTAATGTGTGTATGCCTGTCTTTTATAGATCCCTGTTAAAACCATTATATTATTATTATTAATATTATTATTATTATTATTGTGTCAGTACTTTATAAAGTGTGATTTATATATTTTTTTTTGAAGATATGTCAATTCTTTGGAGCATATCCCTTCATTTATTTATTCTTCATATTGACTATGTTTCATATTATATGTTTCACACGCTATAGCATGACCAAACTTGGTGTATTTAGTTGCCATTTCAACACTATATAGAGAAAAAACTGACAAATCTTTGTAAGATATCACTGAACGCTTATTTAACCAGCGAAAGTACATTTCCTACTTAAGTTATTTTTTTTTATCTCTATTTTTGGTGTTTAATTAAAATTAGACAAATCTGATATTTTTTTTCATCTCTAATCTGTTGTTTAACAGTTGATATTGTTATTTAATGCTTCGCTAACTAGCAGACACTAACAGGGTTTAAACCCCAGTTGTGCAGGTGGGGCATGTTGTGTTACATTGTGCCCCTATTAGAAATATGGTATTATATTATATAGTTTTATGAATTCTGTTAAGAAAACATGAGAAACATGTAAATAAAGACTGAGAGTCAATGTTAATTATAATTATTATTTTGTTTTGAACTATGCTGTAGCTGTGTTTTCCAGTGTGTTTGTTGTCAAACTCAAAATTTTTATATGAAAAAGTTAAAAATAATAATTGTATTTTTTTAAGAAAAGATTTTGGTTTGACTTGTATATTTTTTTGATTAGATGAGATAGCATTTTAAGTTATGGTGATGTTATGGTGATGTTACAATGAACCCCACCTATGGGGCATGTTGTCACATTAACACTTCTTTCAGGGTAAATCGAGAAAAATAATGTGTCTAACCCTGAGAAATCCACTGTAGCAATGGATTAACAAAAATCAACTGGAGTAAACAATATGTTGTTAGTATTTTCTACAGTAAAGTACTGGCAACAACAGCTGATGTTTTTATTGAATTATAGTCGTGCAGTGAATATTTTATTCTTCTGACACAAGCACACATCTATCCAATGGTACAGAGCGGTGTTTCCTAAAAGCATCGTAAGCCTTAGTTGATCATAGAGGCCATTGGTGTCCGCTGCTCTGCCATCAACTCAGACTTATGATGATGCTTTTGGGAAATACAGCCCTGATCTGTAGACTACATACATTAGAAAACATTCAGGAAATAAGCCAATAGAGACACAGTGTGTTACATTACCAGGTGAGATGGTCATTGGTGTGACAGTTGTAGAGCTGGTGTTAATGCTGCCAGTGTCTGAAAGTTTGGATGAATAATGATTAATCAACAGAAACACAAATATCATGAATGTGTAGAAAGAGCTCATGTGAATATAATTACCTGCACAGTATGCTGAATAACAGAAAGCTGTACTGACCAGTTCATAGACATAATAATCTCCTGGACAGGCTTTGACTTTAATGGGATAAGACCCGTAATAGCAGCAGAAATTGTTCCAGTTACCACAGACATCTCGAGTGACGACTCCATCTGTTACTGTTGGGTGTCCACCACGGATCCACAGTGGGGCATTAGTGCCACATCTGTACTGAGCAACACACGTGTCTGGGATATGAGCGCTAGTGCTGTTAATGAAGAGACGATACCAGCCGCTCCAGGAGACAGATTGGTCACACACGTAGGAGCCAGGTCCATTACTGATGGATCTCCATGGATTGTCCAGCACAGTGTAGGTGTTGCAGGGGTCTGACAGATTAGATGTAGTGAAAATATATTAAGAATATAACAAGTTTCTGAAAAACATGTTTTATTACAAAATGTAACCAAAATTGCAGCATCAGACATCACTTTCTTCTTCTTCTTCTTCTTTTGCTAATTCAGAGCGATTCATTTCGATCCACAATATTTTTTCAAATGCAGTTATAGTATTATTAAAACATCAATACATCTTAAAGAAAATATCTTAAATTGGAAGTAAACATGTTACACACCAGTATAATCATTTACAAATTATTATTATTATTTTTTAAAATATTTTATTTCCATTTTAAAAAATGACCACTTTAAAATGACCATTTTTAGGTTTTCAGCGGGAATGCTGGTACACAAACTAATATTAAAGTAACAATCTGGTATTCAGTTTCCTCCATATTTCATGAGCATATAATGAAAAAAAATATTTAAAGAAAATGATTTGGTAACACTTTATTTGAAGGGGTGTGCATAAGACTGACATGACACTGTCATAAACATGACAAAACACTTGTCATGAACATGAAGGAGTCTTTATGAATGTTTATGACTGTTGTCATTAAGTGTCATTCGGTAAATTATGACACTTTTAATGCAAAGTTGACATTGTTTAAAATGTCTTTGTTATGACAACTTGACATAAACAAAGACAAAAATGTCCTGTTTATGACAAGTTGTCATAACAAAGACATTTCTGTCTTTGTTAATGTCAAGTTGTCATAAACCAAGAAATCATAACTAGTCCAACGTGTTCCACTTTAAAGTGTTACCTACTACAGTGATAACACGAGTTATTTCTACCTGATTTAAATTCTAATTTTGTTGTTGTGACCTAATTCAATCAGATTTCTGTAACATAAAACAATGCTGATTGAACTTAATTGAGTTACATTGATCCTATACACAACTTCCACTAAAGCTCAGGATGGCCAGATTGGACACGTGCGCACTACGACTGCACCAGACCTATAGAGGGCAGTATAGTCGTGACTCGTGTCAGCTACAGGACGTCTGCTCTGAAGAACACAGAAGAAGAAAGGGTGTGTGTTTGGCTGCTTCTTGCTGATTGGTCAATTTTGCCTCATTAAGAAATAGTTGGTTCCAGTCCTTGATTCTGATTGGTCAATAACTGTGTTCTATTGAGAATAAGGACAGCTATGATTGGATCAGCCAATGGTTCTATGTGTCACTACACAACACCCCTAGCAACGTGAACATATGTTCATCATAGAGGCCATTGGTGTCCGCTGCTCTGCCATCAACTCAGACTTATGATGATGCTTTTGGGAAATACAGCCCTGATCTGTAGACTACATACATTAGAAAACATTCAGGAAATAAGCCAATAGAGACACAGTGTGTTACATTACCAGGTGAGATGGTCACTGGTGTGACATTTGTAGGGCTGGTGTTAATGCTGCCAGTGTCTGAAAGTTTGGATGAATAATGATTAATCAACAGAAACACAAATATCATGAATGTGTAGAAAGAGCTCATGTGAATATAATTACCTGCACAGTATGCTGAAGGACAGACAGTTGGACTGACCAGTTCATAGACATAATAATCTCCTGGACAGGCTTTGACTTTAATGGGATAAGACCCGTGATAGCAGCAGAAACTCCCATCGTAACCGCAGACATCTCGAGTGACGACTCCATCTGTTACTGTTGGGTGTCCACCACGGATCCACAGTGGGGCATTAGTGCCACAGCTGTACAAAGCAACACACGTGTCTGAGATATGAGCGCTCATGCCGTTAATGAAGAGACGATACCAGCCGCTCCAGGAGACAGACTGATCACAGTTTCTGACTGGAGCATTTATATTACTGATGGATCTCCATGGATTGTCCAGCACAGTGTAGTTGTTGCAGGGGTCTGACAGATTAGCTGTAGTGAAAATATATTAAGAAATAACAAGTTTCAGAAAAACATGTTTTACTACAAAATGTGACCAAAAATTGCAGCTTTAGACATTACTTTTCTTCTTCTTCTTCTTTTGCTAATTCAGAGCGATTCATTTCGATTTTTCAAATGCACTTATAGTATTATTAAAACATCAATACATCTTAAAGAAAATCTTTTAAATTGGCTAAACTACTATTGAGAGAGACAGAGATCTGTCGTTCACTCAGTGACAGTCAGTGTTACTGAGAAGAGATCAGACATGAGCTGCTCAGAAAAGTGTCACTGAGAGTTACAGACCAAACAGAGAATGCTGTCATGAATCAGATTTGGGAGTCTGCTTTGAGTGCACTAGCTAGCAGTGCTCTTCCATTATAAAGTGTCAAAGTTTTCAAAAGTTGGATTGAGTACATAATGTTTAATTACATTCATGTTAAGAGTGTCAGAAATATATTACGAAGTGTTTTATGTATGGATGAATTGGATATAATAGTTTTAAGTACAGCGGTTGTGTGTGCGTCGACTGAATGCGGTGATTTTGACCGATTAATTAATTGGTCTTTGATCCGTGTAGGTGTTCAAATGACAGAAGCAATATTTAATGCTGGTGTGGCTCACTTTTTGTTATTGTGACAGTTTATTTTCCTTAGATATTGTTTGTAATGCCATTTTCATCCATTTTATTGTTAATCTGATTATTTACTGTCATTGTGACGCTGAGTCTGCTTTGAGTGCGCTGAGGAGAGCTGTTCAAATGACAGAAGCAACATTTAATGCTGTACACTCTTTATTTCATCCATGCTTCTGAATGCCCACAAAAAATAAACTCTCCAGATCAGCAGCAGATCCAGTTGTTCCGTGTCTTCCTTCAGCTACACAACACAACGCAGATCGCAGTAGGGCCTGGCAGTCAGAATTGGGCCCGTTACACACAGTAACCAACAATGACGTCGATTTGACCATATTAAAGGGGCACTTGGCAACTCTAGTCATTTCTTTGCCGATTTTCACTTTTGTTTTTGCATGTTTTCTCATCATCGCCCTCTACAGTTGTGCGACGTATAGATTTTCACAACACGGTCATAAAAAAAATAATTCAATGTAATCCAAAAGATTTCTTAAAAGTTGTTCCGATCAAAAGTCGTTGAAAATTGAATTTTGTTTGGACACACAGACATCAATAATCAGCCTGTGATTCTCAACAATTGTGACAATAATAAAGCATGTTGCAGTGCATTCTGGGTGCCACCAATCAAAACTCATTCATGGCTCCCATCATACATTGCAGTATGAATAAATTATGATATGAATTGTCTTAGGAATATTCTTTTTGTCACCATAGTTGAGATTCATACACTGAATCTATATGTCTGTGTGTGCATGAAAGAGAGATTTTTTTTTATCAGAACAACTTTTAAGAAATAATTTAGATTATATTGAGCGACCTGGAATTTATACGGTTGAATCACTTTGAATCTGTAATGACCAATACACATTCTAATCAGAGATAAGGACTACTTAAGTTTCATCAGGTGTGTTCAATAATGCTCAATCATCACTCGATCAATATCTTAAATAGCACATTAACTCGAACACTCTTCAGTGTTAATTTAACACTCCAATTTTAACACTTTAACACTCTTGAGTCTTTAACACTGTTGACTTTTTGCTGCGTAGTAACATTCTGGAAACTGGACTTGAAATGTTAGCAATCAACATTACTATCATGATGAATTTTCAAGCGACGTTTTAAGAACGTTTGAGGAACATTATACCTTTTAAAACACGTTCTTCTAACGTCAAGAAAACTGGACATTTTTCACATTCCCAGAACCAACACTGAATATTTAGAGAACGTTCTTATTAGCTGGGAAATCAGTTATAATCAGTAATCTTAAAATAAATGCATTTAGTTTCAACATTTCAACCAGTTATTGTAGATGAAATAATATGAAGTACATTTTCTAAGTTGAACTGACAAAAATATTTTTTTTAGTGTATTACCTGCAGTCGTCACCGGTGTTACAGTTGAAGTGGCCAAGTACAGTCTTAAGACATCTAAAAAATAATTATGAATAGAAATTAGTCAACATGTTACAGAAACAGAACACAATGAAAAAGCAATCAAATAAACATATGTTAATAGAACCTTTTACTTAAAGTAACAGTTTGCCTAAAAATTAAAGTTCTGTCATCATGACTTTCACAGAATAATGTAAAGCTTTGTGTTTCTTTGAACACTCTGCTGGTGTTTCCCTTATGAACACCTATAGCATTATAATTCAGCACCGGGGAATTTACTGTGTGAGATGACGTGAAGAATAAACAAGATCTGATTCACTGGTCATTACATCAGCATACAGACAAAAAGCAAAAAAGTAAAAAAAAAAAAAAAAAAAATGGTTTAGACTTACACAGAATCCCAGAGATGAGAGGATGAGCTTTTATAAAACCTGAAATATGAAGAACAAGTCAATAAAAATAACTGAAGCTGTATTGGATTGAGTCTGAGAAAACTACATTAACCATCTGTTCACAGTTCATGAGGTTTTTGGAGCAACGAGAGCTAACCTTTAAACACAAGACAATACTCACCTTTATGAAAGGAAGCCATTGTCAGTTTGGACAGTCCAGTTTTTTGTTTATTCACAAACCAGTTCAGAGGACGAGTTTCCTTTACAGTTAGAGAATATACAAATTAGCCATTGCATTTACATAAACAATAATAATAATAATAATGCAAACACACATATAAAACATTACACAGCATTTGATTTTGAGACTTTTATAAAAGTTTTTGCCAAGCATTATGCAATAAAGGATGAAACAACTTGATCAATTTCTCATTCTACGAGGAAGCTATTGGCTAATTCATACGAATGACCGACCCCTGACCCCGCCCCTAAACCTACACTCTAAAAAGAGATTGTTGTGTCAGTTTTAACACATGTAGTGAGTGTGCTCAGGGACAACACATGTTGTGTCAAATTTAGCACAGTATATGTGTAAGTTATTTTAACACACAAATTGTCATTTTAAAAAATAAAGCAAAAGGGGCAGATATAAAAATATGAATCATTTAATCGAGTACAGAATGCATGTGCACACAAAGAACAAGACAATGTTTCAATCTCAATGACTGGACAGACTCACTGTACTGTACATTATTCAGTTATTCAAGCTTCAACCCCTGATTGATAATGCTGCTTTTGACAAAAGTCCATGAAGAGAAAACAGTTTACCGAATTTGCACATTAGAATAAAGTATAGAACCTGACAAAATTTGGTAAATAAATAAATAAACTTTTATTTACACAGGTGTGTTTGTTTGAGAAATTACTGCATCTTAGAATCACAAATATTAGTTTCCCAAAAACATCAGATCTGAAAATTGTTGAATTGTAGAATGAAGTGCTCTCAGTTTCATCCTTAGAAATGTTAGTAAGACTCCTGACCTGCTTAAAGCTCAAATTACTCAACTATAACTTAGTATTAACTTATATTAGTAGTACTATAACTACACACAAAATCGCACACAAAATTTTAAAATCAATTTTAACAAACAAATCAATTTTACACAAATCAATTTTAACTGCACACACATCAATACATGTTTAGACATAAAGAGAGTGATGAGAATCATTATGAGCTGATATATCTTACCTGATATAAGCTGATATACAGTGATCCTCACTCGACACGACTGATGAAAAAGTTTGTGTTGACATGTTTATGGATAAGTTATCTGTCCATCATTCTAATGAGGAAATATGAACCCAAGTCCTCTGTTTTCCTTCCTCAAATTCAAATACAACTTTCCACACAATACACAGTGAAATCCCCTGTGTTAAATTACTCCTTAGAGTACATAATGTCCAACTACAGGGTGTAAAAATTAATACTGAAGCAGTGTTGAAGTTAAAGAGATAATTAAGTGATTAATGAAGTGATGATTGATCATTATTGAAGACACCTGATGTTAATAAGCAGAATCACTTAAGACTTACTGACTTTGAGCCGTTATTTTGTTGGTGGGGCATCTAGACTACATTATTGCACTTACCAGTTTGACTTTATTTTTGTCAAACATCTCCACACGGTTTTATTTAGATTTAACAGAAGTTTAGATGGTAATGTTTTATGGAATGTTTCCGGTCACCATTATGGTGGTCAGTGTTTGCTTTAGTTGGTCTCTTGACCCTTTCCTTTTTAAGCATTTTTTTCTGACTGTTCGTAGTACCCCAGAATACAGTTTAGATGATGGGGCGGGGTTGGGATGACATGTGTGGCTCCACCCACCCAGTTTGATTGGTTTATGATACCGTAATCTTATTGGTGTAGACGATTTAGGTCTGAGCATGTGCATTCTTTTATGTATGAATTTATCAATGATTTGGCCATATTAGAGAAATATTAAATGCTAACTGTAATCATACCTTATCTTATCGGTTTACCATGGTGTTTTTATTGTTATGATCTATTGGCTAATACAGGCACTTGTTCTTCAGAAAGATGACTTTAGCACGTCATTGACTGGCTTCATCATATTTCTATCAGGGTCGGTGGATCAGCACAAATTCTGGATTTTACGCAAATCTTTTACTAAAACTTAATAGTAAGAGCAAAAATTTTACTTTTAGCCTGGTCATGAGAAAAGACCCGCGTGTAATGTGCGTCCAAGAGGGTCTGATCCAGTAGTGTTATGGGAAATAAGATTGTGGTATTATAGACCAATTAAATTGGGGGTGGGTGGAAGTTGTGAAAAAGTTGTGCCCCGCCCCATCGTCCAGAATGCACTCTGGGGTTACTCGACTGTTCCAATGGGCTCTATGCACAATGGTGCATATATATATATATATATATATATATATATATATATATATATATATATATATATATATATATATATATATATATGTTTACTTAAATGTTTAAAAATGTTAATTTAACACTGGGGATTTTGCTGTTTAATATGCATTAAAAATATAACACACTTTCTATATGTGCACATAAATAAAAGTAAAATTAGTTCTATTTATTTAAGATAAAATTAAGATCTAGGTGTACATGATCTATAAGTGATTTATTTTAATGTCCATCTTGATCTGTTTTTATAGTTGAAATAACATTATTTCAAGGTGCAAACCTGATGATAAATGTTAAACTTCAATGATGACTCAATGTTGGTCTGTTCTCAGCATTTTAAAAAAGTGCCTCACAACTCTCCATAATGGAGACCAGAATACTGTGTCCATCATGTTAAAAGCAGAGCATTAATCCAATAGCAGCAACAATTTCACTGAATTTTAAATTTGCTTTCACTAAATGTCTGCCATAAGTACTGTAAAACATGTAGTCTACAGTTTTACAATCAGCTTTTAATGACAAAACTGCAAAAATGTGTAGATTGATAAACACTAAAGCATTTAATTCTCATTTAGGTAAAGAGGGACTCACCTGATATGCGTTTCTTCACCCAACTAGACTGACTACACATAAATATTTGTGTCTGAATATTATATGACAGTTTTCTGTTCATCCAATGAGGGGAAAAAACATATTTTGACAACCTCTCTTCCTAAAATACAACATTCAAATTTAAACGAATGAATGAATACAATGAATACAAAGATCACATTTCTAACAACATGGTAAATTTCCTTTAAAGGAGATTACAAAAATACAATTGACTAAAAAATGAACTTTTTTCTCTATCCTTAGACCTTGATATCTTCTTAGACCTTTTTTCCGTATTTGTACTCAAAAAGTGCCAAGACGACCACAGCTTCACATTCATCTTCAATGTTTAAAGCCCAAGTTTGACCAAAGTGACCAAAATCTCATCAAACTGCTCTTCAGCATGTCAAATATTCGTCACCGGTGTGAATAGATGTATCCATTGTTTCTATTCTGCATCGTATAATGTGGTCATGGTTTGAATAGTCCACAGAGTTTGTTTATGCAAATGTGAAATGGATGAACAGGTCTATAGCACATATATATATAAACAAATCAATCTTTCAAATTCTGAACCCATTTTAAACCAGGATTCCCAAACAAACTACAATATGAAGTTGTATTATCAGTGATCTGATTTTTAATCAGAAAAAAATAACATGTGAAGTGAAAGAGGTTCCTTTAAAAAGCTGCAATGTATAATATCTAAATATTAAAATATTTATAGTGTTTGTTATTGAAACTTTAATATTATTATCATGATGGATCTGTTACAAATTTTTTTTTTTAAATTCCGATCATTTTCTTCACATTTAGCTACTCAAAAATGTTGAAAAAATCAAATCAAAACATTAATAGATTTACTAATTAATATCAGTAAGAATAATTACAAGAAACCATCACCAGTTTTTACATATTTCTGTACACTAATAGAGGTGATTAAAAGAAAAGCAATAAGAGTCTCAAGTATAATATATCACACAATGGTCTAAAAATAAAGAAATACCAATACAAGAAAAAAAAAAGAAGAAGAAACTAATAGTAAGAGTTCACTCAATAAAATGATGTGTTGGTTTTACTTACAGGTTCCACCGGTTCCACATAACTGGGTTTCGTTAAACAAACATAACTTGTTCATGTAACTTTAACATCACTGAAGTCATTTTAAGCCATCCAATTAAACTCTGAGCAGAGTGTTAAATGAACACTGAAGCAGTGTTAAAGTCAATTAGATAATTGAGTGAATAATTGAGTGATGATTGAGCATTATTGAAGACACCTGATGATAACAAGCAGAATCACTGAAGGAGAAAACCGGAATTTAAAGTCACCATTATGGAGATCAGTGTTTGTTTTAGTTGGCCTCTTGACCCCCACATTATTAACTTTAGATAATATTTGGTTATATTATGTGAATTATAACAGCCAGATGATCACATAGACTCGGTCAGGTGGAACTGGGGATTGAACCACCAACCTTCTAATTTGTAAAAAACCTACATGAACCACTGAGCCACTGTTAAGTTTACCTTATAGATTATAGCAGCACTGCTGTTGCAGAGTATACCATTTTAAGCCTTTTCAAATTGAATCCAAACGATCAAATCAATAAAAAAATAAACTCCTAAAAACCAAATTAGTTTATGTAGGCACACACAGACATCAAGAATCAGCCTGTGAATCTCAACAGTGCTGACTATTATAAAGCATGTTGCAGTGCATTCTGGGTGCCACCAATCAAGGCTGAATAAATAATGAGCTTATGAGGTGATTTATTTGTCACCATTGCTGAGATTCATACGCTAAATATTGATGTCTTTGTGTGCATGCATAGAATTTTTTTTATTTTTTTATTTTATCCTTTGGATTTCTTTGAAAAGGCATATAAAATGATATGCTCTACAAAAGCAGTGCTGCTATAATCCATCAGATAAACTTAACTCAGAAATTGGCTTCTGTATGATTTCAGTGATTCAGGTCAAATGACTGTGACATAATGATTATTTTAAAACACAACCAACATCTACAGATCACATTTTCTAGTTGATTATAGACCATTTCACAAGATGTAAACACTGGCCCAGAAGCACTTCCTGTTTCAGTTTTTTAACACTACATAAAAGCTGGGATAAAATACAACCAACAGAACATTTAAAACTGAATCAAAAAGTTAAACAAACATCTTTAAGATGTTTTCTTTACATGTGAAATAAAGAAAACAGTTACAAACTGAAACAGGAAGTGCTTCTGGACCAGTGTTGTTTACATCTTGTGAAATGGTCTATATGGCTTTTAAAGCTCAGATACAGCAGCCAGACAAAATAAAAAGTTAATAATGTGGGGGTGAAAAGCCCAACTAAAGCAAACACTGATCTCCATAATGGTGACTTTAAATTCCGTTTTTTCTCCTTCAGTGATTCTGCTTGTTAACATCAGGTGTCTTCAATATTGCTCAATCATCACTCAATTATTCACTTAATTATCTCATTACCTTTAACACCGTTTCAGTGTTCATTTAACACTCAGCTAAGAGTTTAATTGGATGGCTTAAAATGACTTCCGTGATGTTGAAGTTACATGAACAAATTATGTTTGTTTAACAAAACCCAGTTATGTGGAACCTGTTTATATATATATATAAAAAAAAAAGTTAAGTAAAGCCAACACATCATTTTTTGAGAGTTGATAGATCAAAATTAATTAAAAATCAATTAATAATGACAGCTATCAAATAAGACCCTTAAAACATTTGGATATAGCTAATGTTTAAAGACAGAATTTGAGACTGTCATTAATCTGAAAGCGCTGATTCTGTTGTAGTTGAAATTTACTGTATGATAATGGCAGTTCATTTATTTCCTGAATCTGGATCCTGTAGTCCGCAATATTTTTTCTGGACACTTAGGATGTGTTTGGGTTTGAGTCCACTGTAAAGACGTCTGAAGAACTTCCAGTACTGCTGTCTGACCTGGACAAGAATGAGACGGGAGGAGCTGAGTGATTTCATGACACCCATTTAAACGGGGAATCTTTTCTTAGATCTCTGACATTTAAGAGGTAATTGTTTTATAAAACCATCCAAGTTTCAGAATGAAAAATCATCATCGCTGCAAAAATAGCATTTGTAGAAACTAAACTAAAAAAAATTATCCGAGTTGTAGATTCTGTGTTTCTGCTCATCTCTTTTTCTGTTCTCTTCTTTCCTTCAGTGATTCTGCTTGTTAACGTTAAGGCTTATTAAGGCTGAGATGACTCCATATTTAATATGCATACATTCATAAAAACAACTTTAATATTTTTTCATATTCAGTTTTAAATGGAATATGGTGGTAAATTGAGTGATATCTGACCTCATTATTGAGGACACAATAGACCAGGAAGATGAAGGTTCCCTGCTGGGAGTTCAAGATCAGGAAGAGGATCTCCAGCTCCTTCCGGTCACGAGTGAAGAAACCCAGAATCCAGGAGCAACCGAGAATCACAAACTGAGCCAGTGTTTTAAAAGCCATAATCCTACAGAGAAAGAGTTAATGCGTATTTATTTACTATTATTATTATTATCATTTTCTTTCTATTGAGTGTTCAAATCTGATTGTTTGTTACTTGGATTGTTTCATCTGTGAAACTTCAGCGTTCAGATTTTTGAGAGTTGAGTTCAGATTGATGATGATGTTGATGAAGAGAATCATGTTTAACTGAAAAGTACAAAAGAATAATTAATCACCTTGTTTCCCCTTTAATATTAATTAAAATCATGAGAAATAAGAAATGTGCTTACTGCTAGTATGACACAAACAGGACCCAGAAAACTCCAGATAAAACCTTTATCCATTTTAATCCAGCACCTGTTTGGAGAAAATACAATAAAAGAACTGAATGAGTCAAAAATACTATTTCTGGTGTTGACTTTTTCAATGTTTTTAATTTTGTATGTGCAAATAAGTAATCTCACAAAAGACCGCTGATTTATTTCCTTCTAATCAAATTAACTTTAAACTAAAATAACAACAATAACATAAAATTGTGAAATTTACTTTGTTTATTTTATCATATGACAAAAATGTCACAAAAGCCCAGAGCTGCCTTATTTGCTTATAATCAAATTGACTTTCATCAACAACAACACAAAATAACTCACTGTTCACTGCCGTATCCTCCAGGAAACATCCCGACAGACACGGCCACCACAACCAGAGCAACCGTATATCCAATCACACATAGGAATCCACTGCTAAGCACCTCCCTCTTTTTAGAGCTGATCTGTGATAGGTTCTTCACACAGATGAAGAGCAGCACAGCTTCAATGAACATCCACACAAAGCCAGAGAGAAAGAGGAAGTGCAGCACTCCTGATATCACGGCACACAACACCTGGAGATCATGAGAGACGGTTATGATGATTCTCAGTGAGACTGTGCTGAGCTGTAGAGCTCCTTCATCATTCTCACCTGATGACGGCGTATGAGTCTCAGGAACTGTTGTGTGAGCAGGAACAGAAGGTGAGCCGACAGAAGACTGATGCAGAGGTTGATTCGAGCCACATTATTCACTCCAGGACTCCACTGACAAAGGGCAAAGGTCAACAGGGCCAAAATGAAGAACACCAACCCCACTGTCACACACACCAAATTCAACAGGTCCAGCAGAGAGTCGCTCTGAGAAAACATGTCAGAGAACATGAGTGCTAAATCTGTGCTGTTCTTCAATGCTCACTAGAAATGTTCTCGTACCTCTGATGGGCGGCTGGTTTGCATGATGAGAGCGAATGTGGACAGATGAACACACGAACACACAGTGTAGCTGCTATTGGTCTTTAAAACAGAACAACCATCTACAATCCACTCGCTGATATTCCAGTACACACAGGACAGAGAACCGTTGGGGTCAAACTCCTGCAAAAAGAAGAAAGAACATGCAGAAAATATTACAACACTGAATATTAGATGTTTTCAGATGTTCATCAGTTCTCAGGTTGGACAAAAACACATTTCAGTCTCTCACTCTGATGTGTTTGAAGGTGAAGTTGACTGGTTTGGTGAGTTTAGTGTTGGTGGTTTTGGGAAGAGTAGCTGAGATCACAGTGGACATCATGGTTTTAATCGTGTCATTTAATGTGTTGAAGAAGTCTGGCTTCAGTAGATTCTCCATTGTGTTATAACTCATGAAAGCCACAGCAGCTGATCCTGTGAAACAGAAACAGACGCTAACATGTAATACGACAACAATTACAGCAACAATCAATGTATTATTATTATTATTTAAATCAAACTAAAACATGTCACATACTTTCATTGTTGTTCTTGGCGATCCCAATGAGATCAATGTCCACAGAAGAATTTGTCGTGTCAAGTCGAGGGATTTTATCTAAGGTGACCTGTGGTCCAACCATGAAGACTTCAACCTCTGATTAAAAAAAAGACAGTTATGTTAAATGTAGGCTTACACTATGCAACGTTTGCCCTTTTTGTGGAAATTGCAGCAGGAAGGTTTTGATTGTCACCATTGTTGAGATTCATATAATGATTATTGATGTGTCTTTGTGTCTTTTTGGCACAGTTGTTTAAAATGTTTGTGTCATCGTCATCATTATTATGACACTGCTGGATCTTATACTATCTCATAACAAAGCTTAATAAATGTAAATTAATTAAATCTCAAAAAGACTGCATACTGAATCTAGTTGATGATTATGTCATAATCAATATCAAACCCAAAAAACCTGGATACATTCTCTTTTAAATGTATTTGCCATTACAACTGTCTTACAAATACAGTTACAGAAGCCAGATAAATTATAATGTTAAACATTTGATGCAACTAAAGCAAACACTCTTTTATTTCAATTTATTTAATCTAAGGCTGTGTCTGAAGTCAGTCTCTTTTTCTGTTATCTTCTGAGATGTAAAGTCCAGGTCCAGAAAGTAAAAAAGTCCCCCTCAGTATTTTGTTCCAAACACCTGGATTTGCTAATTGGCAGATTTTTTTTTTTCAGTCAGGAGAGCTGGCTGAGGTCATGGGTGGAATAAACTTCTACTTTCTGACCCCTGGACTATTCACCTCTGAAATTAGGCCATCTAAAAAAAATGTCAACAGATATTTCACACATCTTAGACTTATGCACATTAGCACATTTACAATTCTGATTCACTTACCAACAGTTTTAAGAGTAAAACTGACATTGGCATATGTGTCTGTCGGCTTCACCAGCATGGACACCAGCTTCTCACTGGCTTTTAACACGCGGTTTACATCTGACACTTTCTCTGAAACGTTGAGGACCACATCCAAAATTTCAATTACATCCTATTTTAGAGAACATAGACATAGATTATTTGTAGATATTGGAACAAAATATTGCATTTCTAAAGTATATTATATCCATGTGACAAATAATTATTATTTTATAATTTTTCTCTTATACGATCCAAAGGAGCTCTATAGCTGTAATGTACTCTACCTGGTCAAGGAGATTTTCTACACATCTTCGTATGGCCTGAAATCACAATTTAAGCACATTTAAAAAACAAAAACTGGCCCCATGTGTGCACTATGGAACATTTTTTTCATTTTGATTATGTTTAAGTGAAATAAAAAGTAAATTTTTGGTGTTTTCCAACACAATAAAGAAACATCAGTGCACATTATAGAGAGCATTAGTCTGTTGGTTGTTTCCAGTTTTATTGGTATGTTTTCCAAACTTCCCATCAGTTTCAGGGTCCGTGTACTTTTTGATCAATTAATTTCCTGTTTGGAATGGAATAACGAGAAAAGAAAACCAGGCTCAGCTGGTTTATTCGTATTATATTTTAGTTAAAAAAAAGAAAAAAACAGATTTTGGCTCTATTTTTCATTTGTGGCTACAAATCGGTTATTGGGTTTGATTTCATTTGTAGACATGGACGGCGCTGAAACGCCCCTTTCATCTGATTGGTCAAAATCAAATGCACTTTATAATGTCTGAAACCACCACTCACTGTTAACTACCCACAATATTTGAAAAAGAAATATGTCACGTAATGCCTACTGCTGCGATTTGCAAGCAACTCCATTAATGTGAGCCACAGTAGCCTAGACATGACAGATTATTTTAGCATGATGTATTTCCCATTGATAAATGCAGTGCAAATAGTTGCATCTCTTTGTTTGAATAAAAGGGAAGTGGAAATAAAAATCAATAATAGGCTGAACTGTACCATGATAATGTCCGTAATATTTCTACTCTTGTCTTTTATTTACATCAAAAGGCATGTAGGCGTGTGTGACACAGGGTATGTATAAATAATTTAGAAAATCTAATAGAAATAAAGTTTAGATTTATGAATGTAAGCATATATCGCCTACTCAGTTCACATGAAAAGAAAGAAGGTAATACTGAAAAAAATAGCAGGGTTTGGGATTAATTAAAATAATGTCGGTTGAAGCGCAATATACCTTTAAAAATGTTATTAGTTTTATTATAAAACTAACATAACTGTATTATATTTAAATATAAATAATATTTAAATGTTAATATTATTTATTATTATTATGATGATAAATTGACTCCTACAACTGTAATGCTTCACCAAACGCAGTTCAGACGTTCAGACTAGTCTGAGTCGCTCATATCTTTTTTTTTTGACTTGCAATATCTGAGCAATGAAGGCGTAATGCTTATTGCTGTCCACTAGAGGGGGCGAGTGCTCCTTGTTTGCATCAGTTTAAATGACAAATAAATGCATGAATTTCATTCATAAATAGGCCATATCTGTGTATGAGAACAAGCTGTACAACTAATTAAGACTTGAACCCAACCTCAAAGTTTGCAACTTTCTATAGTTCTGTTTAGATTTTGTTATTCACACTGGCTTTTGCATTTAAATTTGTTAAAAAATAATTTTCTATCTATCCATCTATACCAAACCAGATGAACTTTTTTAAACTCGTTTGGATTTCATTGAAAAGGCTAAAAATTGTATTTTCTATAATGACCATGCTGCTAAAATCTGTAAGGTAAATTTAACTCAGAATTCATGATCTTGATGAGTTCAGCGATTCAAATCAATTAATGAGTATGTAAAATTACAACCAACTCAATCAAAACACCGTTTCTATTTGTTCATCTGGCTGTTTCAATTCACATACAGCAGCCAAATAAAATCTAAAGTTAATTATTCAAGGGTCAAGAGCCCAGCTAAACCAAACACTGATCTCCACAATGGTGACTTAAAATACACAGATTTTCTCCTTCAGTGATTCTGCTTGTTAACATCAGGTGTCAATAATGGCCAATCATCACTCATTTATTCACTTAATTATCTCATTAACTTTAACACTGCTTCTGTGTTCATTTAACACTCTCAGTGTTAATTTAACACTGGGGATTTTGCTGTGTCCCAGTGCTATTCCTATTGGAATTGTGTAATCACAGATTATCAACAGATGTTTTACACAAACTATAAATATATAAAATATAATTCTTCGTTTTTTAAAACTAAACTAAAAAACTAATTATTTAATTTCTCGTTATTTCATTCCAAACAGGAAATTAAATGATCAAAATGTACACGTACCTATCAGAAACTCATCTCAACTTACCCTGGATTTTTCCGGCAGTGTGATATCCAGACCTGGAATGAGAAAACTCAGCATGAATTAAACAGAAGATCTTTTGAAAGTCATATCAGAGGGATTAGCTGAAGCAGTGGTTTTAGAAGTGTCAACTGTGAGAATAATCAGCTGTACACTGTAAAAATGAATACGACTGAATATGTTAAATCTAATCAATAAAATTTAAGGCAACAGATTACAAACAATGTTATCAATTCAATTTAACCAAATGAATAACTTAAGTTAACCATGAGTAAAATCTACACATTTTTCTAAACAAAACTATCGGAATAACAGACTGACTTAAGAGCTCTTTTTTATTATTGCCATCATTGAAGACACCTGATGTTAAATATAACACGATCTTCAGATTTAATGTCTTTTCTCTTCAGTGGATTTAATCTGTCTGAAACTACTCCATATTTAATATAGCCTACACAGATTTTGTAGATCAGATAAGGTCCAGTTCTGGTTTATTTCTTTACTCTTGGCTGGCATGTGGCATTGCTATGCAGAGGTGTAAAGTCCAGGGTCAGAAAGTAAAAGTCCTCCTCAGTATTTTGTTCCAATCACCTGGATTTGCTAATTCAGAAAGGAGAGAGAACTACTTAGTGAAGTCAGCTGACTGAGTTCATGGGTGGAATAAACATACGGCAGGACTTTTACTCTTTGACCCCTGGATTTCCCACCTCTGCCTACTGTATCCCTTTTTCTTACAGTGCACTCACCTGTAGAAGTAGACCTGGTAGAAGTTGTAGAATTAGAACTGGTGGATGTAGAATTAGAACGGGTGGATGTTGTAGAATTAGAACGGGTGGATGTTGTAGAATTATAACGGGTGGGTGTAGAATTAGAACTAGTGGATGTTGTAGAATTAGAGCTGGTAGATGTAGAATTAGAACTGGTGGGTGTTGTAGAATTAGAACTGGTGGATGTAGAATTAGAACGGGTGGATGTTGTAGAATTAGAACGGGTGGATGTTGTAGAATTATAACGGGTGGGTGTAGAATTAGAACTAGTGGATGTTGTAGAATTAGAGCTGGTAGATGTAGAATTAGAACTGGTGGGTGTTGTAGAATTAGAACGGGTGGATGTAGAATTAGAACGGGTGGATGTTGTAGAATTAGAACGGGTGGATGTTGTAGAATTAGATCGGGTGGGTGTTGTAGAATTAGAACGGGTGGGTGTAGAATTAGAACTGGTAGATGTAGAATTAGAACTGGTAGATGTAGAATTAGAACTGGTGGATGTTATAGAATTAGAACTGGTAGATGTAGAATTAGAACTGGTAGATGTAGAATTAGAACTGGTGGGTGTAGAATTAGAACTGGTAGATGTAGAATTAGAACTGGTGGGTGTAGAATTAGAACTGGTAGATGTAGAATTAGAACTGGTAGATGTAGAATTAGAACTGGTAGATGTAGAATTAGAACTGGTAGATGTAGAATTAGAACTGGTGGATGTTATGGAGGTGCCCAGCTGTAAAGGAACTGAAACAATAACAGATTGAGAGAGTTGATAAATCAGAGTCAGATGCTGAATTACTGTGTTCTTTGTGAAAGCACTGGTGGCACTGCTCATGTTACCAATGAATCAACAAACAAACAATATAAAGAGCTCATGCATATATAATTACCTGCACAGTATGCTGAATAGCGTTTAGTTGGTCTGACCAGCTCATAGACATAATAATCTCCTGGACAGGCTTTGACTTTAATGGGAAAAGACCCGAAATAGCAGCAGAAATTATCCCAGTGAGCGCAGACATCTCGAGTGACGACTCCATCTGTTACTGTTGGGTGTCCACCACGGATCCACAGTGGGGTATCAGTGCCACAACTGTACTGAGCAACACACGTGTCTGAGATATGAGCGCTAGTGCTGTTAATGAAGAGACGATACCAGCCGCTCCAGGAGACAGACTGATCACACTTGTAGGAGTTTGAGGTCTGATTGCTGTTGGCTCTCCATGGTTCGTCCAGCTCAGTGTAGTTGTTGCAGGGGTCAAACGAGAGATCAGCTGTAAGGAAAAAATATAAATAATTCTTCTGTACAATAAATGTAATGTCAACATTTCCTTTGGTGAGGCACTGCCTGACCGCAAGTCCCTGGGTGCGTCGAAGTACATATGAAAGTGCCATATAAATGCCTCATTCATTTATACATCGTGGGGTAAAGAATAAATGTCTTTTTAAAATCAAAATTCAGAATGTCTAAACTCGACCCTATGCCCATCCCTGCCCTGGTGGATGTCAATATTTTTAGTACCTGCCCTACATTTTAATTTAAAATGATCGTTTCACATACGTGCAGCCAAAGATGGTAGTTTGCAAAGGAAAAAGTTTCTTTACTGTATTTCTAACATCCTCACCTACTGACACGAGCCCAGTCAAAAACACTCATGGTACAGATTACTACATTTATCAGGCGCGAAAATTAACCAATAGAGACGCAGTGCACTGTTACCTTACGTAGCTTTTTTACAGTAAAATAATTGCAGCACTGTTACAGCAATTTACTGTTAATTGTACAGCTCTTTATTGTGATCTACAGTATGTTAATGCTCTCTTTTTCAGTTCTTGTTTCTCTGTCCTTCAGTGATTCTGCTAATCAGGTGTTCATCAGTGTCTCGATTCACTCACTTCTTTTCATTCACCCTGTCAAGTGGACTATATTAGTGAACTAGGGAATATGAGGGTATACTGTGTAATTCACCTTTGGCTAAGCCACGCCCTAGAATGCAGATTGACCAATCACAGCGCAGCCAAGAACGAGCTCCCACACAGACTCCGACAGTTTTTCATAGCTCTCCATTGACTTTCAACACAGGCGTCTCATGTTTTTGGTCTCGGCAGGCTATTACCGTCGTAGTTTTATCAAAAATATGGTTAAACGTTGTGCCTCGGGCATTTGTAACACGGATACGTGTTTCCCAGAGAGGTTGGAGGGGGGTGTCCGTTTTTTTCCCTTCCCAAAACCGAAGTAAAATCCTGACAAGTGTCGTCTTTGGATTAAACTTAGTCAGCTAAACCCCGCAAAAATCAACAAGCACATCTTTTTTTTTTTACTTCTAACATTACTGTGAGTGTGAAGTTATACTAGTTAGACCGTTTAATAATGTTTTAGGTTATGATTTTAGTTCTCATACCTGTTGTTGATACGCTAGCACACACTGCTAATAAATACAATGTTACACTCTAAAAAATGCTGGGTTGTTTTAACCCAATTTTGGGTCAAATATGGACAAACCCGAAATGTTGGGTTAAAAATGTAAAGTAAAAATTTAACCCAACGGCTGGGTTAGTCCATATTTGACCCAAAGTTGGGTTAAAACAACCCAGCATTTTTTAGAGTGTATACTCGTGTAACGTTAATCCGTTTGCTTTGTAATAACGATTATAGAAGTGAATAGAGACCTACCCAACTTTGCATGAACAGTGTTGCTCCCTGATATTGTTAGTCCCAAGCTGTGTCTGAAACCGCTCACTCGTTCACTCATTCACTAATCCCTATATAGTGTATGGCATTTGAGTGCACTATATCTGCAAGGAGTGAACGAGATGAAGTGAGTGAATTCGGACGCTGACGTTTACACTGTGCGTCGGAGAGTTGGAGCTGTCGCAGAAAAGGCTTCGTCACGCGTACTGATAAAACTCCTTTTATCTTACATTACCTACTTTATAAAATAATATTAACAACAATAACAATCATAATGACTTTATTTTGTAATTATACCTCCGTGCCAGCTTTGTAGTTTCATCGACTGAAATTGTACATCAACTCTCACGTTCACAGATGACGTGTTGTCGAGCGCCCTCCGGCGACCGTTATTATGTTCAAAACGACGATTAACGGATATTTTTCAAATCCTCCACTGGATGTAATGTAATCTCTGGTTTAAACTTGCTCGCGCCGAACTTTCATGCGCGCTCAGTTCTCTCCGCATTGGATTGTGGGAAATAGGGCTTCAGCGAGTGTACATCGAATGTACACTCGAATTCAGAGAGGATTGTGGGTAAAAGTAGTGAATGAATGTAGGGAATGATGTTGTTCACTCAGAATTCGGACACCACTACAAAATGGCCGACACCCGATATAGTGCACTATATAGTGGATAGGGAGCGATTTCAGACACAGCTCCAGCCTCCGTCTCCATTAGTAGGAAATGCGCCGCGGTGGTTCATTTTTTGACTGTGACCTGTAACGTTATCCTTTTGCCTCTATTTTGGATGCCTTTTTGTTTCTTGCGTTTGTATGTCTTGAATATAGCCTTCGAACGCATATTGCAGCCCCCTTTTGCCTACTTCTATCGGACACTTTATTTGCTGCTTTATAAAAGTTTGATAACATTTCAGCAGGAAGAGCTGTTACAGCATAAGCCATGCAGCCATGAAGTTTGACGGATGTAGCAACAGTAACTAAGGGGGGCGGGGCTTAGCCAAAGGTCAATTGGGAAAACAGCCTCTGAGTGTCGACTTTGATCACTGTTACTTCACAGTATATAAGGCTATTTTCTCGAAAACGACAAATATAACCCGGAATGCATTGTTTTCTACGGTATATTACTGTTTTAAGAGAAAATGGTACAATATTGTCAGAATTGGCCTTTTTTATACAGTAAGGGTTAACAGTGTGTGTTACATTACCAGGTGAGATGGTCACTGGTGTGACAGTTGTAGGGCTGGTGTTAATGCTGTCAGTGTCTGAAAGTTTGGATGAATAATGATTAATCAACAGAAACACAAATATCATGAATGTGAAGAAAGAGCTCATGTGAATATAATTACCTGCACAGTATGCTGAATTACAGATAGCTGGTCTGACCAGCTCATAGACATAATAATCTCCTGGACAGGCTTTGACTTTAATGGGATAAGACCCGTAAAAGCAGCAGAAATTGTCCCAGTTACCGCAGACATCTCGAGTGACGACTCCATCTGTTACTGTTGGGTGTCCACCACGGATCCACAGTGGGACATCAGCGCCACAGCTGTCAACTTCAACACACGTGTCTGGGATATGAGCGCTCAGGCCATCAACGAAAAGACGATACCAGCCGCTCCAGGTGACATTGGTGTCACAAACATCTGAAATAATGAATTCTGTACTATTGATGGCTCTCCATGGTTCATCCAGCTCAGTGTGGTTGTAGCAGGGGTCAGACAGATTAGCTGTAACGAAAATATTTGAAGAAATTGACTAAATCTATCCAGAAGTGCAGTTGAGCATTTAAATATCTTGTTATAATTAGCAAAATATTGCACTGGGCGGGAAGAACTCCCAAACTCGGGTTAACATTAAATGAATGCTCCAATGAACATTAGCAGCTGTTCACTAGTATCTTTCATATAGTCAATATTACTAGAATCACCAGAAACATTTTAATTTCAAGTTGTATCCTCTAAGGATCCAACTTTAGTCCTCATGAAGGATGCAAAACTATATATTGACATGCATATCCAGGAAAAAGGCAACTTCTTATTTTAAAGCACAATACATTACCAATTGTAGTTGTCTCTGGTGTGACAGTTGTAAATGCCAAATTGGGTGATGAGACATCTGAAAAATAATAATAATAGTAGTTAATCATCAAATCAATGGGGCAGTCGTGGCCTAATGGTGATGGAGCCATAAGCCAGGAAAAAACAAAACAAAACAGTTAATACTTACATAGCATGACAAAGATTATAGTTATTTCTCTTTTAAAACCTGAAAATGAAATAAATAAATAAATAAATAAGTAAGAAAAAACTCTTGAAAATGTGTTGGACTGTAGCCTACTGCAATTTAGAGTTTGAGAAAACTCATCATCTGATCGCAGTTCATAAAGGATTTTTGGGCTGAATGAACTAGTCTTTGCTAATTATTACAAGAAAAAAAAAATCACCTTTATGAAGAGAGGAATCCATTGACGATTTTGGACTTCCGATGTTTCCCTTTATTCAAAAGCCAGGAAGACGAGTTTTCTTTTCGGTTCAGAGGAAAAAAACAAATGAGATTTGGCATTGATGCATGACTTCTGTTTGTGTCCCCTTCCAAAGAATTTATCAATTTACATATTGAAATAGATGACAATTTAAAACATTTATAGTTTGAAATGAATGAAAAGTGTCTATTAAGTTAAGCAATTAAATTAAGAAATGAAGTTGAGCATCTGAATACTGAAGGAACATTTCCAAAAGAGTAACCAAAACTAATCGCAGAAATTATATCATACAATCATGTAATCATATCACAAACTGAGTCAAAAACGAAATATATACATACAAAAATTGAAGAACTACATAGAAAAACTGTAGAAACAGTTTTACACATAAATTGCTAGTAAAGTTCACAAGTAATTACAAAGAATCTGCAAGTAACACATTGAATGCAACAGACATTTTGAAGCAGAAATATTTGTTGTTAAACATACTTAATGATATTTGTGCTATTTATTGTTTTCAGTGTTTAAGAGTAATCAGAGTGTATTTAATATAAGTATATCAATATTAAAATCACACACTATAAATTGAGTATTAGTATACATATGCAGTTTCAACCAGTTTTTTTCAGTTCAACCACATTTCTAAAAATCAGAACATGAATAGAATTACTCCAAATCACCCCTCAGTCCATGATCACACATCATGTTTAAAGTACAAAGACTGATGAGGATCATTATGAGCAGAAAGAAGATCTTACCTGATATAATCTGACAAACAGTGAATCTCACCCGACGCGACTGACTGAACAAGATAGTGTGTGTTGAGATGTTTATAGAGAAGTTATCTGTCCATCATTCCCATAAGTCCACTGTTATCTCATAATCAAATTTAAATAAAATATTTACATAACAATACAGCTCACATGTCTAGTGACCTTCTAGCATCTTATGTGAAATTCAATAATAGAGTTTTTATCAGTTTTAGCCGAATGACTCCAAATGGACTGTGATGTTGCTGTAACGATGGCAGCTGCTGGTAATTATTCATTAGGTTTTTTTTTCTACTTCCTAACATTCTCTTCTTAACTTCCTCAATTAAACATTTTTAAGTCTCATCCATCCCTCAAACTCCGATTAACAGATCCAATAATAAATATAAAGGCAACAAAAAAGGGATTCAAATAGTGAAGAATTTACTGACAGAATTTACTGACAGAATTTACTGACTTTGAGACCAGAATTTCTGTCTATTTATTTTTGAATAATTACTGACTAATTGACTTGACATAACTCAGAGCTTTTTGTACATTACATATTTTAATCTGTGAAATATTGATTGATTTAATATATCATGTAGCAGATTAAAATAATTCTGTTTTGTTTAAATTTGAATATTTGAATAGTTTTGGATGATTTGAACATTCCATCACAAGGAGGAAATGGAAGAATAGTAACAGATTAAACAACTGCCTCTGACATTTCCCTCTAAATGCCAGACTGTCAAAGTAAGAATAGGACCTGTATTGAATTTTGTGCGAAAAAAATAAATAAATAAAATAAAATCCAGTCATTCCAGTAGTCCAATAGGAATCTTTAGAGTCTAGAGATTAACGTGAGGGTGAAATCGCATGATTTCGCTGTGCTGATAAATTACCAGAAAGCTGCTTGTTTTGGGAGTTATTTCTGTGAGTGCTGCTTCATACATTGCTACACTTCCCCCAGTGAAATGTTGCTGATTCACTTCAACGAGAAGCTGATTTCAAGTCCAAGTCCTGAGAAAACAGAGAAACTAATATTAACGTAGACGCCATCGTTCTTTTGATGTACCAAGTACATCAGGATTCACGGGACATGTTCCCAGTTCCGGCTGATCTAAACTATGGAGCCTAATTTTGAATTTAGGAAGTCTATAGTGTGTTATGTGTATGCTAGGCCAAAGAGATGTGTTTTTAGTCTAGATTTGAACTGATAGAGTGAGTCTGCTTCCCAGACAATGTTAGGAAGATTGTTCCAGAGATCACCACGGCTTCTGAGGAACATGCATTTGCATTCAGTCTAGAATAACACACAGACCTCGCATATACAAAACTGTGGCTGTTTTCGTCAAACATTATTTACATAATTTCAGGAATATACTGAACATCTTTGGTGTATCCGTTATAAGAAAATAAAGGGTTGTATTGTTTGACAGCGAGTTGAGAACCAGTATTCAAATGCTCCAATAAAGAACAAAATTGTGTACAAATGGACAACTAGAGTAAAATATCCAATTTCACAAGAGAAAACAGATTTTAACATCTCACTTATGTAAATAAAAGGAAAACGAGAGTTGGTGATTTACATAGACATACAATGGACAATTTTCACTGTTATAATGCTGTTTTGATTTCATTCTTAGTCAGTATGGTAAAAAATATTTGAAGGGGGTGTGCATTAAAGACTGACATGACACATGTCATTTTTATGCATGTTTATGAGAACTGTCATTAAATGTCAATTATGGCATTTTTGAAGGGGTGGTATGATGCCCTTTTTACAAGATGTGAAATAAATCTCTGATGTCCCCTGAGTATGAATGTAAAGTTTTAGCTCAAAATACCCCACAGATTTTTTTTTTATAGCATGTTAAAGTTGTCACTTTTTGAGGGTTAGCAAACACACACCGTTTTGTGTCTGGCCCTTTAAATGCAAATGAGCTGCAGCTCCCAATACAGTGGGCGGAGCTTCAAGCGAGTGTGTGTTATCAGCTCCGATTACCTCACGCAGACACGCTAAAATGTCAAAACTGTTCTTCCTTTTATGTTTAAACCTGAGTCAGGTAAAGATAAAAAGACGTGACAACACGTAGAACGCAACAGGACATGGTTAGTTGATGTATTAATGTTGTTGATGTGGAGTTAACTATCTTCAATTAGGATATCCTGTCAGGATAATCTATAAATCACTTGTATAGGAACTGTTGTGAGATGCACACAGAGGGACTTTCTATTGAAAGACGGATGCGACAGTTTGAGCTGACTCACAAATGTGCTCGACTACAACAGCTCTTCCTCTTCTCAAACATGTGTGTTCAGGGGGCGGGGTTTATGTATGAGTCCACACTCAGAGTGTTAATTTAACATTGGGGATGTTGCTGTCTAGGAGAGTTCATTTAACTCTAGAGTTTTTGCTGTGTGAGTTCACGGGTGGAATAAAAATATGGCAGGACTTTTACTTTCTGACCCCTGGACTTTCCACCTCTGCTTTCAACAATAAATTCTGTAGACGTGTGACAGAAATAAAATCAGTCTGGTTAGTAATAAGTGAAGCTGGTAATGCTGTTTGTGGAGTTCTCCTCTGCTGAGATCTTGAGATATGTAATGCCTGCAGTTGATTTCATTTAAGCCTGTTTCTGAACAGTCTTTCTGTTTCTATGACCTGTATCACTGAACTCATTCAGAGCCTAATCTCTGACTCAGATTAATATTGGTAATTACAGTATCACAGTGATTCTACAGCATAAGATCCAGATTTTGTTTTTTATTTACTCCAAATGATTTCCTAAAAGGTTTTTTTGATAAAGCAAAAGCTTCTTTTAGGCACATACAGATATCTAGAATATAAAGTGTATGAATCTCAACAATGGTGACAAACAAAATATTCAAAAAGAAAATTACTAAGACAAATCAGATCATAATTTATTCCTACTGCCATGCATGATGGGAGCCATGAATGAGTTTTTATTAGTGGTACACAGAATGCACCGCAAGTAGGGCTGGGCGACATTGTATTTGGACCTGTATATGCCGTGGTGGGAAATCCAGGGGCCAAAGAGTAAATGTCCTGCCATATGTTTATTCAACCCATGAACTCAATCAGCTGACTTCACTAATTAGTTCTCTCTCCCGTCTGAATTAGCAAATCCAGGTGATTGAAACAAAATACCAAGGAGGACTTTTACTTTCTGAACCTGGATTTACATCTCATAGCAATGTCACATGTCAGCCGAGAGTAAAGAAATAAACCAGAACTGGACCTATACCCACATAGCAACATTGTTTCGGCCCAGATCCGGCTCACATCTGAAACTACTCCATTATTAATATACACAGATTTTGTGGGTCAGATAATGTCCAGTTCTGGTTTATTTCTTTACTCTCGGCTGGCATGTGACATTGCTAGGAGATGTAAATCCAGGTTCAGAAAGTAAAAGTCCTCCTCAGTATTTTGTTCCAATCACCTGGATTTGCTAATTCAGACAGGAGAACTAATTAGTGAAGTCAGCTGACTGAGTTCATGGGTGGAATAAACACATGGCAGGACTTTTACTCTTTGGCCCCTGGATTTCCCACCGCTCCCTATATGTACACAAGGAGTGTTAATTTAACACTGGGAATTTTGCTGTGTAGATTAACTTCATTTTTAATTAAATATTTGTAGTATTTTCAAATTTAGCAGAGATGATGGAAAATATTTTTATATGCAAACTGTTACCCAATCGTAGCAGTGGGCCTTTACTTCCAAGTCTTGACTGTAACATGTCTATAAAAACTGAGTGTTTCAAAGAGGTCAAAAGTAGGATGAAAAATAGATTATACTTCTTAGGATATTTTGTGATGTAAAATCTTGACATTATAAGTTGACTTCAGAGAACTTTACAAATGCAGTTCATGACCCCTGTAATACTAGGATCAGAGATTTACATAGAGTCCATGTGACTGGTCCACACTGGGCTGTACATTCCCATAGACTGTATGTACTTGGCTCTTTGGGACTTCAGGTCTGTTGATAGGTTTCATCGGAGTGCTCTTGTCTGTGTTAGGAATGTCAACAGTCTCGTACACACTGTCTCCCTGCATCAAGAAAACAAAACTGCACTAGTAAGTCTGCTGGGTGATTAAACACATAATGATTTCTTTTGATTAATTTTATTTCTTCTATGCAAAGCACTTTGAATTACCATTGTGTATGAAATGTGCTATATCTAGCATAGCAACATTATTTCTGCCATCCTGTTTGCCAGATCTGGGCTGACATGTGGCGTTGCTATGGCCTGCTTGTGGCCCAGATCTGGCAAACAGGAGTGGGCCACCCAAGGGCCGTCAGTCATTGCTGCATGTGGGCCAGATCCGAATCCCACAAGTGCCAGATATGGGCCGGATCTGGGCCGAAACAATGTTGCTATGTATAAATAAACTTGCCTTGCCTTGAATATTAAGTTGGGTTTTTAGGTTATTTTTTTAAGGTCAGTGAGCGACTTACAAAATCGTTGGCACTACTCTTCTGTTCATCTCTGCTTTTATTTTGATTGTTGACTGGCGTCACACTGCCTATTGAAATATCAAAACAAAGAAATCCATTGGTCAAATCTTTTTGTTGTTTTAATTATGCTGATAGTAGGCATGGCTTGTTTATTTTTACCTGTACTTGCTGATGTCTTGACTTTTTTCCTGCACTGATGGACAACGATCCATCCAACTACAACTATGATCACTGCTATGACCAGCCCACCGAGAGCATATAGTATGTATAGTGTAGTGTCCAAAGATTCTGAGGGAGAGATAGAAAGACATGTATCATTAAAGTCATTCAGATATTCGTCATCTGCAGGCTTGTGCAAAATTCAGAATTTCAGAATTGGCCTCCATTCAATTCATTATTTGGAATTTGAATTGAATTAATTCTGTCCCACAGGAAGTTGAATTTGAATTTGAATCGGAATGACAGGAAGTGGAATTAAATTCATGGCAATTCAAAGAAATCCCACACAGTCACACAACAGAGAGAATGTGTTGAAGCTCACATACATTCAGCATTAGGAAGGTTACTTTGGAAATGTAATTGCTTAAGTTACCCATTATAAATGTGGATTACTTTATTTGGATTCCTTTATCAATGCAAAGCAATTTCCTTTTAATTTAATTAGTAACTAATTGAATTCAACATTTTACCTCAGTAATACAACTAAATACAATTACATTAATTTTGTAATTTAATAACATTCGTTACACACATATCACTCCTCAACTCTGCATAAATTCTTGTTATAAATACACAGCAAAATCCCCAGAGTAAATTTAACACTGCCCAGAGTATATATGTTTATTACTAACCAGAATGACTATTTCTGTCAGATGTCTATGAACGGAGGTTTAGATATCGATGTTTTAAAATGTTTGGTCACCATTATTATGATCAGTGTTTCCTTTAGTTGAGTAGTTTGAATTTTATCATTTTAAGTGAATTTTGGTCTTTGTAACAATGTTTACCAACGCACATAGTTTGTGATAAAAGAAACAATAACCTAAGGTGTTCAGGTATAGTCATTTTCATAATAATAAAAACGATAATAGAATGGTTCTCTAATGTTATTCCTGACCAATTTGTAATTTGTTTTTAATAAATAACTTTCACCTTTCTTGACACAGAGCAGACATTCTGGATTTTTATATACATTGCAGACACATTTTGGAAATCATTACAATTACATTACACTTTTTTTTCTGAAACAAACAGACATCATGAATCAGCATATGAATCTCAACAATGGTGACATGCTTCATGTGACAATGCGTGCTGGGAGCCAGGAGTTTTAACCTCCTAAGACCCGAGTCTTGGTCAGAGGTAGAAAGTTCAGAAAGTCAGAAAGTAAAAGTACTGCCACATTTTTATTCCACCCACAGGGGTGGAATAAAAAATTGTTTCATGAAAAATTGTTTAAATTTACGGGGAAAAGGCTCAACTGCAGATATGAAACATGAAACATAAAATAGAAGAATATAACAAAAAAAATCATTAAATAAATATATTTATTTAATGATTTTTTGTCCTATTCTTCATATTGAGTATGTTTCATATGTTTCATAACTGCAGTCGAGCCTTTCATGTTTAAAGAAAACTTGTTGACAAAAACGTAGTATACTGGATTTCTTCACTGTCACGGCTGAGAAAGGTTTTTTTTTAAGCTGTAAGCGGGAGGGGATGCGAAGATAATTGCAATTGTAACTGTTAAAAAACAATAAAGAATATATATATATATATATATATATATATACATACAGTATATGCCAATGTTGTTGTCAATAAAAAACATTTGCACAAAGCAAGCCGATCCACTTTACCATGTTGATAAGAGCATTAAAATGAGGGAAAAAAAATAATAATGGGACAAAAAGAAATCAATAGACATTTAGAATAGATAAAAATGTGTATATATATATATATATATATATATATTATTTTTTTGTTTGTTTGTTTTTTTGGGAGTGGCCTCGTAAGGGCAGCAAAGCAAATGCATTCTGGGAGTTGAAGTCTTTCAGCCACATGAGTAAAAAATACATTCTCAGTCTACATTTCAAAAATAATTTCACATTTCTATTATATAAATGACCAATATTAAATACACCTTCATCTTCCCAGAGGTGAAGTATCCCTTTAACTGATATATATATATATAATGCTGACACACAAGCTAGATAAAATAATGTGTCTAAGCCTGAGAAATCCACTGTAGCAATGGATTAACAAAAATCAAATGAAAAAAACATTCAGGAAATAAGCCAATAGAGACACAGTGTGTTACATTACCAGGTGAGATGGTCACTGGTGTGACAGTTGTAGGGCTGGTGTTAATGCGGTCAGTGTCTGAAAGTTTGGATGAATAATGATTAATATCAACTGAAACACAAATATCATGAATGTGTAGAAAGAGCTCATGTGAATATAATTACCTGCACAGTATGCAAAACTGCAGAAAGTTGGTCTGACCAGCTCATAGACATAATAATCTCCTGGACAGGCTTTGACTTTAATGGGATAAGACCCGTAAAAGCAGCAGAAATTGTCCCAGTGAGCGCAGACATCTCGAGTGACGACTCCATCTGTTACTGTTGGGTGTCCACCACGGATCCACAGTGGGGCATTAGTGCCACAGCTGAACTTAGCAACACACGTGTCTGAGATATGAGCGCTAGAGCTGTTAATGAAGAGACGATACCAGCCGCTCCAGGAGACAGACTGATCACAGTTTTTGACTGGAGCATTTATATTATTGATGGATCTCCATGGATCGTCCAGCACAGTGTAGTTGTTGCAGGGGTCTGACAGATTAGCGGTAGTGAAAATATATTAAAAAATAAAACATGTTTTATTGCAAAATGCAACCAAAATTGCAGCTTCAGACATTACTTTTTTCTTCTTCTTCTTTTGCTGATTCAGAGCAATTCATTTCGATCCACAATATTTTTTTTCAAATGCAATTTTATTAAAACATCAATACATCTTAAAGAAAATCTTTTGAATTGGAAGTAAACATGTTACACACCAGTATAATAATTTACATATTATTATTATTATTTTTTAAAGATTTTCTTTCCATTTTAGAAATGACCACTTTAAAATGACCATTGTTAGGTTTTCAGCGGGAATCCTGGTACATAAACTAATATTAAAGTAACAATCTGGTATTTAGTTTCCGCCATATTTCTTCTGTATAAAATGAAAAAAAATGTTTAAATTAAAGCCACACTGCAGAACTTTTTGGCCACTAGATGGTGCTCAACCTGTAACTTTCACGTCTAGCGTCCCTAGAGGCCACAAACTCTGCAGCACTGTCGCAAATTAAAGTCAACAAGCAAAATGATGTCCAAAAGAACGTCTTTTCAACGTCTTTGTCACAAAAGTCGGACGTTGAAAAGACGTCCACTGAGGGGCCGGAATGAAAGTTTTTATGTCTTTTTTTTGACGTGTTCTGGACATCTGAAAAAGATGTCAATGGATCCTTCGTACAAGGTTAAAAACTAGTTCAAATGTGGCCATTTTCAAGAGTATTTATGGTCTCATTTAGACAATTTATACCGTTTCTGAACCAAATAAACACTCTCAGGATGCATTAAATTAAAACTCATGTTTATTTACATTGTTTAGATGTGGTTTAGATGGTGATATTGGTTTAATTTTAAATCACCATTGTGGTGATCAGTGTTTGCTTTAGTTGGGCTCTTTGTCCCAGATCACCATACTTCAGCTTTTCTTTGGCTGTTGTAACTGTTTGCATAACTCCATTGTTGTTGCGGAGAAAGCCAAGAAAATAAAAAAAAATAGTTGTCTTCAGCTGCTTGTTGATGATGACAAAATAAACACAATGCAAGCATTAAACAACATCTAAACTTTTGCTTTAATATCTGAAATTTATAATTATTCATCTTGTGGAACTGCATTATTTGGACCAGTAACTTTACAATGAGCACTGCGTACAAGAAATTGACCCACATAGTCACACATAGATATCAAGATTTTGCATATGAGTCTCAACAATGGTGACACCCAAAACAAAAAAGCCTGGGAATCAAGAATGTTTTGTTCTATGAAAGCTACCCACCATGCATTGCAGCATGAAGCATTTTATTTATTATGACCATTTTATTTATTATCACCATTTTTGTGAAATTTGTAATGTAAATTTGCTTTTTGAACACAGAAGTCTAAACACAACGTTAAAATGCCCAATTTATGTTGATTTCATCATCATCACCATCACCAACAACAACAAGGAGCTGATGAGAGACAATTTTCTTGGCTTTCACTGTCACAACAATGGTGTTATTCAAACACACAGTTACAACAGCCAAAGAAAAGTTAGAGTACAAATTATTGGGACCAAGAGCCCAACTGAAGCAAACACTGATCACCACAATGGTGACTTAAAATGAAACAAATATCACCATCTAAACAACGTAAGGAAATTTTTAATGTAATGCATCCTGAGAGTGTTTATTTGGTCCAGAAATAGTATAAATTGTCTAAATGAGACCATAAATAGTGTTGAAAATGGCCACATTTGAACTAGTTTTTAACCTTGAACGAAGGATCCATTGACGTCTTTTTCAGACGTCCAGAACATGTAAAAAAAAGACGTCATAAAAACTTTCATTCTGGACCCTCCGTGAACATCTTTTCAACGTCTGACTTTTGTGACAAAGACGTTGAAAAGACGTATTTTGGACATCATTTTGCTCAGTGGGTTTGGGGAAATACAGCCCTGATCTGTAGCCTACATACATTAGAAAACATTCAGGAAATAAGCCAACAGAGACACAGTGTGTTACATTACCAGGTGAGATGGTCACTGGTGTGACAGTTGTAGGGCTGGTGTTAATGCTGCCAGTGTCTGAAAGTTTGGATGAATAATGATTAATCAACAGAAACACAAATATCATGAATGTGTAGAAAGAGCTCATGTGAATATAATTACCTGCACAGTATGCTGAAGAACATAGACTTGGTCTGACCAGCTCATAGACATAATAATCTCCTGGACAGGCTTTGACTTTAATGGGAAAAGATCCGTGAAAGCAGCAGAAATTGTTCCACTGACCGCAGACATCTCGAGTGACGACTCCATCTGTTACTGTTGGGTGTCCACCACGAATCCACAATGCATAATAAGTGCCACATCTGGACAGAGCAACACACTTGTCTGGGATATGAGCGCTCATGCCGTTAATGAAGAGACGATACCAGCCGCTCCAGGAGACAGACTGGTCACATTGGGAGTAAATTTTATTATTGATGGATCTCCATGGATTGTCCAGCTCAGTGTAGTTGTTGCAGGGGTCTGACAGATTAGAGGTAGTGAAAATATATTAAGAAATTAACAAGTTTCTGAAAAACATGTTTTATTACAAAATGTAACCAAAATTGCAGCTTCAGACATTACTTTTCTTCTTCTTCTTTTGCTAATTCAGAGCGATTCATTTCGATCCAAAATATTTTTCAAATGCACTTATAGTAATATTTAAAGGGCACCTATTATGCCCCTTTTTACAAGATGTAATATTGGTCTCGGGTGTCCCCAGAATGTATTTGTGAAGTTTCAGCTCAAAATACCCCACAGTTAATTTATTATAACCATTTGAAAATGTCATTTTGGGGCCTGTTTAAAAATGAGCTGTTTTGGTGTATACCACCTTAAATGCAAATGAGCTGCATATCCCCGTCCTGCCTTTGGATAAGGGCGTAACATGAAACCTATAGCAGTCGGTGCTGAGAGAGTGAGATAAACCGCTGTTTTGAATGTCATTCAGCGTACGTTTGAATCGGAATATTTAAATAGTACGAAGAGACTCCGGCAGAATAAACACAAATGAGAATGGAGCAGTAGGTCTCGGTATGGTTATTTGATACATTTATGTACTTATAGAGTTGTAATCACATCCCATTTGCAATTATGGATGTAGAACACACACACACAGACACACACAAACACTAATGCTGGCGCAATTTTTTGAAACTACAGTTTGCTACGTACAAGCGAAATTACATTAATGCGAGGGACCTGTGGCGTCATGTTTACTTGTCATACAGGTGCTTCTGTGGCAAATGTGAGGAGATGGCTAACTTACAGAACAACAACATATATACCGTTTTTAATACAATATCTTTTAAAAATATATATTTATAAACGTGTGGTTACACACTATACAAACAAGGTTTAAATTATATACACAGACATCCTACGACGACAACAACTTTAGACGCATTTGTTGTTGAATTGGCTGACATTGACTGAAAAGACTATTTGCTAATAAATCATAAAATACACTTACTGTTACTGGAGGTGACGGTGGATTGCAAACAGTAGACAATGATCCACAATTGAGGATTAACTTTTAAGCCACAACAACAGGATTAACCCACGACAGAACATTTATGTTTCCAAGAGACATTACCGGCTGTCGTTGAAACAATGGAGGATGGTGTACACATCACCGAGGGCGGGGTCTATGCCACAACCACACTGTCAATCAAACCCCTTGCTCAATTCTACGTCACAAAGAGCTGAATCTCAGAACAGCTCGTTCTGAGACAGTGCAGATGATTTATTGAGATTGTAAGAAAACCACTGGGTGGATTTATATCATTCTAGGGTGGTTTTGCTCACACACTGCCAACATTTATGTTCAAACACCATGTAAAAGTGAATTTTCCATAATAGGTGCCCTTTAAACATCAATAAATCTTAACCTCCTAAGACCCGAGTTTTGGGTGGAAAAGTCCAGGGGTCAGAAAGTAAAAGTCCTGCCATATTTTTATTGCACCCACAACAAAAACTCCAGTGTTAAATTAACTTTACTGGGAGTTTATTTGTGCTCTCTGCTGTGTGTGTGCTGTGTTCTCCACTGTGTGTGTGTGCTCCACTGCTCTATTTTGAAAATTGGTCAAAAAATAAATCTGCTAAATATTATTCTGTTCTGAACTGAATTCATATTCATATTTAATATTTGAATATAGGCCTATTTCCTTTACAATTTTTGTGTGCTTCAAATAAAAGTGTGGTTATTTTTTTATTTTTTTATTCAGATTCATTAAATACTTGAACCCAATTAAAACATTTTATAATACAATTATACAACAAAACAAAACCACCAAAAAAACATTTAAAAGAATATTTGAAGTCATCTTTAGTTTAGTTTTTGGTCAAGTGCATCCAGAATTTTTATATCGGAATTTTTATATTATGAAGCTGAGTTCATTATACATTGGGTTTAGAGATGAATGACAGTATTCAATTGGAAAATTAAACTTAATTAGGCCTATATATGAAACAATTACAGAATTTTAATTTAAAAAAGTAAATTAAATGTGTTCATTTCTCTCTTTTATTTATTTATTGTGCAATTTACATCAAGGTGGGAAAAGACTTTCATCATAACAAAAAAAAAGATTATATCATACATAAGTAATTTTAATTTTCTGGAGAAATCAGGTTATATCTATTAACAGATATGCTTCAATAAAAACTTATTTTTTTTAGTTTGGTTGAAATCAGTTATAATCAGTAATCTTAAAAAAAATGTTAATTTAGTTTCAACATTTCAACCAGTTATTGTAGATGAAATCACATGAAGTACATTTTCTAAGTTCAACTGACAAAACTTTTTTTTTCTAGGTGTACATTACCTGCAGTCGTCACCGGTGTTACAGTTGAAGAGGCCAAGTACAGACTTATAACATCTAAAAAATAATTATGAATAGAAATGAGTCAACATGTTACATAACACAATGAAAAAGCAGTCAAATAAACATATATTAATATAAGCTTTTACTTAAAGTAACAGTTCACCTAAAACCTGACTTTCACAGAATAAAGTATTGTCCATCCAAGAAATTATTATCATCATCCATCTTTTTCACATAATGAAACTCTTAAGCCTTTTCTGTTTAAACTAACAAAAACAACAACAAAAAAACACATTGCAGCACTACAGTATCTACATGAAGTATAATTTGTGCATCAAATCTTCTGAAGTCAAACATCATCTTAATGTGGAGAGCAGAATGAAATGAAAGAAGTGGTTGATGTTTTGAGTGGTTTCTCTACACAAATAAATCAATCACGTTGTACACAGAAAGCGACATTTTGATGTCCCAGATCCGGCCCACATCTGGCACATGTGGAAAGATGATCTGGGCCACAAGCTGACCATAGCAATGCCACAAGTCAGCCAAGAGTAAAGAAATAAACCATTTTTTTTCTCCGAGTCATTTGGTTCATTCAACGAACGAAATGACTCGAAAAAAGATTTGTTCATTTTGATGAACGAGTTCGAACAACAGAGTCACGAACGCGCATCACAGAGCAAGGCGAGCATTTGAGCTTATAAAACTTAAACTTTGTTATTTATTTTTGAAATGACCGACTGTTTCTGCTTGATAAGACCCTTATTCATCTTCAAGAATCGTTTAAAGCCCTTTGAACTTTGGACCTTGAACCGTTTGGTTCCCATTGAAGTCCATTATATGGAGAAAGATCCTGGAATGTTTTCATCAAAAACCTTAATTTCTTTTTGACTGAAGAAGAAAGACATGGACATCCTGGATGACATGGGGGTGAATAAATTATCCGCAAGTTTTTTTTGTTTGTTTTTTTTTTTTAAAGTGACCTACTCTTTCAATATACACAGATTTTGTGGCTCAGATAAAGTCCGGTTCTGGTTTATTTCTTTGCTCTTGGCTGACATGTGGCATTGCTATGGCCTGCTTGTGGCCCAGATCTGGCAAACAGGAGTGGGCCGAGAGGTCAGGGTGTTATTGCGAGCAAATCGCGGGGGATTAGCGGGCGATGAATGCTTGCCAATCTGTTAGTATGAAAGAGCCAACAACGCATCAAAGACGCTCGCAGACGCATCGCCGAGAGCATGCTAGATATCAAGAGCTGTCTTACGACTCAACCTCAGTGATGTCATGAGCTATAGCCAATCAGAGCAAGGCATGAGTTGAGGTCACCGGGTAAATCTTATTTTTTCTTTTTTTGCATTTTTTTCTCAGCGCAAACAGTATGCAACACTAGTTTCTGTATATATGACGTCCATATTCGCGCGTTGTGTTCTTCTCTTCTCCTTCGCTGGGTTGGCGCACGTGCTGTTCGCGTTATTTCCTGTTTGTTTTATCGCATGATTTTTCATGAAAAAACGTGGTTTGTAGACAAGATAGAATCGTTGGGTGACAGAGTTGTCAGCTCGTGTAGTGTGTTACCTCCTGTTGTGGATCACGTTGTGTTGTGTGTGTTGTGTGGTGTGAACACTCCTGATTTCACAGAGAGCAAGTCATGTAGTGTGTACTTCACAGTTCAGCCAGACGTTTTAAAATCGTGTAGTGTGAACAAGGCTTTACTGGTCATTACATCAGCATACAGACAAAAAGCTAAAAAACATGGTTTAGACTTACACAGAATCCCAGAGATGAGAGGATGAGCTTTTATAAAACCTGAAATATGAAGAACAAGTCAATAAAAACAACTGAAGTTGTACTGGATTGAGTCTGAGAAAACTACATTAATCATCCGTTCACAGTTCATGAGATTTTTGGGGCAACGAGAGCTAACCTTTAAACACAAGACAATACTCACCTTTATGAAAGAAAGCCATTGTCAGTTTGGACAGTCCAGTTTTTTGTTTATTCACAAACCAGTTCAGAGGACGAGTTTCCTGTACAGTTAGAGAATAAACCAATTAGCCATTGCATTTACGTAAACAAACAAACAAACAAAAGATCTTTCAAACAAACACACGTAAAACATTCCACAGCATTTGATTTTGGATAAGAGTTCAAATTGAGGCTTTTAAAACAGTTTTTGCCAAGCATTATGCAATAAAGGATGAAACAACTCGATCTCGAATAATCTTAGAATCACAAATCATAGTTTCCCAAAAGCATCAGATCTGAAAATTGTTGAATTGTAGAATGAAGTGCTCTTCCTTATTTTCATCCTTAGAAATGTTAGTAAGAGTCCAGACCTGCTTAAAGCCCAAATTACTCAACTATAACTTAGTATTAACTTATATTAGTACACACAAATCAATTTTACTTATAACTACACACACATCAATACATGTTTAGACATTAAGAGAGTGATGAGGATCATTATGAGCAGAAAGAAGATCTTACCTTACCTTACCTTACACGACTGATGAAAAAGTTTGTATGTTTGCATGTTTATAGATAAGTTATCTCTCCATCATTCTCATGAGGAAATATTAACCCAAATCCACTGTTTTTCTTCCTCAAATTCAAATACAACTTTCCACACAATAGACAGTGAAATCCCCCGGGTTAAATTACTCCTTAGAGTACATATGTGTCCAACTACAGGGTGTTAAAATCAACACTGAAACAGTCTTGAAGTTAATGAGACAATTAAGTGATTAATTAAGTGATGATTGAGCATTGTTGAAGACACCTGATGTTAATAAGCAGAATCGCTGAAAGAAAGAGAAACAACAAAAACAGAAAAAAGAGAAACACAAGACCTACTGACTGAGCCGTTACACGTTATTTGTCCATATTTTACCCAAACATGGGTTAAAACAACCCAGCATTTGAGTCTGATATTGCTCCAAAGGGCTTTATAGTTATATATTTTTTATTTCATTATAGCTGTAAACAGAACTCAACTGCATCACGCACACTGGAAGAAGAAGTAAAATGAGTGTTGCTTCTTTCACTTGGTCCTCCATCACTGTAAAAAAAAAGTTTGTAAAAGTGTAAAAGTCTGTAAAAGTCAAGTCATCTCGTTGATTTGACTGAGTTAGGTTGAGTTAACGTATAGTGTCAAGTTTATTACGCTTCCAGTTTATCCACGTGTTCTGCATGTCCGATATAGACGTTCATCGACCCTTCGAGGTTAAAAACTAGTTCAAATGTACTTTGACTATTGCTGTCAGATGATCTTAGTAAGAATTAACAGAGGTTTAGATGTTCATATTAGTTGAGGTGTCACCATTGTGGTGATCAGTGTTTGCTTTAGTTGGCCTCTTGGTTCCCCTTTATCTTTACTTTAGCTTTTCTTTGACTACTGTAACTGTGTGTTTGTAAAACACAATTTATGTTGCAAAGAAAGCCAAGAATATGAATAACCAGGTGTTATCAGCTTTATGTTGATGTTGGTGAAATCACCACAAAAAAGCATCTAATGTTGTCTGAAACTTTGGCATTTCTAGTTGCCTATCTTTTGGAACTACAATATTGGCACCAATAACATTTATAATATCAATAACTTAGAGGTGGATAAAACTTATGTACAAACAATGTTTAGAGCAAATGTAACATGTTGTCACAAACGGACATCAAGATTTTGCATATGAGTCACAACAATGGTGACAATTAAAAAAAAATTGTCATGCTGCAATGCATGATGGGCATCTTTCAAAGTTCAAAACTCATCATTGATTCCCAAGACTTTTTGATTTGATTGTCACCATTGTTGTGATTCATATCCAAAATATTGATGTCTTTGTGTGACTACATGATGCATTTGCTAAAAAAAACTTTTTTCATTCTATTGGCACCAATATTGCAGTTCCTTAAGGCTGGTGGTTATGAATGCCAAAATATAAGAACAATTTATAACTCCATATTTGATGCTCAACAACATTGAGCTGATAACACCTGATGTTAGTTTTTTTTGGCATTTGTCACAACCGGCTCAAAGCCGTGGCAAATGAACTGGAAGACAGTGATCGGGTTACAAAAAGTAAACATTTATTAACCTTCTGGGGTCATCAAGTCCCAGGTCAGGTGATTATGCTGTCGACAACAACTCAGTGTATAATCAATGTCAGCATTATCATGAGGGTGCTTTTCTCTTTAAATTTTTATTGTCTATCTTTATCTGCCTTCACTCCTACTAAAGAAGAAATGTGCTCTGCATGCAAGACATGGGCTCTGTTTGTAGTGTAACATTCTTGCTCATGTGTCCTACAGTTGAAGAATTGACGTTAGAACTTTATTCAGGAAATTCTTTATAAACTTTACTAAAGCAAAATGCATGTTTTAAGATTGTAGAAAAATATATGGTTTATTCAAACAAAATAACTTTTTAATGTATCTAATTACACTATCAACATAAAAAATGCATGTTGATGTCTTTATTGTCTTATTGTCTGTACAGCACTATGGTCAACTCTGTTGTTTTATTCAGTGCTTTATAAATAAATTTGAATTTGAATTTGAATTTTGAAAAAAAAGCACACAAAACAGAGAAATAAGGAAGATTCACCATTGTTTGAAACTAGAGAAGTCATGTAAATATGTCAGGTGATTCAACAAACAAGAGGTCTAAATTGGATCATGCAACTAAGGAAGATGCACCATTGTTTGAAACTAGAGAAGTCGTGTAAGTATGTCAGGTGATTCAACAAACAAGAGGTCTGTATTGGATGCACCAGTTTTCTCTCTGAGGAAGCATTAGACTATTGAGAAGTGCACATGCAAAACAAAAATGGGCATTTACCAATAAGTGGGCAATTTCAAACTACAATACATGTTTTTTCAACCATTTTTCAACAGACTTGCTAAAATCATGAAGGCCCACCCCTATAAACCAAGCCCCAGTGGATTTGAGCAAATTGGGTAAAGCGGTTGAAAATGCCTATTGTGGTTTAAAGACTCACTGACTGAGAAACACCCATGAGTGTTCTGCAGAGACACATCCCTGAATGATCTTGTGCTCAATGTTGATCCAACCCACTTTAAACATTGAAATGTCAATCTCATCCAAAATGATGGTTTGGATCAAAACTCAACATTACAATGCTATCTTGGGAACTTAGTCCAACTCTAAATTTTCCCCAGTATTTTCAGGTCTCCAGTCTTTCCAGCAACCTTTGCACCGAGGAAGCAAATTAAGAAAAGAACAAAGAGAAAAGACAGGGAAAAAAAAGAACAAATCCTATGGCACTAGACTAGCAGGGAACGTTCTCAGAACATTGGCTAACATTCCCCATTTGGTTAATGCTTTAAAAAGAAATGTTCAAAGAATGTTTTAAGGATGTTTTCTCATTTCAAATAATGTTTATATAAGGTTAAATGTAAACTAAGATATAACTGTAACATTTTGAAGATGTTTCAAAAAGATTATACAATGTCCCATAATAACAAAGGAGGAACATTATCAAGTCAACGTTCGCAAAATGTTTAGAGGATATAATTGAGGCCTGAGATGACGGAATGCATTTTATAAAACATGCTTGTAATGCGACGTGTTAAAACAAGAATGTTATAGTGTTATGAAAACAGTAGGTCAACATCTCTACAAAGCGTTCTTTAATTCCCGGTCTTATTCTGAATACAAACCTTAACAAATTTACTAACAGACCAAACACGGTAAATAATCATACTAATAAAAGTATATGTTGCCTACAACGAAATCTGATGAGCTCAGAATATAAACTAAACGCATTTAATTCCACGTTAAGCAAATTGCCGAATATACTCAAATGAGATCGACTCAGACGTCAATAAATGGAGGCACAAATTATAATCACTAATATAAAATAAAACAAAAATGTCTTTATTTGTACAAATTGTTGCACATTCGTTGAATTCTGTCGTTATAGCGAGATATTATGTCAGTTTAACGACATACAAAATCGTTAAAATGACTTAAGTCGTTAAAACGATTTAATGTTGTTATAACGAGATAAGTTGTCTTCTTCTTTTTTTTTTCTCACCTTGCGGTTCAGAGCTTCCGTAATTAAAGGTATAGCGGAGGATCTTTCCGAATTTTAGAGAAGACCCGCCCTCTCCATTTAAAACAAAAAAAATGCACATGCACAAACACAACACTCTTGCTCCCGAGAGGGAACGCCTATTACGCCTTGTAAACACAATTATGTTGCAAATTATAAACTAACTCAAAAACATTCATAAAAAAGACAAAATGTCAAATGCCCTTCTGTGTTTTATTTACTTATTATACTGATCGATTGAGTGACCGAGGACTCAAGACATGATATGTATGACCGTTTATCACACGAAATACGTTTTGAGGAAACTATTTTGCAAATCGCAATTACGTTACATGGCAACATATAAGCAGTGCTATTACGTTGGTCCTTAACCTAATATGTCTCATTGTTAATACGTAGGTCTTAATACGTTATTTTTATACATAGTTGCATATGTAATGGAGAAGTAGCTTGTTGCATTTGTGTAATAATAAACACACAAGGTTTTAGAATATGAACACATGAACACACAAGGTTTTAGAATATTTCAGCGTGATACCATTTACCATTTGGTCAAAAGGCTACTTTAGACAAATTGAGATGTTTACCGTGTCTATGCGGTGCATGACTTGTGCCAGGGCTAGCATTGCTAAGTAGCTTGCATTGACTTTTACTAGTGATTTTAAATGGATTTCTCCAAATAGCATGACAAACTTTACCTGTCTGGTAGAATCTTCGCGACTGCGGCATCAGTGAGAAGCCCAACCTGTGCTTTTAGCGCACACCAGCGTGTGATATTCACCCAAAATCACTCTGGTCTCGTTTCTATATTCTGCGGCCGTTCTCTTCTTATCAAACACTTCGTATACATTTTTTTCTCTTTCGACCCTCAACCATTTTCACAGGTATGGCTGAAACCGTAACTCCGACATAATACACCTGAAAGTGAAAACTACATAGGGATGAGCACGTACGACGGCCTTACGCAAACATATCACCAGAATGATTGACACTTAGGTGGACCAATAGTATAGACTCCCCACCCGGAAAAAGAAAATCCTCCGCTATACCTTTAAGATATAACTTTGTAACAAAACAAAAAAAAATATTGAAATAAAACCTAAACGAAAGCAAAAATCAATCACACGTTTAGAAACAAAAATACAAGCCATATGACAATGCAGATTTTGGCATATCTGTTCTTATTTTAATAGTTTAGTTATAAAGGTAAATCCACTACACCAATACAATTTAGAAGTTCTAAAGTATTTATCAAAAAACTGGCCCATTTTTATTTTACCATATGCAGAAATTTGCTGAGATTATATTTAACATAGAAAAAATTGATTGTGTTGTGTCTATTACTGTAATCATAACATCTGTAATGAAGCATCAGGGAAGCAAATTGATGCAGAAACATCGAATCCAAACACAAAGACAATCCACATAAAAAAAAAACGGAAAAGGAAAAGGATGCAAGGAACAAGAGTGTAACAACTTTACAAAACATGCAAAGACAACAACCTAAAACACATGGAATAAATACACAAGTAATACAAGGGTTAATGAGGAACAGGTGTAGGCAAAGAGTGGCCATAGTGAAAAATGAGGGTAGCTATGGACACAGATAAGAGAATAGGGAACAAATGCAAGAAGGAACTAAACACAGGAAGTGAACCCAGAAACAATAGAACAAAAATACTTCACCATAAAAGTCCTTAACCACGAGACAAGGGAAAACAAGCTGTAAACGTGCATAGTAATGGCACTTGAGTACTTTATTTCCTGAAGATGATGGTGGAGTCCTCAGTGTTTTTTGCATCCAGAGCGAAGACATCTGAAGAACTTCCTGTACTGCTCTCTGACCTGAACAAGAATGAGACGAGAGAAGCTGAGTGACTTCATGACATCAATTTAACCTCTGAAACTCATGAACCACAATGGCATTTCTTTCTAATAAACAGGCAAGACAAAGCGTTTTAAGAGGCTTTCTGAAGTAAACACAAGCTGCGTTTCCATTACCTTTCAAATTGCGCTAATTGAAATAGTGAATTGAAAATACTACAAATGCAAACACATCACTTTGCGCAAAAACTCCCATATATTGCAAAAAAAACCTTTATGAGTGAGGTGTTTTTTCAAGCAATTGTCTAGATGTTCTCTGGAAACGTTTTGTTCTTAAAACGTTCTGGGAACATTACCATGAAGTTCTAATAATGTTTTCAGCTGGTAGTTTTATTTTTGTTCCCAGAATGTTCTCCTAAAAGGAACACAGCACAAACTCCAGTGATAAAAGTTAATGAGACAATTAAGTGATTAATTGAGTGATGATTGAGCATTATTGAAGACACCTGATGTTAACAAGCAGAATAACCAAAGGAGAAAATCACTATTTTTAAGTCACCATTATGGTGATCAGTGTATGCTTTATTTGGGCTCTTGACCCTTACATTTTAAACTTTAGATTTTGTTTGACTGTTGTAACTGAGTTATACCTGCCAGATGAACAAAGAGAAACAGTGATTTGAAGTTCTTGGTTATGTTTTGACATAATTATAATTTTACATGAATCACAAAACTAATTTAGAGCCTAATCTCTAACTTAAATTTATTTTGTTGATTGCACCATCACAGTGATTCTACAGCACAAGAGCCAGAATTTTCAATATATTCCAAAGGATTTCTTTAAACTTGTTCTGATAATCATTTTAAAAAAAGTGAAGGTACTAACAGACATCAAGCATGGATGTATGAATATCAACAATGGTGATAAATGAACTATTTAATTAGGAAAAGGACAGTTCAGATCATAATTTATTCATACTGCAATGCATGATGGGAGCCATGAATGAGTTTTGATTGCTGGCACCCAGAATGCACTGCAACATGCTTTATTATTGTCACCATTGTTGAGATTCACAGGCTGAATCTTGATGTCTGTGTGTCTTAATAAAAAAAATCTAAATCTATTGACACAAAATATTACAGTTATTTCTTAGATTACATTTGACCGAAACATTATTTGAAATGAGAAAACATCCTTAAATTATTCTTTGAACATTTCTTTAGAATAGAATAGAATAGAATAGAATAGAATAGAATAGAATAGAATAGATCTTTATTGTCCACCGGGGTGGAAATTTTTCTCTGGCTCACCGCAACATACAGAACAAAACAGATTAAAACATACAAATAATGGCTCAGGCATAATAAAGAAACATTTCTAGTTTCATAAAAAAAAATTAAAAAAAACTTGTTAAGAATACGTATACTTATGCATTAAAATAGCAGCTCATTTGTTACTGTTGTTTTGTTTTTTTAAGGATACTAATGGCATAAAAGATTAAAACATTAACATTAACCCAATAGGGAATGTTTAAAACATTAACCCAATAGGGAATGTTTAAAACATTAACCCAATAGGGAATGTTAGCAAATGTTCTGAGAATGTTTCCTGCTTGCTGGGACAGATTGCCAAAATAAGAACAGGACCTTCATGAAAACAATTGTAATATTCTTTAATATTCAGTTTTGAATGGAATATGGTGGTAAATTGAGTGATTTCTGACCTCATTATTGAAGACACAATAGACCAGGAAGATGAAGGTTCCCTGCTGGGAGTTCAAGATCAGGAAGAGGATCTCCAGCTCCTTCCTGTCACGAGTGAAGAAACCCAGAATCCAGGAGCAACCAAGAATCACAAACTGAGCCAGTGTTTTAAAAGCCATAATCCTGCAGAGAAAGAGTTCATGTGTATTTATTGACTCTTTTTTCTTTTTCCTATGGAGTGTTAGAATAATAATGTTTGTTACTTGGATTGTTTCATCTGTGAAACTTCAGCGTTCAGATTTTTGAGAGTTGAGTTCAGATTGATGACGATGGTGATGAAGAGAATCATGTTTAACTGAAAAGTAGAAACTAAAAGTGAATCACCTTGTTTTCCTTTTAATTTTAATTAAAATCATGAGAAATAAGAAATGTGCTTACTGCTAGTATGACACAAACAGGACCCAGAAAACTCCAGATAAAATCTTTTTCAATTTTAATCCAGCAGCTGTTTAAAGGGAAACACGATATAAGAACTGAATGAATTTGTAAAAAAATAAGATGTCTGGTGTTTTTAAAATTTTTATTATTTTCGTTTAGTTTTTTTTGTACAGTGTTTGTAAAAATGTTCTTTAATCAGATGGCAGAGATGTTACAAAAGCCCAGAGCTGACTTACAGTATTTGCTTCTAATCAAATTGACTTTAAAGAACAACTCACTGTTCACTGCCGTATCCTCCAGGAAACAGCCCGACAGACACGGACACCACAACCAGTGCAACCGTATATCCAATCACACACAGGAATCCACTGCTAAGCACCTCCCTCTTTTTGGAGCTGATCTGTGATAGGTTCTTCACACAGATGAAGAGCAGCACAGCTTCAATGAACATCCACACAAAGCCGGAGAGAAAGAGGAAGTGCAGCACTCCTGATATCACGGCACACAACACCTGGAGATCATGAGAGACGGTTATGATGATTCTCAGTGAGACTGTGCTGAGCTGTAGAGCTCCTTCATCATTCTCACCTGATGACGGCGTATGAGTCTCAGGAACTGTTGTGTGAGCAGGAACAGAAGGTGAGCCGACAGAAGACTGATGCAGAGGTTGATTCGAGCCACATTATTCACTGCAGGACTCCACTGACAAAGGGCAAAGGTCAACAGGGCCAAAATGAAGAACACCAACCCCACGGTCACACACACCAAATTCAACAGGTCCAGCAGAGAGTCGCTCTGAGAAAACATGTCAGAGAACATGAGTGCTAAATCTGTGCTGTTCTTCAATGCTCACTAGAAATGTTCTCGTACCTCTGATGGGCGGCTGGTTTGCATGATGAGAGCGAATGTGGACAGATGAACACACGAACACACAGTGTAGCTGCTATTGGTCTCTAAAACAGAACAACCATCTACAATCCACTCGCTGATATTCCAGTACACACAGGACAGAGAACCGTTGGGGTCAAACTCCTGCAAAAAGAAGAAAGAACATGCAGAAAATATTACAACACTGAATATTAGATGTTTTCAGATGTTCATCAGTTCTCAGGTTGGACAAAAACACATTTCAGTCTCTCACTCTGATGTGTTTGAAGGTGAAGTTGACTGGTTTGGTGAGTTTAGTGTTGGTGGTTTTGGGAAGAGTAGCTGAGATCACAGTGGACATCATGGTTTTAATCGTGTCATTTAATGTGTTGAAGAAGTCTGGCTTCAGTAGATTCTCCATTGTGTTATAACTCATGAAAGCCACAGCAGCTGATCCTGTGTGATACAGAAACAGACGCTTACGTGCAATATTACAACAATTTAAAAAAAAAAAAGAAAATATGGCTAAGTGGAAATAGTATATCTTATTCTAATATTTTAATAATTCTACAGAAACATCTCACAGAAACATCTCACAAACCAGTTTCATTGTTGTTCTTGGCGATCCCAATGAGATCAATGTCCACAGAAGAATCTGTCGTGTCAAGTCGAGGGATTTTATCTAAGGTGACCTGTGGTCCAACCATGAAGACTTCAACCTCTGATAAAAACAAAGAGTTACGTTATCTGTTAATTAATTTTTTTAAACCCTTTTTTTTTTTTGAAGGTCGCATTCCATTCAATTTGCACAAAATGAAAACACAACACTTTATTTGAAAGGATCCATAAAAAATCCGGTCTCACTGTTCATGCCCAAGCCTATAAGCACGCCATAACCACATACAATTCTGCTCTCAAAAATGCCCGGGCTAACTACTATTCACAACTCATCCATTCAAATTCTTCCAATGCTCGCACCCTATTCTCCACATTTGCAAAACGGACCAAACCTAAGGATAGTATAACCTCCACTTTCACTACAGACAAATGTAACAACTTCCTGTCATCCTACCATACCAAAATCCATACCATACATTGTTCATTAACATCAACTTCCTCCGTTTCTCCCCTCCCTGAACATCAACTTACTCCCCTCACACTTGACAGTTTTTCCTCTTTCTCTCCTCTGTCTCCCTCTGACACCTCCAAACTCCTTTCAACTATGAAATTCTCCAACTGCCAGCTTGACCCGATCCCCTCACAGCTCTTTAAAGCCTGTCAACCAATCCTCATCCCTCTTATCACCAACATCATTAACACTTCCTTCATGTCTGGATCCGTTCCATCCCCACTAAAACTTGCGTCCCTCCTGAAAAAACCTGGCCTGGACCCTGACAATCTGGACAACTTCAGACCCATCTCCAATCTCCCACTATTATCAAAAATTCTGGAACGTGCCGTCATCACACAACTCCACCAATATCTCCACTCCTCTCAATTATTTGAAACGTTTCAATCGGGATTCCGTCCACACCACAGTACAGAAACAGCCCTTCTTAAAGTCACAAACGATCTCCTCATTGCTGCTGACTCTGGTTCCATATCCATCCTCCTCCTCCTCGACCTCTCCGCTGCATTTGACACTATTGACCATTCAGTCCTCCTTCATCGGCTTAGATCTATTGGCGTCTCTGGTACAGCACTTCTTTGGCTAACCTCCTACCTCTCCGACTATTAATAACTGCAACTCCCAAACCTCCCCTGCCAACTATGGTGTTCCCCAAGGTTCCGTGCTTGGCCCCCTCCTCTTCACCATCTATATGCTTCCCCTCGGTAAGATCATCCGTCACCATGGACTCCATTTTCATTGCTACGCCGATGATACCCAACTTTACATATCCACCAAATCCATCACCCCGGCTTTCCTCTCCACCATCACCGATTGCATTTCCGGCTTAAAGACCTGGATGGACAATAACTTTCTCAAACTAAACACCAATAAAACTGAACTCCTTATCACTGGCCCAAAATCACTCCTTTCCAGACTACACAACTTCAGTCTTCTTATCGACGGACATATTGTATCCCCCTCCCACTCCGTTCGAAACCTTGGTATCATAATGGACTCTTACCGAACACACATCAATCATGTCACTAAACTATCCTTTTTCCACCTCCGCAACATCGCCCGTCTTCGCCCCTCCCTAACCCTGTCAACAGCTGAAATCCTCATCCATGCCTTCATAACTTCAAGACTCGACTACTGCAATAGCCTTCTCTATGGACTACCTACTAATCAATTACAAAAGCTACAATACTTCCAGAACTCAGCCGCCCGCTTGCTCACCCACACCAAGTCCCAGGAACACATCACTCCCGTTCTTCAGCAGCTCCACTGGCTTCCTGTACGCTATCGTATTCAATATAAGCTCCTCCTCCTCACCTACAAGTCCCTCCATAACCTGGCCCCGTCCTACCTCACTGAACTCTTGGTACAGCACCAACCCACCCGTCACCTGCGCTCATATGGCACAAACCACCTTACTCAGATCACCCGCACAAATCGCCGGACATTGGGGGATCGATCTTTTGCCATTGCTGCCCCCACCCTTTGGAACCCACTCCCTACATCCATTAGAAACTCTGTTTCACTATCAAATTTCAAAACAGCACTCAAAACCCACCTGTTCAAACTAGCATTTCCTTAGAACACCTTTATTTATTTATTTTTGTTTTTTATTTTGCTTTATTTTTGTCTTTGTCCCATGTGAAGCGTCTTTGAGTGTCCAAAAAAGCGCTATACAAGTGTGATGTATTATTATTATTATTATTATTATTATTATTATTTATTTGTTTGTATTTCTGATGTAGTTTGAATTCTTCAGGTTAACTTTAATTTAATATGCTAAGTGAATACAGTGTGACGGACAGGTTCTCAGTCAAGTAATCTCACAGTGATCTAAAAGTGTACCATCAGTCATCTGTCTAATTTGAAGAGCTTCAACCAAATGATGAATGACTTTGCACCAAAATACTGACCTTTGACATAAACAACATTAATTTAAAGGAGTCATAACCTAGTATTACCTTGGATACCTACGCTCTATTATAGTCTTTCAGGCCCAAAAAGAAACGTGGGGGAAAAAAATAAACACAGAGCTCATCTGACCCTTATTTCTGAATGCATTATTGTCTCGCGAGATCTGATGCGATATTTTGCCTGTCGTGGACGGTAATTTTAATAATGCAAATGAGGGGTGTGTGCCGTGCGTTGATTGGTGGCAGGAAGGAGGGGGCTTGACACCGCAGGTAACTTCAGCATATCATTCCAAAATAACATCATGGCGCAAACAATGAATTCAACCATATATGTTTGAGCCAGACTCTGAAACAGAGCTGGAAACGGAAGATATAGAGTTAATGTAAGGACGTCTACATGAATGGTAGGTATTATTGTCCGACTCGAAATGAACGGGATTCCTGTGTAAAATGTTTAGCGCAGACAACTTACGTTGAGCCACTTGATAGGGTTGTTGGAACAGCGTCATTTAAAATTAATTTCATCCACTGGTCCCTGGTAGTTTGGTCCGTATTTGGTGGAGAAAACACATGTTGATTCTGGCAGTCAACCACAGAGCAACTCACGTGTGCACTACATTTCTGCATCTTTCTTGACTGAATATGAGGGGGAGAGGGACAGCGCCGGCTTCCTGCAGCATATGTCTGTGGTGTCCATATATGGTATATCCTGCCCTGTCTTGACGTCAAGTCGGGGGAGAAATTAAAATCTCGTATTTGAGTGCACGTGCACTGGTTTACGAACCCTGGGGTAAACAAACGCTTCACTTTTGAATATCGGCTTCCCGGCCAATGTATAATCGTTAGGCAATCATAAGATACATTGATTCTCGTGGAAAAGTGAAAATTACAGGTTATGACTCCTATAAAATACAGGTAGGTGCTGAAACCTGCTGGGCATTTCTGCCTATCGCACCTCCACCGGTGCCTAACAACTGTTTTCTGTTCTCTTTTAAAATATTTATAATTCTTCACATTATATAGTTACTGCAGCTGGATTTATCATCGTCACCGTCTGACACCAGTGAGATATCGTATATAATCTCAGTTTCATCATCAGTAATAACAGTTTGTCCACTCACCTACAGCTGGAAGAGTTAAACTGACAGCAGCACTCGTGTCTGTCTGCGTCACCAATGTAGAGATGAGTTTCTCACTGGTTTTTAAGATACGGTTTCCACTGGAGGCGAGTTCAGCCGAGCTGACTGATGATGAAGATGATGATGATGGCTCTAAAATCTTCCCTGAAGCGTTGAAGGCCATCGTCAAAATGTTGGTCACAGTCTAATTTATTAATCAGATGAATAGTTTCAAAGTAAATGTAAAGAGAGCAAATAAGACAGCACTGTTTTGTCAATCATAATATTATCTACAGTTTATAACTGACAAATATTTAATTATTTTTCTCTTGAAGACTTACATTCACAGAGAGCACTTGAGATGTGATGTTGTCAATCTGGTCAAGAAGATTTTCGAAACAGTTCTTACCCTGAAATCACAATTGTGAAAGAAGTAAGCTATTTGTTGATTTTGATCATGTTTTTCAATATTAACAGAGAGACAAAAATGTATTGTTACTGCACTGAATGTCACGGTGAAGGTTCAGTGATGTAAGAACAGACACACAACACAAATATAGCAACAATACAAAGAACAGCACATTCATTTTTCAAATTTCACTGCACTATTCCCATTGAACTAATAAACCATTTCCAATCGAAAGTTGCATATTGACAAAAAAAGTAAAAATAAATAAATCACGCCACTTCCTGAAAAACTTGCTCAAAACATCAATAATTAAAACTGAAGCTGCTGCAACAAGAAAATCTCAGCTCAGGTTAGGGGATGTATGATCAATAATCAATAATTCACAATCAATGATTAATCATACAGGTTATGAGACGTTATCACGAAAATTATAATTTCTCGTCCGAAGAAATGTTATATATATAATCATACATTTTACAGCATGTTCATATCTATATCTGGCTTGGTCAGACCAAGAGGATTCTGAAGATATCAAGAAAGACGTGCAACAAGGATAGGAATGCAAAGTTACATTCAAATGCATGACTATAGGCACTTATAATTTATTTACAATCATAACTAGACTAATATGTGTGTGTGTGTGTGTGTGTGTGTGGTGTTGGAGGCAGCTTTCTCTCCCTTCCTGGACCTAGGAGAGCCGATTCTGGGACCCAGAGCTGGGGAATGTGTGTTCTGGTGCTCAACGGACCAATAAAAGATGTCGAAAAGTGATCTCATCCCGATATGTCGCATCATGCTGGTAATTTAGATTATCACGAGTCCTGATTTACATTCACGAGTTCAGAGTCTAAAAGCTTTGGGTTTTAGAAGGAATGTGCATGACTCATGATTCAGATAGTATGCAATAAAATGTATCTGTCCAGTTATCCAATCACATAATCTTATGCAATATCCCAAAATTAGCAAAAACACATGGATGGAAACATTGCCACTGACAGGATCTATGGGTTCAACTGTAAAACTGTAATTTCAGAAACTCAACTTACGGTGCATCCTTCCGGCAGCGTTATATTTACATCTGCAATGACAGAAACCAGCATGAAGACAATAATAAAATACTGCTGCGAATGAAAATTCAGATGTGTCAGACAAAACTTTAGAAAATAATCTCATAAAGTTCTACTTATATTGTGTTTAAACTTATTTTGAACTGAGTCCAGATCGAGTGGACGTGTCTCACTTTAAACTGTTATAATGTTGGTCCATTAGGAGCAGAAGATAAGATAAGATAAGATAAGATACCATATCAACACCATATGTGGGAATGAAGAGACGTTGCCTGTGGCCATTTTTTTTAATTTATGGACATGAAATCTAAATATCTTCAGCCAGTCAAAAAAAAAAAATCCTCACTTAACAGCTTGTGTGCAGAAATTAATTTCGTGATAATAAAAATTAGGGGTGTGTAACAATTCATCTACTACATCGATGTATCGATTTATATTCAAATGATCCAACTACATCGATCTGTGCTCTGCTAGTCAATCTAAGATCTGCATATATCGATCTAAAATCGTTTTGAAAGTTAATTAATCGATTGTATCAATACTAGGAAATAACGCATTGAATTTAAGCACGTCAGACTTTATGTGGATGTTTTTTTCTTTGAACTTTTTGAACGTTAAACGTTACTCGATTCAGTGACGTTATCGCCACGCACCATCAGCAGCGCAAATATAATATACATAGCATGGCGAATGACAAGGAGACGCCGACGAGCGAAAAATGATCAGTGTGTGAAAACACATTGGCTTTTGTAAAGACGGAGATGTTCTAAATGAGCACTGCAGTGTTTATTTCGTTGACGAAGATGATGATGAAAATTATTCGCCAACGACATTTTTTCACAGATGAAAACGAGACGATAACTAAATAAAACCTAGTTTTTAATTACAAAAACTGTGACGAAAATCTATTGACATTTTCGTCAACGAATAAACTCTAGATGAAAATGTTAGACAGTGTCGATCTGAGAAGCGATCCAGTCAGAACTGTCATGCGAGTGTGGTAACTTAGATGCGCACATACTGCAACGTGCTGATCTACCCAGCGGTCTCATAAAACGTTAAAATATGTCAACGTCTGGGAGAATGAGTAGTAGAGTATGCATACAGATCTGAATAAGAGTGACGATGCAAAAAAGGATTTCTGTGGATTTCGACCCAAACGTCCAATAGACATCTCGCGAGTAATGAATTGAGTTCCCTTTCGTGTCTGAATAGACAAAGACACACAACATTATGTCTAAATGTCCGTTTTGGAGAGTATTCATGTAAACTATGTCGGTTATGTCTTAATTAAAGAGTTGTGAGTGTATCGGATGTGCTTGGACATGATGTGTGACAGTGGCAATAAACCTAATGCGGTCGGTGTCCTGATGTGTGACGAAAGAAAAAGAGAAAAGCATTCACTGTTTGTTAATAGCTTTAGTAACGATTAATTATATTTAATTCATACAAATACATTTGACTTGAAAAAATAAAAGAATGATGTATGCAAGTATTTATAAAGAATGCATTAATCATTAATTGAAAAGAAAAATGTGTTCTACTTTAGGAAAAGTGGTTTTATTTAATTCTAAGCTATTTTTCAAGTCACAGTTGTTAAATCTGTATCTGTTGTGCATGTTCAAACTTAAAAATCATTAATATTAATAGGTTCATAGATGTTTTCTCTGGGAATATGTGGGTTTGGAAATTTGAGAAATTCTAAATTAACCAGGTTAATAATATTAATAACCTAATAATAAATAAATAATTTCAGGTATTTATTTCAGTCACATTGGTTCAATTTTTGGCTAAAAAGTTATTGAATCGATTTCAAGTCACTGAATCGTTTAGGATCGTATCATTCTAAATTAACCAATATCGTCCTTGATATCGTATCGACAACCACGAATCGTGATACGAATCGAATCGTTGTTAAAACGAATCGTTACACCCCTAATACAAATGTATGATGTATGCAATGCAATGTTCTGCAACTGCACATTTCACACACACACACACACACACACACACACACACACACACACACACACACACACACACACACACACACTCTTTATCTAGAGACACAAACACACTCACACACCAAACATTCAGTCAAAACACAATAAACACATGAAACATCAGACTACATTACCAGCTGAGGCCGTCTCTGGTCTGACTGTTGTGCTGGTGCTGCTGGTGTTTGTAACTGGAAAAAAAAAAAGAAGAATATTTATGAAGCACAGTACGAGGAAAAATGGCCAATTTGCCTGAACAATCCTTACACGTATAAATAGCCAGTTTTTTTTTTTTTTTTTTTTATCTAGGTGAATTTCTTTTCTTTTCTGAAGTTGATGAAGGAAACAGCTAAAACATGTTTTTTTTCAGGAGTTTCAGGAAACAGTTGTGCATTGATAAAGCAGATCCACACGGCTGCTTTAATGGTCAAGTGACTGTGTTACAGTGGTTTAAATAAGGCCTCTGGTCGAGCACGGAGAAGAGCTTACATATCAACTGTCTGGAAATGAAAGCGGTTGGTTTGGACCTGAAAGCATTTCTGTCAAACCTCAGAGGTCACCACGTCTTACTCCGTATGGACAACATCACAGCGGTGTCCTGAATAAATCGCCAGGGGGCATCAGGTCAGGAAACCTGTATGCTGTGGCGAGAGACCTCCTTTTATAGGCACAGACCATTTAGGGACCCTGCCGTCCAGAGTTTGGGTGCGGATATGCTCTCACGGGGAAACACTCCCCTAGGAGAGTGAGAGAATCATCTACAGTGTGTGTGTGCTGTTCACACTCTGTATTATGGCCAAGCATGCGCACTTATAGCCTCTGAAAGTATGTGTAACACGCCACTGACTTTAGATTAGTTTTTTAGACTGGTCAGTGGAGCAATTGTTTTCTGGAACTGCAAAATATCACCAGGGATTGTTTGCTGAAACACGCCTCCTTTTTTGCGCTGAACCGCCCAGGAGCACATGTTCATTCCCTAGTTTACCGACATCCGTTTGTGGAGGGAAAAGTCTGCTTTCACAGACACATGGTCCCCCTTTATAAGATGTTTTGAGGAGCTCCCCTGCCTCTAAGATGGAATAATCTGCCTTAATTTCCCCTTGTTAAATTATCTTTAGGTTTTTTTGTTTTTTGTAATGTGTGTATGCCTGTCTTATAAATTTCTGTTAAAACCACTATATTATTATTATTATTATTGTTGCAGTACTCTTTTTTTCTGGACTAGTAGCTTTATAAAGTGGGATTTATATATTTTATGATATGCAATTCTTTAGAGCATATCCCTTTATTTATTTTTTGTCATTCTTCATATTGACTATGTTTCATATTATATGTTTCATAACTGTTGTCGAGTTTCATGTTTAACGAAAACTTGTGGACTGTGCAAACATGGATTACTGTATTTCTTCACTGTCACTGTTGGGAAAAAAAACTTTTTTCTTTTATATATATATATATACACGACACACACGCTAGATAAAATAATGTGTCTAACCCTGAGAAATCCACTGTAGCAATGGATTAACAAAAATCAACTGGAGGAAAAAAATATGTTGCTACTGTATTGGCAATAACAGCAGATATTTTTATTGAATTATAGTCGTGCAGTGAATATTTTATTCTTCTGACACAAGCACACATCTATCCAATGGTACAGAGCGGTGTTTCCTAAAAGCATCGTAAGCCTTAGTTGATCATAGAGGCCATTGGTGTCCGCTGCTCTGCCATCAACTCAGACTTATGATGATGCTTTTGGGAAATACAGCCCTGATCTGTAGACTACATACATTAGAAAACATTCAGGAAATAAGCCAATAGAGACACAGTGTGTTACATTACCAGGTGAGATGGTCACTGGTGTGACAGTTGTAGAGCTGGTGTTAATGCTGCCAGTGTCTGAAAGTTTGGATGAATAATGATTAATCAACAGAAACACAAATATCATGAATGTGTAGAAAGAGCTCATGTGAATATAATTACCTGCACAGTATGCTGAAGGACAGAAAGCTGGACTGACCAGTTCATAGACATAATAATCTCCTGGACAGGCTTTGACTTTAATGGGATAAGACCCGTAATAGCAGCAGAAATTCCCATCGTAACCGCAGACATCTCGAGTGACGACTCCATCTGTTACTGTTGGGTGTCCACCACGGATCCACAGTGGGACATTAGTGCCACATCTGCCATAAGCAACACACGTGTCTGAGATATGAGCGCTAGTGTTGTTAATGAAGAGACGATACCAGCCGCTCCAGGGGACATAGGCGTCACAGTTGTAGGAGTTATATGTATTATTGATGGATCTCCATGGATTGTCCAGCACAGTGTAGGTGTTGCAGGGGTCTGACAGATTAGATGTAGTGAAAATATATTAAGAAATTAACAAGTTTCTGAAAAACATGTTTTATTACAAAATGTAACCAAAATTGCAGCTTCAGACATGACTTTCTTCTTCTTCTTTTGCTGATTCAGAGCGATTCATTTCAATCCACAATATTTTTTCAAATGCACTTATAGTATTATTTAAACATCAATACATCCTTAAGAAAATCTTTTAAATTGGAAGTAAACATGTTACACACCAGTATAATCATTTACATATTATTAGGTAACACTTTATTTTACGACCCGCAAACGACTGTGCAAGTACACTGAAATTACGGTGTACGTTTCTGTAATTATAGTGTACTTCCGTGTAGGTATAGGGAACAATATGTTAAGTTTGGGGTAATAAAGGGGTGACAAGCAGGTATACAAGCAAATTATTTAATTAGTTAAAAAAATAACAGGTACCTATCCTGTTAATATATTCGAGACAAAAATTGCACGTCTGTTGTTTATAAAACATATCACATTTCTGGCAAAATATGTTCTTGTACAATGTTACAGGGTAATTTTGACATCTGTGGGTTAAAAATTAAACACACACACACACACACACACACACACACACACACATATATATATATATATATATATATATATATATATATTGGCTTTTCTTACTAGATTACTTAATGTTAAGTCAAAATAATTTGTTTTTGCTATGATTTTAATTTAGACTGTACCATGTGGTAATTAGTACTTACCTTATCCCATTGAATTGCAATAACACTTAAATGTCAGGGCAAATACTGTGTAATTAAAATAAATTTTTTATTATTTTTTTTTTATAACAGTACCTTTCTCTGCAATTACAGTGCAAATAGTGTTGTTTCGTATTGCTACATAGTAAGTAGCGTTTGTTACCCCGTTGTTCTGTGTAGTTACATGATAAGTGTAACTCCTGCAGGCTGTAAATTAAAGTGGTGCTTGTCACCCCTTTATTACCCAAAACTTAACATATTGTTCCTTTATACCTACACGGAAGTACACTATATTTACAGAAATGTACACTGTAATTTCAGTGTACTTAAACAGTTGTTTGCGGGTCGTAAAATAAAGTGTTACCTATTATTATATTTAAAACATTTTATTTCCATTTTAGAAATGACCACTTTAAAATGACCATTGTTAGGTTTTCAGCAAGAATCCTGGTACATAAACTAATATTAAAGTAACAATCTGGTATTCAGTTTCCTCCATATTTCATATGCATATAATGAAAAAAAATGTTTAAACTAAATGATTTGAGTAAAACAGCAGACACAGTTTTCGGTAATAGTGGCCCACAGCTGATCAGCAGAAGTATTTCAGTGAGACAGTGATAACACGAGTTATTTCTACCTGATTTAAATTCTAATTTTGTTGTTGTGACCTAATTCAATCAGATTTCTGTAACATAAAACAATGCTGATTGAACTTAATTGAGTTACATTGATCCTATACACAACTTCCACTAAAGCTCAGGATGGCCAGATTGGACACGTGCGCACTACGACTGCACCAGACCTATAGAGGGCAGTATAGTCGTGACTCGTGTCAGCTACAGGACGTCTGCTCTGAAGAACACAGAAGAAGAAAGGGTGTGTGTTTGGCTGCTTCTTGCTGATTGGTCAATTTTGCCTCATTAAGAAATAGTTGGTTCCAGTCCTTGATTCTGATTGGTCAATAACTCTGTTTTATTGAGAATAAAGACGGCTATAATTGGATCAGCCAATAGTTCTATGTGTCACATACACAACACCCCTAGCAACGTGAACACATGTGCTCATTCATATTGTTCATTGAAGATTGTGTGTTGTGTGCTGTACTCTCCTCTGTGTGTGTGTGTGTGTGTGTGTAACGGTCACCAGGTGGAGTGCCCTTGAGAGTCACCAGAGGGCACTCCACACCAGATGTTCATGTTTCCCTCACAACTACATTTCCCAGAACTCACTGAAAGACTTCGCAAACACTGAATGTGAACACAAGGTATATATAGACACACTAACAGGATGAGACACAGGTGAATGCAATCAGTGAATGAGGTACAGGTGAATGTGATCAGTGATGAGTCCGGGCAGTGAGTTCTGGGAAATGTAGTTGTGAGGGAAACATGAACATCTGGTGTGGAGTGCCCTCTGGTGACTCTCAAGGGCACTCCACCTGGTGACCGTTACATAGCCCCCCCCCCCCAAAGAGCGGCTTCCAGACGCTCCAAAAACAGTTCAGGAGGGAGGTGGAGCAGAGGCGGATCCGGGGGAGGGATGGAGGGCCAGGCCTGTGGAGCAGAATAGGGCCTGGAGACTAGGACGGAAGACCAGGGTGGAGCAGGCTGTGCAGGCGGCCAGGGCGGAGCAGGATGTGCAGGCGGCCAGGGCGGAGCAGGATGTGCAGGCGGCCAGGGCGGAGCAGGCTGTGCGGGCGGCCAGGGCGGAGCAGGCTTTGAGGGCGGCCAAAGCGGTGGAGACCCCTCGGGCGGCCACGGCGGTGAAGACCCCTCGGGCGGCCACGGCGGCGAAGACCCCTCGGGCGGCCACGGCGGCGAAGACCCCTCGGGCGGCCACGGCGGCGAAGACCCCTCGGGCGGCCACGGCGGCGAAGACCTCTCGGGCGGCCACGGCGGTGATGCCCTCTCAGGACCAGACACCGGCTCAGGAACAGACACTACATCAGAAATGATCACAAGGACAGATACAGACACAGAAACAAACACTGGATCGGGGGCAGACACTGGATCGGGGGCAGACACTGGATCGGCCATCTTGTCCGGAGACACTGGATCGGCCATCTTGTCCGGAGACACTGGATCGGCCATCTTGTCCGGAGACACTGGATCGGCCATCTTGTCCGGAGACACTGGATCGGCCATCTTGTCCAGAGACACTGGATCGGCCATCTTGTCCGGAGACACTGGGTCGGCCATCTTGTCCGGAGACACTGGGTCGGCCATCTTGTCCGGAGACACTGGGTCGGCCATCTTGTCCGGAGACACTGGGTCGGCCATCTTGTCCGGAGACACTGGGTCGGCCATCTTGTCCGGAGACACTGGGTCGGCCATCTTGTCCGGAGACACTGGGTCGGCCATCTTGTCCGTAGACACTGGCTCGGAGGCGGCCATCTTGTGCATAGACACTGGCTCGGCAGAAGGAACGTGAACAGTCTCTGAAACGGCCAACTTGTCCATAGACACTGTCTCGGCAGAAGTGACGTGAACAGGCTCAGACTCGGCAGGGCTGACATGGAACTCTGGCTGGGCTTTCTCGGCGGGACGAGACTCTGGCTGGGCTTTCTCGGCGGGACGAGACTTTGGCTGGGCTGTCTCGGCGGGACGAGACTCTGGCTGGGCTGTCTCGGTGGGACGAGACTCTGGCTGGGCTGTCTCGGCGGGACGAGACTCTGGTTTGACGGTCTCTGGCTGTACGGTCTCTGGCTGGAAGGTGAGCGCGGGCTCGGCAGGGCTGACGGTGAGCGCGGGCTCGGCAGGGCTGACGGTGAGCGGGGGCTCGGCAGGGCTGACGGTGAGCGCGGGCTCGGCAGGGCTGACGGTGAGCGGGGGCTCGGCAGGGCTGACGGTGAGCGGGGGCTCGGCAGGGCTGACTGTGAGCGCGGGCTCGGCAGGGCTGACTGTGAGCGCGGGCTGTGGAAGCTCTGCTGAGACGTGACGAGGCTCTGGAATGAAACTCTCTTCACAAACGGAGACCGCCTCTCTCCAGTTCAGACCCGAGAGATTGGGGAGCTCCCTCGGGTTGACCTCCTTAGCCCCTAGCTGGTAACACAGCTTAATAGCCTCATCACCGAGAGAGCAGGAGGCAGTGAGAGGAACAAACCCCCAGGTATACTGGAACAGATCACGGCTATCCAGGGCCAAGGCTGACCAGCAAACTCCCGGATTTGTGCTGCTGGATTCATTTGTTGGTCGGTTGTTGCTGGATCTCGGTGTGGCGAAGTCTTCTGTTACGAACTGCTCTGAGGCTTGTAGATGAGATCCAAACACAGCTTTATTTGAGGGCAATCCAGAGGCGTAATCCAATGTACAGGCAAGGGTCATAAATAGATAGGCAGTCCAAAACAGATAAACAAAGAAACAAACAAAACAGGCAGGGACCAGAGGCAAGAGAGTAATCCAGGGAACAGGGCAAGATATCCAAAACCAAGAGACCAGAAAACCATAAGAATGCTCAGAAATGCAGTGTAACACTTAAACAAGACTTCGCAAACACTGAATGTGAACACAAGGTATAGACGCTTTCAGCAGTGACAACATAAACAAACGGTACTGCGCATGTGCATTAATCTGGCCCAAACTTAACTTCCGGCAGACTTGCGGAGACAATCCATAACAAGTAAATAACCTAGTAGCTGGTATCTTGCCAGTCAAAGAAAATAAATGTTACCTGGCCAAACTGAAATGTGACACTACCAGACCCGTTGAACAAAAATTGGAGAAGATGTTTTTCTACCGACGTGTCTGATTTACCGCAGTGTTAAAAAAAACTGTGGCGAGCGCGACGGCGGAGTTTGATAAGGTTAACATAGCTAGGCTACTTACATGCTTGCTAACCTTTTTTTTAAGGTGGGTCTCACATTGACAGCATGTTGGATGGATCTGTGCAGCGCTGTTTATGATACTAACCATTCAATACACAGACTGGTCAATGTGTTTGCGAGAGAGAGAGAGAGAAAGAGTGAGAGCGAGCGAATATGCGCTGCACGCAACTCTGTAAGTTAGTCAATTACAACTTTTCCCATCTTAAATTGTTAAAAACACGGAAATCAATATGTGGCGGTCAGCGCTGATAATGTGGTGGGCTGCCACTAATAAATGTATGGGAAACACTGTACCGGTTATCACTCAGATAAACATAGGCTATTTTAATACCGCCGTCTCCCTCATAGGAAACCTTGACATTTTTATTTTTAAAAATTGCGTTTGCTCCCTAGGTCAGGTTGCACCCCACAGCTCAATAACCTGCTCATCACCTTAAAATTTCACTGCATTTGTAGTCAATGCCATATTATCCAGTAAACACTAATAAACGAACAGAACGGAAGTTAACTTTGGGCCAGCTCATCACCATGGCAACGCGTCTGATGAAACCGTCTATATATAGACACACTAACAGGATGAGACACAGGTGAATGCAATCAGTGAATGAGGTACAGGTGAATGTGATCAGTGATGAGTCCGGGCAGTGAGTTCTGGGAAATGTAGTTGTGAGGGAAACATGAACATCTGGTGTGGAGTGCCCTCTGGTGACTCTCAAGGGCACTCCACCTGGTGACCGTTACAGTGTGTGTGTGTGTGTGTGTGCTCTCCGCTGTGTGTGTGTGTGTGTGCATGTGTGTGTGTGTGTGCTCTCCGCTGTGTGTGTGTGTGTGTGTTCTCCGCTTTTTACGTTCAAGCAACATTGAATATTTGGAGGACATTCTTGTAACTAAACTCTGAAGCTTTGTGGTTTATAAAATAAACATTTATTTAAATAACGCGGACACACACGCTAGATAAAATAATGTATCTAACCCTGAGAAATCCACTCTAGCAATGGATTAACAAAAATCAAATGAGGCAACATTATGTTACTACTGTATTTTCTACAGTAAAGTACTGGCAACAACAGCTGATGTTTTTATTGAATTATAGTCATGCAGTAAATATTTTATTCTTCTGACACAAGCACACATCTATCCAATGGTACAGAGCGGTGTTTCCTAAAAGCATCGTAAGCCTTAGTTGATCATAGAGGCCATTGGTGTCCGCTGCTCTGCCATCAACTCAGACTTATGATGATGCTTTTAGGAAATACAGCCCTGATCTGTAGACTACATACATTAGAAAACATTCAGGAAATAAGCCAATAGAGACACAGTGTGTTACATTACCAGGTGAGATGGTCACTGGTGTGACAGTTGTAGAGCTGGTGTTAATGCTGCCAGTGTCTGAAAGTTTGGATGAATAATGATTAATCAACAGAAACACAAATATCATGAATGTGTAGAAAGAGCTCATGTGAATATAATTACCTGCACAGTATGCTGAATCACAGACATTTGGTCTGACCAGCTCATAGACATAATAATCTCCTGGACAGGCTTTGACTTTAATGGGATAAGACCCGAAATAGCAGCAGAAATTGTCCCAGTGACCGCAGACATCTCGAGTGACGACTCCATCTGTTACTGTTGGGTGTCCACCACGGATCCACAGTGCGGTATCAGTGCCACATCTGAACTGAGCAACACACGTGTCTGGAATATGAGCGCTCATGCTGTTAATGAAGAGACGATACCAGCCGCTCCAGGAGACAGACGTGTCACACATGGAGCCACGTCCATTACTGATGGATCTCCATGGATTGTTCAGCACAGTGTAGTTGTTGCAGGGGTCTGACAGATTAGATGTAGTGAAAATATATTAAAAATATAATTAAAAAAAAAAACATGAAAAACATGTTTTATTACAAAATGTAACCAAAATTGCAGGTTTAGACATTACTTTTTTCGGTAACACTTTAGAATACGGTTCCTTCGTTAATGAATAACTACACAAGAACTAATGAGTAACACAATATTAACAATCTAGTAACTATTATTAACTAACAAGAAACTCTGATTAACGAACTAGTAAGTAATAGCGCACAGACGAAAGTGGTAGTTCCCTATTAAGTAATCAATAACTACTATTTTTTTAATTCTTCCCAGAGAACTACTGAAAAAGTTTATTAACAATCTAGTAACTACTATTAACTAAAATAAACTCTTATTAACGAATTAGTAAGTAATAGTTTACAGATGAAAGTGTTACTAGATACTTCTGTGGGAATTACTAATTATTTGGATTCGTATTATAAAGTGAAGATCATTGGAACTAACTAGTAATTACTCAAGTGTTACTACATGATCTAGTCATGATTTGTGCAAATGTTTGAGATTTTTGGTGAACTTTAGTATACTTTTAGAAAATGTCTTTAGTAACAATTGAGTAATTACTAGTTAGTTCCCATGATCTTCACTTTATAATACGGATCCAAATAACTAGTAATTAATAGCTCATAGATGAAAGTGTTACTAGATACTTCTGTGGGAATTACTAATTATTTGGATCCGTATTATAAAGTGAAGATCATTGGAACTAACTAGTAATGACTCAAGTGTTACTACATGATCTAGTCATGATTTGTGCAAACGTTTGAGATTTTTTGGTGAACTTTAGTAACTTTTAGAAAATGTCTTTAGTAATACTTTAGTAATTACTAGTTAGTTCCCATGATCTTCACTTTATAATACGAATCCAAATAATTAGTAATTCCCACAGAAGTATCTAGTAACACTTTCATCTGTGAGCTATTACTTACTAATTCGTTAATAAGAGTTTATTTTAGTTAATAGTAGTTACTAGATTATTAATAAACTTTTTCAGTAGTTCTCTGGGAAGTATTAAAAAAATAGTAGTTATTGATTACTTAATAGTGAACTACCACTTTCGTCTGTGCGCTATTACTTACTAGTTCGTTAATTAGAGTTTCTTGTTAGTTAATAATAGTTACTAGATTGTTAATATTGTGTTACTCATTAGTTCTTGTGTAGTTATTCATTAACGAAGGAACCGTATTCTAAAGTGTTACCCTTTTTTCTTCTTCTTCTTCTTTTGCTAATTCAGAGCGATTCATTTTGATCCACAATATTTTTTCAAATGCACTTATAGTATTATTTAAACATCAATACATCTTAAAGAAAATCTTTTAAATTGGGAGTAAACATGTTACACACCAGTATAATCATTTACATATTATTATTATATTTAAAACATTTTATTTCCATTTTAGAAATTACCACTTTAAAATGACCATTGTTAGGGTTTCAGCGGGAATCCTGGTACATAAACTATTAAACTATATGTGTGTTTACTGTGCTCTCTGTGTGTGTTTGCGTGTGTGTGTGTGTGTGTGTGTGTGTGTGTGTTTGCACTGTGCTCTCCGCTGTGTGTGTGTGTGTGTGTGTGTGTGTGTGTGTGTGTGTGTGTGTTTGCACTGTGCTCTCCGCTGTGTGTGTGTGTGTGTGTGTGTGTGTGTTACACGGCTGATATCCCCTTCACGGTTGGGTACTTCACTTGATCTTCCATAATAGATTGGAAGGGACATACAACTATGTTTAGCTGATCTTGATAAATGCTCATTGTCACACATATAAACACAACAGTTTTTCTTCCGCAATCACACGTCTGCGTTTTGTTTCCCGGCGGATCGAAAATAAACGCGACACTGACGGCCCCCGGAAATGCGATAAAATTTAACCAATCAGATGAAGACTTTGACATTCCTGAAGTGTTTCCAGTTAGGTGTACCATACGCATCAGATGTTTAGCCAACGTTACATGGGCGTTACGTCTGAGGCTGAGACTAAGCTGTCCTCGGCTGTCCTTGACTTTTCTGCTGCTGTTAGTTCTTTTTAAATTAGGAATAAGGTGGATATACCTAAATAGGCTACCATGAAATGTAAAAATACATATATGCATAAATAAATAACTTGATTAGGCTACTTAAAATAAATAAACCAGTAAAAAAATGGTAAAAAAACAAAAACATCTGTTTATAGCTGTGAATTAACATCCAAAGATGTTATCGTATATTTTGAAAACTTCTTCTGTAAATGTTATGATGAATCTTTTACATTTATTAGGAAAATTTCATATTCATAACAGTAAAATGAATAATTCTAAACCTTGTTTGAAGTTTTTTTTTCTGTCTTCAGTTTTCAGTATATTGAGTCTCTCAAATGTATCGATAAAAAATGTAGTGATACAATTATATTTGCTAAAGAATATTGAAGCAAATTGAAAACTGAATTAATGTGTATGCTATTTTCTTTCTTTAAATAGTACAAATTACTGGTTTCTAACTTTCTCTTAAATCATTATATTATACATAATAGATAGTCCTTTTCCCCTTATTATTTTATTTGTTCAATTCTTTCCTATTTTTATTTGTTTCTTATTTATTGTGAAATTATTATTTGTTGATTGTTATCTTTTTGGATGTCATGTTATTGTTGTGCGTTATGTGTAATGTTAAAAAAAAAAAAAACACTGCAATTAGGTTATACTGAGCCTGATCTATTTCTACCAGAGATTGTCCTAGAATGAGGTATACCTTTCAGAAAAATGTTACCTGGGGTGAAACTCCCCTACTCTTATTTGCATGTGTATAGTTCACAGCATTTTCATTTACATGTCAAAGCCTCCTCTAGATTTAGGAGAAGGGGGTCATGGGGGGACAACTGGCAAGCAAGGCCCACGTCAATTTCTGGCAATTCACGGCAGTTTTTAGTGTTGCCTGTAAATTGCTGTGTGCAGTCATAAACCTGAACTTCCACGACAATCTACAGTGCCGCTTACTGACGAAAATCCCACTTTTCATGCAGTGTTTCATATTATATGTTTCATAACTGTTGTTGAGCCTTTCATGTTTAACGAAAACTTGTAGACTATACAAACAATACTGGATTTCTTCACTGTCACTGCTAGGAACCCCCCATCCCCCATATATATATATATATATATATATATATATATAAACGCAAACGCTGACACACACGCTAGATAAATGTCTAACCCTGAGAAATCCACTGTAGCAATGGATTAACAAAAATCAACTGGAGGAAACAATATGTTGCTACTGTATTTTCTACAGTAAAGTACTGGCAACAACAGCTGATGTTTTTATTGAATTATAGTCGTGCAGTGAATATTTTATTCTTCTGACACAAGCACACATCTATCCAATGGTACAGAGCGGTGTTTCCTAAAAGCATCGTAAGCCTTAGTTGATCATAGAGGCCATTGGTGTCCGCTGCTCTGCCATCAACTCAGACTTATGATGATGCTTTTGGGAAATACAGCCCTGATCTGTAGACTACATACATTAGAAAACATTCAGGAAATAAGCCAATAGAGACACAGTGTGTTACATTACCAGGTGAGATGGTCACTGGTGTGACAGTTGTAGGGCTGGTGTTAATGCTGCCAGTGTCTGAAAGTTTGGATGAATAATGATTAATCAACAGAAACACAAATATCATGAATGTGTAGAAAGAGCTCATGTGAATATAATTACCTGCACAGTATGATGAAGGACAAATAGGTGGACTAACCAGCTCATAGACATAATAATCTCCTGGACAGGCTTTGACTTTAATGGGATAAGACCCGTAATAGCAGCAGAAACTCCCATCGTAACCGCAGACATCTCGAGTGACGACTCCATCTGTTACTGTTGGGTGTCCACCACGGATCCACAGCGGGACAGCAGTGCCACATCTGCCATAAGCAACACACGTGTCTGAGATATGAGCGCTCATGCCATTAATGAAGAGACGATACCAGCCGCTCCAGGGGACATAGGCGTCACAGTAGGGGTTATATGTATTATTGATGGATCTCCATGGATTGTCCAGCACAGTGTAGGTGTTGCAGGGGTCTGACAGATTAGCTGTAGTGAAAATATATTAAGAAATTAACAAGTTTCTGAAAAACGTGTTTTATTACAAAATGTAACCAAAATTGCAGCTTCAGACATGACTTTCTTCTTCTTCTTTTGCTAATTCAGAGCGATTCATTTCAATCCACAATATTTTTTTAAGGCACTTATAGTATTATTTAAACATCAATACATCCTTAAGAAAATCTTTTAAATTGGAAGTAAACATGTTACACACGACTATAATCATTTACATATTATTATTATTTTTAAAAGATTTTATTTCCATTTTAGAAATGACCACTTTAAAATGACCATTGTTAGGTTTTTAGCAGGAATCCTGGTACATAAACTAATATTAAAGTAACAATCTGGTATTCAGTTTCCTCCATATTTCATATGCATATAATGAAGAAAAATATTTAAATTAAATGGTTTGAGTAAAACAGCAGACACAGTTCCCTTTCGTAGTCACTTCGAGTTACGTCAGAAGTGACGGAGATTGGGGGTTTCGCATAGAAAGCCAATCCTCTTCGAGTATTTAAAAACGAGCCAATGGCATGCAATGCCTTGGGGCTGCGGAAATTTGCATAGCGTACTCCGCCCTACTCCGTGAGTATAAAAGGAGGAAGTGAACGCAACCGCAGTATGTTTTCGCTTCGGAGCCAAGAGAACTCTTCACTCCTGAAAGCCATTCTCACTGTTCAAGACTCTTCGAGACGAGCGTCCTCTTCAGTGTTGGTGTGACGGCGGTACCCAGCGAGACTCTGCATTGCCTGCGATCTGAGCAGTGGTCTGCCAGACTTTGCGCTTCTCCCTGGTCGCCTCAGCGCTGAAAGAGTGAATTTCCTCCTCTCTTTAAGTGAAAGAGCTGCACGCGGCACGTCTTTTTAAAGACGACTCGCCCGTGTTCTTCTGGGTGCGTTCGTCTCATGTCATTTTCTGATGGTCGCGATCGCCTTCTGAATGGGAACATGAGCATCTCTACACTGTGATCGAGACTCAATGATCTGATAGTGAGAGTCCCCGTGTCCGTTACTCGTTCTGCTTCTTAAAATAGAAGCTGTTCGACTCGCGGATAGGGTGATATGACGGTGAATGTGTGACAAAAAACCCCGACGTTAGTTTCTCGGGTCACACCCACCGCTCAGTGTTAGAGCCAGTGAGCGCTGTATCGCTTCAGACGTCTGCCTCTCTGAGGTACCGTCTGTTTCGCTCGGCGCTCCAGAGAATGATGCGATGACGATCGCAGCATCACATGGCGGGCTTGACTCCTCGGGAAGTGAGGATGCGGCCGCGTTGCCTCCCTCGGGAGCGGCGGCGTCGCCGTGTCTGATCCCGCGATGATGGCCGTGCTATCTCGGGCCTCCGTGAGCATCGGGTGGGGGTGGAACTCCGCCCTATCCCGATCTCTCGCGGCTGGATAATTGTTTTTTGGGTAACGCTGCCGCCTTACGGCCACGGCCAACCCCAATTTCCTTTTTTTCCCCGAGTTGCATGCGGAACTGACACGCACAAAAAAATAAATAAATAAATAAATAAAAATAATATTAAAAAAAAAAAAAGCGTGCTTCAGTTCCCCGCCCTTCCTCCCCTCGGCGATGCGGCTGTCTGTGGGTACGCTGGGGCTCCCCCGGTCAACCGGCGGTTGCTCTCAGATGCCCCTCCAAAGCCTATGGGTTCTCGTCGTCTATGGCGGCGCGATTCTGTAGAGCGGCGGGACAGACAGCCTCCGCCCTGCATATGATGAGCACCTACAAAGCTAGCTGCTCAGGAATGTGCACGAGGAGGTGACGGACCAAGCGAGCTGCGAGCCTGCCGCCTACCTTGCCCTTGAACGGGTCACGGAGGCGGCCGCTCGCTCCCTTGGTCAGGTGATGCCCACCGCTGTGGTCCAGAAGCATCATAATGTTCGGCGGTGCGGTCCAGGACTTTGCCCAGCACTTCTCGACCGCCTAGGAGCAGACGAAGGCGGTTTCTCTGCCCCGACGGCCAGCTGCTGCCTCCAACTAGCCGTCAGCTCATACGCCTCCGCCAGCTCGCCGCCGAGGACGCCCCCCTGCGGCTCCCTTCCCTCCCACGCGGCCCCAGCAGCAGCCTCCAGCCGGTTCGCGTCGCGGAGGAGGCCTCAGGTAAGCGTCCCCCCCCCCTCCTCAGGCCGTGTGCCCCGCTAAACGCCAGGCGAAGCGATGTTCCTGAGGCGGGCCGCTCAGTGATAGTGTCATGTTTTTCTCAGGGCCCCTCCTTCCCCGGTGGAGGGCCGGTGGAGAATCTTTGTTTTAGCTAGCTCCCTGAGCTGGTTGAGGAAAAGCTGACACTGTCATTGAGCACACAGACTGGAATGAGCGCGCACAACGTCCAGTGCGTCGCCCCGCTCATTCCTCTCTGTCTCTGAGGGCGCGGAAGGGTGCGTGTGTCGTCCCCGGGCTACGCCAATCCCTTCCCCCTCTATCGCCAGACCCCCGGCAGAACAGACCCCACGTGGAACGCTCTGCCTTCCCTGGTCTCTTCTGTCGGGGAGCGGGCCTCGACGGTGCATCCGGACGGGGTAACTCCCGCACGCATGCCGGTCGACCTGCCTCGCTGCCCCTCCGGGGGGACGTCTGTGGTTCGCATGACCCCGCTGGCTCATTCCTGGAAGCCTGGCTAGCGCTTCCTGGGCTGTCCCGCTGGGTCATCAGAACATTCAGATTCGGCTACGCGATTCAGTTCGCACGGTCTCCTCCCCGTTTCAGGGGAGTTCGCTCCACGATGGTCGGTGGCAATACCCCGGTCATGAGAGCGGAGATTACGACCCTGCTGGCGAAGGGTGCAATCGAGACGGCCCCTCCAGCCGAGATGAGGCCCGGGTTTTACAGCCCCTACTCATTGTCCCCAAAGAGACCGGTGGGTTACGACCGATCCTGGATCTGCGCATTTTGAACTGTTCTCTCCATCGACTACCGGTCAAAATGCTCGTAGCCAAACGCATTCGCGAATGCGTTCAGTTTCAGAATTGGTCTGCAGCGATCGACCTGAAGGACGCGTACTTTCATGTCTCCTTTTTGCCTCGACGCAGACCGTTTCTTCGGTTTGCTTCGAGGGCCAGGCATATCAGTACACGATACTCCCATTCGGGTTAGCTCTGTCCCCTCGCGTCTTCACGAAGATCGTCGAGGCAGCCCTTGTTCCCCTTCGCGAGCACGGGGTTCGCATCCTGAACTTTCTCGACGACTGGCTGATACTGGCACACTCACGAGCTCAGGTTTGCGAACACAGAGACCTGGTGCTCCGGCACCTAGCCCGTCTGGGCCTTCGGGTCAACCGGGAAAAGAGCAACTTTGCCCCGTGCAGAGGATCTCTTTTCTCGGCATGGAGATAGACTCGGTCGCCATGTCCGCGCAGCTCACGAACGAGCGCGCGCACTCACTGCTGACTTGTCTTCGACAGTTCGAAGGCAAGAGTGCGGTTCCACTGAAACTATTCAGAGGCTCCTGGGGCATATGGCATCCGTGGCCGCGGTGACGCCGCTCGGTTTGCTTCATATGAGACCGCTTCAGCTGTGGCTTCGCGATCGAGTCCCGAGGTGGCCATGGCATCGCGGTTCGCTCCGAGTTCCAGTGACTCCAGCGTGCCGCCGAACCTTCTTCCCGTGGTTGAACCCCAGCTTCTTACGGACCGGCGTCCCTATCCAGCGGGTTTCCAGGCATCTCGTTGTCTCCACGGATGCATCTACCACGGGTCGGGGTGCCATGTGCAATGGGCATGCAGCCGCCGGTTCCTGGACAGGAGCCCAGCGCCTCATGCACATCAATTGCCTCGAGCTGCTGGCAGTACGGCTCGCCCTACACCGCTTCAGAGCGATGATCTCGGGCCAGCACGTGCTTGTCCGTTCAGACAACACTACGGCAGTAGCGTACATCAACCACCAGGGGGGTCTACGCTCGCGCCGGTTGTCGCAGCTCGCCCGCCACCTCTTGATATGGAGTCAGAAGCACCTGAGGTCCCTTCGTGCAGTATACATTCCTGGAGACCGGAACCTGGCAGCCGAAGAGCTGTCACGGGTCCGTCCCATCTCCGGCGAATGGCGACTCCATCCCCAGTCGGTCCAGCTGATTTGGGACCAGTTCGGGGAGGCACAGATAGGTCTGTTCGCCTCTCGGGACTCGTCCCACTGCGCCCAGTTTTATTCCCTGACCGGGGGTACGCTCGGCTCAGATGCGCTGGCGCACAGCTGCCCACGGGGCCCACGCAAGTTGCGTTTCCCCCAGTGAGCCTCCTTGCACGGGTGTTGTGCAAGATCAAGGAGGACGAGGAGCAGGTCTTGCTGGTAGCCCCCTACTGGCCCACCAAGACGTGGTTCTCCGAACTCATGCTCCTCGCGACAGCACCTCCTTGGCCTATTCCTCTGAGACAGGACCTACTCTCTCAGAGACGGGGCACTCTGTGGCACCCTCGTCCCGATCTTTGGAGGCTGCACGTGTGGCTCCTGGATGGGACGAGGCAGGTTTGAGTTCGCTGCCACCTGTGGTGGCGGCAACCATCACTTCCGCAAGAGCGTTGTCCTCGAGACACCTTTATGCGTTGAAGTGGAAACTCTTCGTCAATTGGTGTTCTTCTCGCGGAGAAGACCCCCGGAGATGTTCGAACGGTGTCGTGCTTTCCTTCCTGCAAGAAGGGTTGGAGCGCAGGCTGTCGCCCTCCACCCTTAAGGTTTACGTCGCGGCCATTGCCGCTTCTCATGAAGCAGTGGAAGGTAAGTTCTTAGGGAAGCACGACCTGTTCATCAGGTTCCTGAGGGGAGCGAGGAGGCTGCATCCGCCTCGTCCTCCCCTCGTACCCTCTTGGGACCTCTCGGTAGTTTTAAGTGCTCTGCAGAGGCATCCCTTTGAGCCTTTGCAATCGGTAGAGTTAAAGTTTCTGTCCATGAAGACAGCACTCCTGGTTGCATTGGCCTCCATCAAGAGGGTGGGGGACCTGCACGCATTCTCCGTTGACGAAGCGTGCCTGGAGTTCGGGCCGGCTTACTCTCACGTGATCCTGAGACCCCGGCCTGGATATGTGCCCAAGGTTCCCACCACTCCCTTCCGGGACCAGGTGGTGAACCTGCAAGCGCTGCCCCTGGAGGAGGCAGACCCAGCCTTGGCACTGCTCTGTCCGGTACGTGCGCTCCGCACCTATGTCGACAGAACTCAGTGTTTCAGGACCTCAGACCAGCTCTTTGTCTGTTATGGGGGGAGCCAGAAGGGAAGGGCTCTCTCAAAGCAACGGCTGTCCCACTGGATAGTGGACGCCATTGCTTTGTCTTACCAGCAGCAAGGCCGTCCGTGCCCCCTTGGTGTGATGGCCCATTCCACTCGGAGTGTGGCCTCCTCTTGGGCTTAGCGCACGGCGCCTCGCTAACAGACATCTGCAGAGCTGCAGGCTGGGCGACACCCAACACCTTCGCCAGATTCTATAATCTGCGAATTGAGCCAGTGTCCTCTCACGTTCTCGTTTCGGCCAGTTCTGGACCTGCTCACGTGTCTTCGCTTGCTCGCCACTCCACTCCCCGGACTGGATAAGTGCGATATTTCCTCAGTTCTTCCATTGAAGTCTTGAGTCCTCCAGCACCGACGATGCGGGCACCACTGCTGTGGCTCTGGATGCTGGCTAGGTGCCTCCATGCGTACGGTTCCCCGTGGTAACCGTCTCATGTGTATTATCCACTGTAAGCCTCTCTGAGCATGTGTCTTCCCTTGGCAAGCCATCTGCCACCCCTGGAGCTGAAATCTTAGCAGCCACCTGCGGTTGGTGCTCCAGTGACTCCATATGCGTTCCTTCGTGGCCATATGTGTATTCTTAAGTCCTCCCTTCGGTAGGCATCTGGTAACATGTCCCTCCCGGGATATGTTTCCCAGTGTACCTTGGTAATCCTGTGTCAAAGTAGAATCCCTAAAAAAGAGAGGAGGGGGTCCAGACTTTCGCAGGGCACTGGAAGACAGCTTGAAGATGGCGTGATGGCACAGACCCCCAATCTCCGTCACTTCTGACGTAACTCGAAGTGACTACGAAAGGGAACGTCTCGGTTACGTATGTAACCCTCGTTCCCTGAGTAGGGAACGGAGACGTTACGTCTCCCTGCCACTTCTGCTGTATCGCTGGGTAGACGCCGAGTTCAGTCTTGGCTCCTCAGCGAAGACATACTGCGGTTGCGTTCACTTCCTCCTTTTATACTCACGGAGTAGGGCGGAGTACGCTATGCAAATTTCCGCAGCCCCAAGGCATTGCATGCCATTGGCTCGTTTTTAAATACTCGAAGAGGATTGGCTTTCTATGCGAAACCCCCAATCTCCGTCACTTCTGACGTAACGTCTCCGTTCCCTACTCAGGGAACGAGGGTTACATACGTAACCGAGACGTTTTAGGTAATAGCGGCCCACAGCTGATCCGCAGAAGTATTTCAGTAAGACAGTGATAACACGAGTTATTTCTACCTGATTTAAATTCTAATTTTGTTGTTGTGTCCTAATTCAATCAGATTTCTGTAACATAAAACAATGCTGATTGAACTTAATTGAGTTACATTGATCCTATACACAACTTCCACTAAAGCTCAGGATGGCCAGATTCAGAGCCGGCCCGAGCCTTTTGGGGGCCCTAAGCAGAATTTGATTTGGGGGCCCCTCCCACGACGCAGAGTCACCTGTGTTTGATGATTATTGACACAAATGTCACGCAAAAATGATACATTATAAATGAATACACTGAGGTTATGTATTAATAAAAAAAATAGATGCCTACTTGAATAAAAAAAAGGTTTAACAGTCTTAAAACTGACTCAAAACATATAAAATAAATTATTTGCTAAAATGATGACAAAACTGAGAAAATAGAAACGTAAGAGCAAGGCTTCAACAATGAGACTTAGGCCTATCCTCCTGGGACCCAGGAATAGACTTTTGTCCACTGTAGTGGACATTATATTTTAGTGTATTTCTCTGACACCATGCATGTCACTTTTTTTTTTTTCTGGATGTCCTGTAAAGAGCACATTCAGGGCAATACAGAGATACCAAATGTTTGGAGGTTTCACCATGAAAACAACTTCTCCATGGTCTTTAAAAATGTCTAACATTCATTTAGTGATCAAATGTAGCACTCTTATGGAAATATGATAATATATTGTAATTATAATTTAAATCTAACTACTTTTCAAATTGTATTTCATCAACCAACATCTCACGAAAATGTTATGGGGTTTCAAATGAAAAAATGACTTTCTGTTACAGGGCATTGATTTCATTCATGTCCACTGTAGAGAACATCAGGACATAAATCATGTTTATCAGGCATTCTGAGAGACATAACAAGTGAATATGTAAATAAATTATACATCAATATTCTTATGACATATTATATATTATTATTAAAATGTTGCTTATTATTACTCCAATTCTCACACTTCTTTTTTCATTAAATGTTGCTCCAAGAACACATTAATGTGCAAATTAGATACAGTTTATAGATACTTTGCATTGAATGGGAATATTAATTTATGCCAATTTTACCCATATATTGCATAAGTAAATTGGTGTATCAATTAATTCCGTTATATTTTTTCATAACATAGTTAAGAATCATCTTTATACAAATTTTAGTTTAAAAAAATACTGAAACCCCAAAATGTATTGGTGATTGGAAAAAAAAATCCCATTGTTTTTGCCTACACATATAATTGTATGTCATTTAATTTTAACAACTGAGTCCTGGTGTCCGTCCACTACAGAGGACAACGTATTACATATTAATAAAATATAATTTCTCAAAAAGGTTTTTTTTTTTTTTTTTTTTTTTTTACCATTTGTTTATTATGCTATAAACAATGTGATGACATGGGAAAAAAAAAAAAAAAACTTTCTGGGTCTCAGGAGGCTATTGTTGAAAACTAAAAATATTAAAATAAAATACTATTTCTCAACTGTCTCAATACAGAGTAACTATCCTCAAAATCTTTATTATTGTTATTATTATTATTATAACAGACTTTGTTAGATAGTACATGACATAATCAAACACAGTCTGTTACTATAATACCGGTTATGATGTTCTGGTGCTTGTTGTATGTGTATGCAATGTATTTTTCCCCTCGGGGCTTGCCGTAGATGGGTCGTGCGCACTTGCTAGGCTACTGGAGTGTCGCGGGTGTTTGGAGATCTCATGTGTGGTATAATAAAGTGGAGAAGAGTTGAAACTGCTATGTTTATTATTTATTCAAACTGCTACCCTTACACCTTGAAGGTTAAGTTCCCCTGCGGGCTATTTTCCGCGTATATACCGTGACTAGGTGCAGTTGCGAACAAATTGTCTATGCACGCGCGAGGTGTCTAGAAGATTATGCGTATGACTTAAACGCTGGCAGACAGAGCAGCAGTTGTAACTTGTAGGCAGGTATATTGATCATTAAATCAGAATTTTGTTGTCTTGAACTATTCATTTACTTGTTTAAGTCATCTAAAAAAAATAAAAATAAAAAATAACCTCGATTAGGCAAGCAGCCGCTTAGTTCGCTTATGCCTCGGGCCGGCCCTGATGGAGGGAGTGTAATAAAGTAAAGTGCAACAGAAAAGTGTGGTGTGGTAAAGGTTAAGAATTGTTTCTGGTGATTTTGTGTATTGAACTGTTACTATTTTTGTGCAGTGTTGTGCTTATGGGACTGGGGACGTAGAGGACCAAAGGAAGGATTAGAAATTATTTTTATTGAGGAACAGATTTTTTTCAAGTGTGTTGGGGCTTAGACATTAAATATTATACAGCCATATAGTGAGGATTATTAGCTATATCAAGACAGTAAAATAATAATAAGCTCTTTCTTGCTGGCTCCATTACAAGAAAAAAAGGATTAGGTCACAAAAAGCAAACAATTCTAAAAGGGCAATCCAAATCAAAAACCAGTCCAGTCCAAATCCAAAGCAGTCCAAATAATCTTATCTAATTAATATAACAATACAATAATATAGCTATAGTTAATACTAACAATAAACTATAACTAATCTAACCTAATAATGTAATAATATGCAGCCCTAACACATATATTGCACAATAACGATGATGAAACAACTCTCTAACTCCAACACTACTACAACTGATTCTACTACTCCTGACAACACCCACAAGGTGGCGCGAGTTTCGAACAAACGACACTCAGACCGTACCGATGACGTTTTCACACAAACCGAGGCCTCGTTTGTCATTAGTCACGTGATTTTCACGTTAACAACACAAGCCACGAATCGCGGCTTCATCTGGCATGCCCCCTTTTGCTCGACACAAGCTCCGACGCCTCGCTTCAAATGTCACATCACTAATCCCATGTATGCGGGTAATTCCTGTTTGATGCAAATTTTTAGCTTATTTTGTTTAAGTAACCTACACGAGTTCGATTTGGGAATAAATTACAAGTTGTGAGATGCCAATCACCTCCGTGAGTCTGTCTGGCCTCGGCATGCAATAACTTCAGTTTTGTGCTATCCCTATTCTTCCTGAAGCAACACGTTAACTGTAGCCTATATCAGTTTATTTGCGGGGACACCGCCTTCACCCGCCATCATGTCTATCCATAGACAGTGAAAGAAATGGACAGAGCGATCTCATTGGAACTCCATTGAGACAATTGAAGCCCGTTTTTGGCGATTTTTTAGCACTTCCGTCCCTGACGCGCAGACTCAAACAGAGCTTGACTACGTAGATGTGACGTGAGTGACCCGTCTGTCTTGTAGTGGACGTGGCATGAGAAATCTGAATCATTCCCTTCCGAAATTCACAGAGGCGGAGAGTGTGAGTAGGAGCTGTCCATGAGCTAGGAGAAGGAGACAATCTTGGTAGGTATTCTTTAATTATTTAGTCATTTTGCCTCCACGTTTCCCCGATTGCGTGCGAGCTTCTTCTCCTGTCCATACGGTAATCTCTCTACTGTGCGACAGAGAGTTGCGTGGATATGACGCAATCGTTAGCCTACTTTCACTAAAACTGCTTCTACGGGGCCATAACATAAGCTACAAGGTAATGGAGCCTTTTATACATTGTCGTGTTTCTTTAGAAATAAATAAAGGACAAATGGAGTCTTCAAACGCCTCAGATGTAAAGTTATTCGCTGTCAAAGTGACGCCAAAATGAATGGGAGTCAATGGAAATGCTAACGCAAGTGAAGTTCTGCTACAAGATGGCAGCTCCCGCGAGGCTTCAACTTCCGGTCGATGGATTACACCCTTGTGTCTATCGGCTCACTTTCGGGTTGAGATATTTCCGCGACTGCGCAACTGGGTAAAAGGGTTGCCAGGTTGAGGTGACAAACAGGTTGAAATTGTAAATGGTCTGTGGATTGCGGTGTATTGTGTGAATATACTACAGTTAATCAAATATGGCAACTGGTCAACAACATTAGACAAACATATTGGTTGGATTATTCATAAAGGAGTTTGTGCCATGCAAATTACGGGAGTTTCCCGGGAGAAATAACAAACCGGGAGGGGTACGGGAGATGGGGCTAAAAAAACGGGAGAAACACGGCAAAAACGGGAGTGTTGACAGGTATGGTGTGTGTGTGTGTGTGCTTTCCTGTGTGTGTGTGTGTGTGTGTGTGTGTGTGTTCTCTCCGCTGTGTGTGTGTTTGTGTGTGATGTGTGCTTTCCGCTGTGTGTGTGTGTGTATGTTCTCTCCGCTGTGTGTGTGTGTGTGTGTGTGTGTGTGTGCGTGTGTTCTCTCCGCTGTGTGTGTGTGCTTTCCGCCGTGTGTGTGCTCTCCGCTGTGTGTTTCTGTGTGCTTTCCGATGTGTGTGTGTGTGTGCTCTCCGCTGTTTGTGTGATGTGTGTGTGTGTGTGTGTGTGTGTGTGTGTGTGTGTGTGTTCTCCGCTTTTTATGTTCAAGCAACATTGAATATTTGGAGAACATTCTTGTAACTAAACTCTGTTAGCTGGGAAACTTTGTGGTTTATAATAAAATAAACATTTATTTAAGTAACGCTGACACACACGCTAGATAAAATAATGTGTCTAACCCTGAGAAATCCACTGTAGCAATGGATTAACAAAAATATGTAATGTTACATTACCAGGTGAGATGGTGACTGGTGTGTTAATGCTGCCAGTGTCTGAAAGTTTGGATGAATAATGATTAATCAACAGAAACACAAATATCATGAATGTGTGGAAAGAGCTCATGTGAATATAATTACCTGCACAGTATGCTGAATTACAGAGAGTTGGGCTGACCAGCTCATAGACATAATAATCTCCTGGACAGGCTTTGACTTTAATGGGATAAGACCCGTAATAGCAGCAGAAATTGTTCCAGTTACCGCAGACATCTCGAGTGACGACTCCATCTGTTACTGTTGGGTGTCCACCACGGATCCACAGTGCGTAATTAGTGCCACATCTGTACCTCGCAACACACGTGTCTGGGATATGAGCGCTAGTGCTGTTAATGAAGAGACGATACCAGCCGCTCCAGGAGACGGACCGGTCACACATGGAGCCACGTCCATTACTGATGGATCTCCATGGATTGTTCAGCACAGTGTAGTTGTTGCAGGGGTCTGACAGATTAGATGTAGTGAAAATATATAAAAAATAAAACATGTTTTATTACAAAATGTAACCAAAATTGCAGCTTTAGACATTACTTTTCTTCTTCTTCTTCTTCTTTTGCTGATTCAGAGCGATTCATTTCGATCCACAATATTTTGTTCAAATGCACTTATAGTATTATTTAAACATCAATACATCTTAAAGAAAATCTTTTAAATTGGAAGTAAACATGTTACACACCAGTATAATCATTTACTTATTATTATTATTATTATTAAAACATTTTATTTCCATTTTAGAAATTACCACTTTAAAATGACCATTGTTAGGTTTTTAGCGGGAATCCTGGTACATAAACTAATATTAAACTATATATGTGTTTACTGTGCTCTCCGCTGTGTCTGCGTGTGTGTGCTCTTTTGGGCTCTGATATTATCGAATTAATTTTGAGCCAATAAAAATTAACGTAACTTTTCAAGAAACGAATGAAAATATAAATTGAAACTGAATAAAATATCTTTGAAACTGAAAAAGAATGAACCACAAGCAATTTTTTTGACTTTGTTTTTTAACACACTACATGTTTTGCTAACTATTCCTCATATTTCGTTTACTGATCTACACTTACAAATACGCTTCCAGAGTTTTCATTTACGCTTCTGAAGTTTTCGTTTACACTCCCTGAGTTTGCGTTCGTTGTTCTGACACAAATCTCTTGTGGGGGCGGGGCTAGTAGCAGTGTATTCTCATTGGCTACTGAGTTTTTGATTGACAGCTTCTTGACCTGGAAGTGAAGACGTCAGTGAGTGTTGTGATTACACGTTTGGATGTGAGCGTCTGTAAGCGTAGCTTTCTATTTCATTTAGCTGATATTAAGTTTATTTCTTTATTTATTTACTGCTACACTATATTGTTGATATGATTTCTTATAGAAGGAATAGTACAGACAAATGATATAATTTGTCATCGTCGATATCAGAATACTGGATAGCATAGGCTACTCGTGGTAAGTCTGATTGTTTTTATTTTTTTTATTAATTAATACTAAACTAATACTAATTATAATACAGTTCTTGCTTTTTCAGGTGGAGAGGCATATTAGAGCTCAGTGAGAGCCCATAACATTATACAGCAGGGTTGTCTTGATTTAATTGGTAAGTTGTTAGCCCAATCATTACATGTCTTGTTTATCTAACGTTAGTTACGGACTGCGGTCAAGTGGGCCGCGCTTGAAAAATACACGGTCAAGCCAGCCGCACATTTTTTTATCATGCGCGTCAAATCCTGCACTTACGGTATGGGTGCTGAAAGACGCCCAAATTGATTTTAAGACTCATTTTCCTGCTATTTTCCATCGTATTAGGACACAAATAATACAATTTCATGATTTTTTCCTAAAACATGACTTTTAATATTGTTTGTTTGTTGTTATTTGTAATGTTTCTAGGCTTAAATATTAATTATACCTATTATAATGTATTCAATTTCATATTATTAAAAATGTATCATGCATTTTTATTGTTAATATTTACGTTTTTTAGACACTATTTTCTGCTATTTTCCATCTTATTATGAGACAAATAATAAAGTTTTTTTTTTTTAAACATGACTTTTTCGTTTTTTTATTATTATTTTTATGTTGGTTGGCCTATATATGATTTACATCAATTTCAATTTTATTTTTTAAAGATTTAATTTATTCATGCTCGTGTTAATGTTAATTATCATACATCATTACTTTTTTTTACATTTAATTGTTAATTTGAATGTTTATATATATATATATATATATATATATATATATATATAATATACATTATTATTGCCTACTTTATCAATGTGAATGAAATTGAATATTAATGTTAATTATCAATACATTCATTTAGCATTTTTTGTTGTTTTTTAATGTTTGTATAATGTATACACTCGTTATTATTATATGTAGTGATGATTATTTATTTATTTACTTATTTAACTTTTTTATGTCAATGTAAATGACAAATATGATACAATCGGATTTTAGTGGCTTTTAATCTTTCACTTATCATTAAATATATATATATATATATATACTGTATATATATATGCGCTCCCATGTTCAAACTATTTACACGTCCCATGTTCAAACACTCATAAAAAGTGTTCCTTCATAGGTTTGCTCATTCTCTCAATTGATTCCTGTTCAGAGGGACCCTGGCTATTACTGTATGTATTATCAAGTCATTTTACTGTATAAATTTTGAGAAAAGTACAGGCAAATTCAGCACCATAATCACAGTGCGTTCTACCACTTAAACCACATCCCATGTTAAAACACTCATAAAAAGTGTTCCTTCATAGGTTTGCTCATTCTTTCACCTGATTCCTGTTCAGATGGACCCTGGCTATTACTGTATGTATTATGAAGTCATTTTACTGTATAAATGTCGAGAAAAGTACAGGCAAACTCACCCCAATCATCAAAGTGCGTTCTACCACTTGAACCACATCCCATTTTCAAACACTCATTAAAAGTGTTCCTTCATAGGTTTGCTCATTTTCTCAACTGATTCCTGTTCAAAGGGACCCTGGCTATTACTGTATGTATTATCAAGTCATTTTACTGTATGGTTTTGGAGAAAAGTACAGGCAAACTCACTCCAATTATCAAAGTGTGTTCTACCACTTGAACGACATCCCATTTTCAAACACTCATTAAAAGTGTTCCTTCATAGGTTTGCTCATTTTCTCAACGGATTCCTGTTCAGAGGGACCCTGGCTCTTACTGTATGTATTATCAAGTCATTTTACTGTATGGTTTTGGAGAAAAGTACAGGCAAACTCACTCCAATTATCAAAGTGTGTTCTACCACTTGAACGACATCCCATTTTCAAACACTCATTAAAAGTGTTCCTTCATAGGTTTGCTCATTTTCTCAACGGATTCCTGTTCAGAGGGACCCTGGCTCTTACTGTATGTATTATCAAGTCATTTTACTGTATAAATTTGGAGAAAAGTACAGGCAAACTCACCTCAATCATCAAAGTGTGTTCTACCACTTGAACCATATCCGATTTTCAAACACTCATTAAAAGTGTTCCTTCATAGGTTTGCTCATTTTCTCAACGGATTCCTGTTCAGAGGGACCCTGGCTCTTACTGTATGTATTATCAAGTCATTTTACTGTATAAATTTGGAGAAAAGTACAGGCAAACTCACTCCAATTATCAAAGTGTGTTCTACCACTTGGAACGACATCCCATTTTCAAACACTCATTAAAAGTGTTCCTTCATAGGTTTGCTCATTTTCTCAACGGATTCCTGTTCAGAGGGACCCTGGCTCTTACTGTATGTATTATCAAGTCATTTTACTGTATAAATTTGGAGAAAAGTACAGGCAAACTCACCCCAATCATCAAAGTGCGTTCTACCACTTGAACCACATCCCATTTTCAAACACTCATTAAAAGTGTTCCTTAATAGGTTTGCTCATTCTCTCAATTGATTCCTGTTCAGAGGGACCCTGGCTATTACTCTATGTATTATCAAAGTCATTTTACTGTATAGTTTTGGAGAAAAGTACAGGCAAATTCAGCACCATCATCAAAGTGTGTTCTACCACTTGAACCACATCCCATTTTCAAACACTCATTAAAAGTGTTCCTTTATAGGTTTGCTCATTTTCTCAACTGATTCCTGTTCAGAGGGTCCCTGGCTATTACTGTATGTATTATCAAATCATTGTACTGTATACATTTCCAAAAAAGTACAGGCAAACTCACCCCAATCATCAAAGTGTGTTCTACCACTTGAACCACATCCCATTTTCAAACACTCATTAAAAGTGTTCCTTCATAGTTTTGCTCATTTTCTCAACTGACTCCTGTTCAGAGGGACCCTGGCTATTGCTGTATTTTATTTTTTTCAAGTCATTTTACTGTATGGTTTTGGAGAAAAGTACAGGCAAACTCACTCCAATTATCAGTGTGTTCTACCACTTGAACGACATCCCATTTTCAAACACTCATTAAAAGTGTTCCTTCATAGGTTTGCTCATTTTCTCAACGGATTCCTGTTCAGAGGGACCCTGGCTCTTACTGTATGTATTATCAAGTCATTTTACTGTATAAATTTGGAGAAAAGTACAGGCAAACTCACCTCAATCATCAAAGTGTGTTCTACCACTTGAACCATATCCGATTTTCAAACACTCATTAAAAGTGTTCCTTCATAGGTTTGCTCATTTTCTCAACGGATTCCTGTTCAGAGGGACCCTGGCTCTTACTGTATGTATTATCAAGTCATTTTACTGTATAAATTTGGAGAAAAGTACAGGCAAACTCACCTCAATCATCAAAGTGTGTTCTACCACTTGAACCATATCCGATTTTCAAACACTCATTAAAAGTGTTCCTTCATAGGTTTGCTCATTTTCTCAACGGATTCCTGTTCAGAGGGACCCTGGTTCTTACTGTATGTATTATCAAGTCATTTTACTGTATAAATTTGGAGAAAAGTACAGGCAAACTCACTCCAATTATCAAAGTGTGTTCTACCACTTGGAACGACATCCCATTTTCAAACACTCATTAAAAGTGTTCCTTCATAGGTTTGCTCATTTTCTCAACGGATTCCTGTTCAGAGGGACCCTGGCTCTTACTGTATGTATTATCAAGTCATTTTACTGTATAAATTTGGAGAAAAGTACAGGCAAACTCACCCCAATCATCAAAGTGCGTTCTACCACTTGAACCACATCCCATTTTCAAACACTCATTAAAAGTGTTCCTTAATAGGTTTGCTCATTCTCTCAATTGATTCCTGTTCAGAGGGAAGCTGGCTATTACTCTATGTATTATCAAAGTCATTTTACTGTATAGTTTTGGAGAAAAGTACAGGCAAATTCAGCACCATCATCAAAGTGTGTTCTACCACTTGAACCACATCCCATTTTCAAACACTCATTAAAAGTGTTCCTTTATAGGTTTGCTCATTTTCTCAACTGATTCCTGTTCAGAGGGTCCCTGGCTATTACTGTATGTATTATCAAATCATTGTACTGTATACATTTCCAAAAAAGTACAGGCAAACTCACCCCAATCATCAAAGTGTGTTCTACCACTTGAACCACATCCCATTTTCAAACACTCATTAAAAGTGTTCCTTCATAGGTTTGCTCATTTTCTCAACTGACTCCTGTTCAGAGGGACCCTGGCTATTGCTGTATTTTATTTTTTTCAAGTCATTTTACTGGATAGTTTTGGAGAAAAGTGCAGGCAAACCAAGCCTAATCATCAAAGTGTGTTCTACCACTTAAACCAAGTCCCATGTTCAAACACTCATAAAAAAGTGTTCCTTCGTAGGTTTGCTCATTCTCTCAACTGACTTCTGTTCAGAGGGACCCTGGCTATTACTGTATTTATTATCAAGTCATTTTACTGTATAGTTTTGGAGAAAAGTGCAGGCAAACCCAGCCCAATCATCAAAGTGCGTTATAGCACTTAAACCACGTCCCATGTTTAAACACTCATATAAAGTGTTCCTTCATAGGTTTGCTCATTCTCTCAACTGATTCCTGTTCAGAGGGACCCTGGCTATTACTGTATTTATTATCAAGTCATTTTACCGGAAGTGTTATGAGTATTTGAACATGGGACGTGGGTTAATGATTGGGCTGGGTTTGACTTTACTTTTCTCCAAAACTATACATTAAAATGACTTGATAATAAATACGGTAATAGCCAGGGTCCCTCTGAACAGGAATCAGTTGAGAAAATGAGCAAACCTATGAAGGAACACTTTTTATGAGTGTTTTAACATGGTACGTGGCTTAAAGTGCTAGAATACACTTTGATGATTGGGCTGGGTTTGCCTGCACTTTTCTCCAAAACTTTACAGTAAAATGACTTGATAATAAATACAGTAATAGCCAGGGTCCCTCGGAACAGGAATCAGTTTAGAAAATAAGCAAACCTATGAAAGAACAGTTTTTATGAATGTTTGAACATGGACGTGGTTTAAGTGCCAGAACGTATTTTGATGAGTGTGCTGAATTTGCCTATACTTTTCTCCAAAACTATACAGTAAAATGACTTGATAATAAATACAGTAATAGCCAGGGTCCCTCTGAACAGGAATCAGATAAGAAAATGAGCAAACCTATGAAGGAACACTTTTTATGAGTGTTTGAACATGGGACGTGTTTTAAGTGCTATAACGCACTTTGATGATTGGGCTGGGTTTGCCTGCACTTTTCTCCAAAACTATACAGTAAAATGACTTGACAATAAACACAGTAATAGCCAGGGTCCCTTTGAACAGGAATCAGTTGAGAGAATGAGCAAACCTATGAAGGAACACTTTTTATGAGTGTTTGAACATGGGACGTGGTTTAATAACACACTTTGATGATTGGGCTGGGTTTGCCTGCATTTTTCTCCAAAACTATACAGTAAAATGACTTGATAATACATACAATAATAGCCAGGGTCCCTCTGAACAGAAATCAGACGAGAAAATGAGCAAACCTATGAAGGAACACTTTTTATGAGTGTTTGAACATGGGACGTGGTTTAAGTGCTATAACGCACTTTGATGATTGGGCTGGTTTGCCTGCACTTTTCTCCAAAACTATACAGTAAAATGACTTAACAAAAAACACAGTAATAGCCAGCGTCCTTCTGAATAGGAATCAGTTGAGAAAATGAGCAAACCTATGAAGGAACACTTTTTATGATTGTTTGAACATGAGACCTGGTTTAAGTGCTATAACACACTTTGATGATTGGGCTGGGTTTGCCTGCACTTTTCTCCAAAACTATACAGTAAAATGACTTAACAAAAAACACAGTAATAGCCAGCGTCCTTCTGAATAGGAATCAGTTGAGAAAATGAGCAAACCTATGAAGGAACACTTTTTATGATTGTTTGAACATGGGACCTGGTTTAAGTGCTATAACACACTTTGATGATTGGGCTGGGTTTGCCTGCACTTTTCTCCAAAACTATACAGTAAAATGACTTAACAAAAAACACAGTAATAGCCAGCGTCCTTCTGAATAGGAATCAGTTGAGAAAATGAGCAAACCTATGAAGGAACACTTTTTATGATTGTTTGAACATGGGACCTGGTTTAAGTGCTATAACACACTTTGATGATTGGGCTGGGTTTGCCTGCACTTTTCTCCAAAACTATACAGTAAAATGACTTGACAATAAACACAGTAATAGCCAGGGTCCCTTTGAACAGGAATCAGTTGAGAGAATGAGCAAACCTATGAAGGAACACTTTTTATGAGTGTTTGAACATGGGACGTCGTTTAATAACACACTTTGATGATTGGGCTGGGTTTGCCTGCATTTTTCTCCAAAAATATCAGCCTGGTCTCATTGTTAATACGTAGCTATTTTACGTTTTTGCAAAGATAGAAAACGTACTTTTTAGTACGTTTGGATAGATGCTGAAACGTATAATATAGACGTATCTGCAACATTTAAACGTAACATTATTACGTTTTTACAGCTACAAAACGTAAACTATTTACGTATATTCTATATCATAAAGATATCTGGATAATTTCCCTTTTTACTATTTTATAGATAAATGTAAGATCCCGTAACCCTAATCCCAAACCTAAACATACCCATTTTATACTTAATATAAAAAAGGATAAAACGTAACAGACAGGTGTTGGGAAAGGGCAGTTTTATTAACAATATAGCATTAAAATATATTTTGAGCCACCTACTTCTACCCCTAAACCTACCATAACAATTCCTTAAAACTACGTAAAAAACTACAATTATGAAGAAAAACATAACTAACAGACAAGTATAATCACAATAATTTATTTATTGCGAAAATGTCAAAACCGATACCAAAAGCCGTTCACATGATGAAGAATTGCAGTCGCAGTCTTCTCTCTGGCAGTATTGTAATAGTTTTGTATGAAGTACAGAGCAGAAATTAAATTACTAATGAAAATGTTAATCCGGCTTCGGTTGGTTCGCGCTTCTCCATTTCAAAATTCAAATGAACTAAACTAACCAACCGTCTACAGTCCTTCATGTCGCAAACTGTGACGAAGCAGGGAAGAGCCAATGAACGTTTGATATCGCTGCCGTAAAAGATGACGTATGGGCGCAATATTTGAATTTGAATTCATCACCAGCGCGGGGTTTGACTTGTAACGTTACGGTCGCTGCTGAGAAGATCACGACTGGATAAGAGGCTGAAATCGCTGAATTAGGAGTTGTTTCTTGCAAACAACTATGGATTCTAAAGATTTGGATTACATCAAACTATTAAAATTGATGTCTTTTGTGAATTTTTGTTGTGTTTTATAGGAGAAAACGCTTTATGTGTCTCAAGGTAAATAAACTATTACAAAATGGTTGAACGAGTAACGTTAAAGAATGTATTTTTTAAGGTTTTATAGTGTATTGTTTAACACCATGCAGGCGAAACGAGCAAAATGTTAATATTTATGAGTATTATATCAATAATGCGACTGAAAACTTCATTAATAAGACAGTGGGATGCAATAGAGTCAAAACATAATGCTACGATATTAATATGCATAAATTGTGATACGTACAATGTGTACGTCGGTGGATTTGTTCATACGTAAATAAATTACGTTTTTGTGCTGTCAATACGTAAATATTTGACGTTTTAGTATTGTAAATACGTCAGTATTATACGTTTCTGCGCATATAAAACGTAATTATATATACGTATGATAGAACGACACTTTACGTACACATACATACGTATTCTCATGAGATCACGTTGAAAATATACAGTAAAATGACTTGATAATACATACAGTAATAGCCAGGGTCCCTCTTAACAGAAATCAATTGAGAGAATGAGCAAACCTATGAATGAACAATTTTATGAGTGTTTGAACATGGGACGTGTATATCGTTTGAACATGGAAGCGCATATATATATAGAGAGAAATTCAATGATAATTGAATGATTAAAAGCCACTAAAAGCCTGTTATATCATATTTGTCATTTACATTAACATAAAAAAAGTAAAATAAGTAAATAATCATCATTACATATAATAATAATGAGTGTATCAAAACATTAAAATCAACAAAAAAAAATGTTTAATAAATATATCGATAATTAATATTATTATTCAATTTCATTCACATTAATAAAGTAGGCAATAATAATGTATAATAAAAAATCAAATTATATATATATATATATATATATATATATATGTAACACACATATATATATAAACATTCAAATTAACAATTAAATGTAAAAAAAACTAATGATGTATGATAATTAACATTAACACGAGCATGAATAAATTAAATCTTTAAAAAATAAAATTTAAATTAATGTAAATCATATATAGGCCCAAAAACATTAAAATAATAATAAAAAATAATAATAAAAAAGTCATGTTTTAAAAAAAAAAAAATATATATATATATATATATATATATATATATATATATTTTGTCTCCAAATAAGATGGAAAATAGCAGAAAGTAGTCTCTAAAAAACGTAAATACTAACAATAAAAATGTATGATAATGTTTAATAATATGAACATGAATACATTATACTTGGTAGCCTATAGCCTAGAAACATTACAATAACAACAAACAAACAGTATTAAAAGTCATGTTTTAGGAAAAAATCATGAAATTGTATTATTTGTGTCCTAATACGATGGAATAGCAGGCAAAGGAGTTTTAAAATCAATTTTGGCGTCTTTCAGCACCCATACCGTAAGTGCAGGATTTGACGCGCATGATAAAAAAAATGTGCGGCTGGCTTGACCGTGTATTTTCCACGCGCGGCCCACTTGACCGCAGTACATACGGTTACAGTCTTCGATTAGATCATATTTGCTTCAATTAGATCATATTTCCCCTCTGCCACCCCAAACAACATTGTGCTAGAGTACTGTACAGTATCTGTACTGTAGCCTACAGTACAAAATGTACTGTATCAGACATTCAGACAATGACCGATGCCATTGGACCAGAGCCCTGTCAATCACTGCCCAGTTCAACTTTGGCAATGTAAAGCCAATTGCTGATTAATTTGTGATGCAGAGTTTTTAAAAGAAGAGAGAGAGTACTTGACCATTTTCCACGTCTCCATTCATAATATGTAAACACTCATTTGTTTTGAAGTATAACTCTGGGCGCAATATTTATTCTGCAAAAGGCAACAAAATGCTTTTTCTGTATCCATATTTTAGTAATAATTATGTTAAAAAAAAAAAACATTTTTGAGAAAAATGTTGAATTTTTAATAGTCTTTAATAATTTATATATATATATATATATATATATATATATATATATATATATCCAAATTCAAAACCTAATACATGCAAGTAATTATGACTGAAAAAATCCAGCAACTAGGGAGTAGACGCTACACAGCCATGGATAAATGTTTATTGGGCTATAGAGCCATCTACTGGTTATACAATAGTATTACAGATGATAAATGGTGTTTGAGTCAGGTAAACATTTGGTACTGTAAAATCCCTTAAAACATTTATATAATTTGTTTGAAATAATTATTTTAAGTCTGCAAATGGTTACTGCATGTGGGAGTTCAAAGCAGTTTGTATTGTTAGATTATAATATATTTCCTTTCTCATTTTCCAGGGATTTGATCAACTTTTCCACAAACAAAATTCTGATGCTGACACAGAGGATGGAGTGATAATACCAGAGATCAGCTGTCTCCATCAGACAATAATGTTACTTTGTTCAGACATATCACCTTTGAATGACTGGGATCCTTATCTTCAGACACCTGTTGTATTTTATTTTAATATTATAAAATAGCAAATATTTTATTTTCTTTGGAGCTCTAGATTAAAACAAACACAGTACACAAGAGGTTGCAGTTTATTCTTATTAGTCTCTGCTGATCATGGATTAGCATACCAACAGCATATGAATGGAATAGTTCATCCAAAAATAAAATTCTCACTTATTTTGCTCACCCTCATGCTGTCCCAGATGCATTTTACTTTCTTTCTACAGATAAATACGAATTAAGATTTTAAGGAAAGTAATCCATCTCTGCAAGCCCTAAAGATGCTTTAAAAACCACACACAGTGACCGTGATGTCCATGTGACCTCAGTGGATGAATCAATACTGAAGTGAAACAATAGAATAAAAAAATAAATACTAATAATGTAAACTGTTTTAACTATTAAAAATAATTTCCGACCAACTGCAATACATGGGTACAATCCACTTGTGTTATGTGGACTCACAGAGATGTATTATTTCATTAAAAATCTTTGTGATTGTACATTTTATTATCTATATTATGAGAATACTGTGCATTACATGTATAGTACGCAGTTAATGTTTTGTGGATTCTGGTCTTTCCTGTCATAACTGCATCCAAGACTTTCACTTTGGTACTTGTGTATATGCTGTAGTGACAATAAAGAATGAATAAATTTATTAGATTTTTTATTTAAATTCATTTAACTGATTTTATAAGTCATAATTGAACCTGTTGATGATTGTTCAAATATATTTACCATTTTAAATGTTAGAAAATAATATTAACAAAGTGAAATAAATAAAATGATCAGCATGATTAAAAAAATACCAACAAAAATATTCTTTGTGTGAAATATGTAATGAAATGCCCTTTGAGGTCTGTATCATCTGACAGCAACCCACGATTGTAATTTTCATATAGTTTAAATTCCTCTTATTTAAGTGATCATACATGATCATTTGATGGTGTAAATGCATATGGTAACAATGAGAAATCTGATGGCCATGGTTGCCAACCTTGATTACCTGGTTGAAGTGAAACTTTCTTGACTGCTGAATATATCACACACGTATACTAGTAGGCTATTCTCTTGTAATAGCACAACCTATTCAGAGCCTAACATGCAAACGAATCATCAAGAATAAACAAATATTCTCCTAAAACATTGGACAAAATATTTTAAGTAGTCATATACAGTGGGCCTACTTTGATGTACAATTACACCTGAATAGACTGATCTCTTGTGAACCTAAAAGCTTCTGTTGACTAAGTAATCGCAGCAGAAGGTAAATACAGATAAAATTAAAAAACAAACATAACTTAATATTACTAAAATTAAATAGAAAGCTGCGCTTACAGACGCTCACATCCACAAGTGTAAACACAACTCTGACGTCTTCACTTCCAGGTCAAGAAGCTGTCAATCAAAAACTCAGTAGCCAATGAGAATACACTGCTACTAGCCCCGCCCCCACGAGAGATTTGTGTCAGAACAGCGAACGCAAACTCAGGGAGTGTAAACGAAAACTTCAGAAGCGTAAATGAAAACTCTGGAAGCGCATTTGTAAGTGTAGATCAGTAAACGAAATATGAGGAATAGTTAGCAAAACATGTAGTGTATTAAAAACAAAGTCAAAAAAATTGCTTGCGGTTCATTCTTTTTCAGTTTCAAAGATATTTTATTCAGTTTCAATTTATATTTTCATTCGTTTCTTGAAAAGTTACGTTCATTTTTATTGGCTCAAAATTAATTCTCTGTGTTCATGTTTATATTACATTGTGTGGATCGACCAAATGTCCCCTCTAGTAGTAAAACCTGAAATCACCTTGTGGGGATCAGTCAGCGGTCCCCATGAGGAAAACAGCGTATAAATCATACTAAGTAATGATTTTTTGAAAATGTAAAAATGCAGAATGTTTCCTGTGAGGGGTAGGTTTAGGGATAGGGGCAGGGTAAAGGCCAATTTATACTTCTGCGTAGGGTGCGCGCAGTAGGTACAGCGTAGCATACGCACAGACGCGTCCCATTGCGCGTACCCTTCGCCGTCGCCTGACGTGCACCTCCTCAAAAATGTAACTACACGTCGCGACGACGCGGACCGCAAGATCGGTGATTGGTCGGCTTGGTAGCATCGCATTTCCTCCTACGCATTTCCGCACGTACCTTCTCACGCATTTCCATCACTGTCTATGATTTCCACACGTACCATCTCCTCCGACGTCTTCTCTCATTTCTGCCTTTCAGTTTTAGTAATTTCACTAAAGTGAACTGTTTTTCCACCTCAATAAGCTCCAACTCCAACATGATCCACTCTCTTTCAATCGCTATTGCTTGTAGTAACCTAGCCGCGAGGAATCTAAACACAGTGGAACATTAAAACTCTCCGCCGCCAACTAGCGTTTCGGAGCAGTACTGCAGAGCAACAAGACCTGAACGCAGAAGTATAAATGCTCATAACGGCGTCGCCTACGTGCGTAGCCAACGCCGCACATTACGGCGTACCCTCGACGCAGAAGTATAAATTGGCCTTAAGGGAATAGAAGAGGTCTCAAACTTGCACGTTGCGTTTGCCGTGTTTTTTTTTTTAATCCCTTTTTTTTTCTACCATAGATAGTCTCGTGACAGCTTACGGTGAGTTTGTTTTCAATAGTTTTCATAGACAACCACAAAGTACAAACATATAATGCGCCTGGAAAAAATTAGCTTGTCGCTTCAATTATGAGCGCGTTTGATGCGTGCCTACATTTGAAACGTACTTGAGCGTGCATAATATGTGAGCGTGATATGTGAACAGGCCCAAGGCGAGCTACCACCACCAAATCAGGCCACAGCTACTGTTAGCTTGCGAGCGGCGTGTTGGATACCGCTGCTCTAAAACAATGTGAGAATAATCATTTTGAGCTTGTATGTTGTGTCTGAACGCGTTCAATGATCGATAGTTCATGAACTCATTCATATTTTGGGCGAACGTGAACTGAACGTAGCCTACTGTATTACTGCCTGATGAACGTTACAGTGAACTCGATCATTCTAGTGTCTGTGAACCGCTGTGAACGCACGCTCTCTCAGTTTAACTTCGTTCAATAGGATGCCAGATTTATATAGAACATTCCAGGCGAAAACCCGGCTAAAACACATGTAAATGAAACGAAAAAACACCCAATCTGGCAACACCAGCCACCAGTGTCGTAACGCGGCCGCCATCGACAAAGCAGCGAGGAGGCGTCATAAGATAATTTAAAAGGGTTTTATGAGGTCGATGAGGATGGGAAAATCTTACATTTCTCTGCAAACTCTGCCCGTCGATAAAATAATTGTTATCTGTGGTTGATAACTTATTTTTACGATCCGCGCAATGCATGATGGTATGTAGGGCTTAGGTTAGTGACCATCGGTTGTACACTACTTTTCAAAATGCATTCTGGGATACATTGAGTGGACTATGTAGGGTATAATAATCATCACTATACATTCGGACAGCACTACAAAATGGCAAGCTCACTATATAGTCCACTATATAGTGAGTAATGGGTGATTTCAGATACAGCATTAGTTTCTGTTACTCTCAATTACGATTTCGTTAGGGTTAACCCTAACCCTAACTCCTACGGTGGCCAATGTAGTCCAAGATTAACATGGCTTCCAGTTCGACTTCGAGTGTTAACTCAAACGTAAACGCGGAAGGCGAAGCTTGAATTAACGGGTATGTATTTTCAATGGTATATTATACACTCACGGGAATACTTTATTACTTTAACGAAGTAAATATACATTAATGAGCACTAGAGCCGGGACTTTAACGCGTTAATTAAGATGAATTAATTACAGACTTTAACGCATTATTTAATTACACAAAAAAATTAACACATTTTAATCGCACTTATTTTTGCGCCGCGGAACATTTCTCACTGGATTAGTTTCGGCGGACCGATTATACTGGAGCACCACCTAGCGTTCATGACTTTTTTTAGTCTATCTATGCTTCAGACAACTAAACAACAAACCACAGTGAACATGAACGAAGAAGCTGACGAGACCGCTTTGGTTGGTCCCGTGGATGGGAAATTTTGTCATAAAAACGAACGGATGAAAGCGTCATTAAGAGCATGTTTGTGTGCAAGCTATGCAACAAGGAATTCGCATATCACATCGACCCTTAAGTTTCACCTCAACGCAAAACATATTCAATGGGCTATATGCATGCATAAGTTCTGCATTTGACGCAAGGATGCTCGTCAGTTTCCGGTTGTGGAGATTAAAGCGGAGGAGAACAGAGGAAAACGGGATTATGGCAGTCTTCCAAATTTACTGTCCTCCCGTCTTTGAAACGAAACTTTCATATGTTTAGATGTAATTTTATATATAGTTATGTTTATTTAATATAATTTTAAAAAGAAGCATAAACACAACGAGGGGCAGTATAAAAACCATTACGCGTATAGAGAGTCCCCACAAAGATGTGTGTGCCTGTGTGTGTGTGTGTGTGTGTGTGTTGAACTAAGTTGAACTGACAAAACTTTTTTTTTTTCTAGTGTACATTACCTGCAGTCGTCACCGGTGTTACAGTTGAAGAGGCCAAGTACAGACTTAAGACATCTAAAAAATAATTATGAATACAAATGAATCAACATGTTACATAGAACACAATGAAATATCAATCAAATAAACATAATGTTAATATAAGCTTTTACTTAAAGTAACAGTTTTGCCTAAAAAATAGAGTTCTGTCATCATGAATTTCACAGAATAAAGTATTGTCCATCCTAGAAATTATTATAATCCTCATTCATCGTTTTAAAATAATGAAACTCTTAAGCCTTTTCTGTTCAAACTAACAACAAAAAAATAAAAAAATAAAATAAAATAAAACACATTGCAGCACTACAGTATCTACATGAAGTATAATTTGTGGATCATATTCCAAATCTTCTGAAGTCAAACATCATCTTAATGTGGAGAGCAGAATGAAATGAAAGAAGTGGTTGATGTTTTGAGTGGTTTCTCTATCATGTTGTACACAGAAAGCGACATTTTGATGTCCCAGATCCGGCCAACATCTGGCACATGTGGAAAGATGATCTGGGCCACAAGCTGACCATAGCAATGCCACATGTCAGCCAAGAGCAATGAAATAAACCAGAACTGGACTTTATCTGAGCCACAACATCTGTGTATATTAAATCATCTCCACTTTAATAAGCCTGTTAAACAGAATCACTGAAGGAAAGAAGAGAATAGAAAAAGAGACGAGCAGAAACACAAGAATAAAAACTGACTTCACTCAAACATTTTTTACTTAACTTTATGTCAACAGGTTCCACATGACTGGGTTATGTTAAAGGGTTAGTTCACCCAAAAATGAAAATGAAGTCATTAATTACTCACCCCCATGCTGTATTAACCCCGTAAGACCTTCGTTCGTCTTCGGAACACAAATGAAGATATTTTTGATTAAATTTGAGAGCTGTATAACTACCACATTGGCTCCTAAGGGACTGCCTCTTGACGGCCCAGAAAGTCAATGAAGAAAATGTTTAAATATCCCAAGTGACTACCGTGGCTCAACTATATGTTTATCAAGCAACGCGAATACTTTTTGTGCGAAAAAACAAACAAAAATAACGAGTTTATTCGACTATTTCTTTTCTTCCTTGTAGGCCAGAACGAGACTTCCTTAGATTTCCACGACGCATGCGCGAGATTTGCGATCTGCTCACACCAGCTTACACTACTTCAGTTCAGTTCTCGCGCATTGACTTTCTGGGCCGTCAAGAGGCAGTCCTTTAGGAGCCAATGTGGTAGTTATACAGCTCTCAAATTTAATCAAAAATATCTTCATTTGTGTTCCGAAGACGAACGAAGGTCTTACGGGGTTGGTACAGCATGGGGGTGAGTAATTAATGACTTAATTTTCATTTTTGGGTGAACTAACCCTTTAACTAAAGCAAATGCTGACCGTCATAATGGTGACTTGAAATGAAAAAAAAATCCATAAAACACTGTCTATAAGTGCTATAATGTGAAGTCAGTAGTTCTTGTGTTTCTCTTTTTTCTTTTCTTGTTGTTTCTCTTTCCTTCAGTGATTCTTCCTATTAACATCATCACTTAATTAATCACTTAATTATCTCATTAACTTCAACACTGCTTCAGTGTTGATTTTAGAAAAATAGGGAAAAATAGGCATAAAGCTTACACATTAACCCAAATTATTATTTGCATGTTTAACCGAAGCTAATTTGGGCTGGTTTGCCCCATCCCTAATGTCACTTTTCTTCTTTTACGGCCTGACGAGAACATCGATCTCCTTGGCTGTGAACCGATGCTGAAGCGCTCCTGGTAAATGTGCCGTTATAATAATATTGCGCAATGGTACAAGCGCACCTCGTTTATCATGCTCTTAAAGGGAATGTGATATGAAGCTCTTATTGGTTTGTTTCCCGTTACGCCCAAACCACACCTATGAATAATGACGCAACTTCAGACCAAACCCTTTAAGATTTGCGTAGAGCGCTAGAGTCATTTATCCGGCCGATTAAATAGCAACAGCGCCGAGATCCGCCCACTAAGTTACTTGCACATGCGTTTGGCCTGGAACCACCACAGGAGACAATACAGGGGCGTAGCCAGTATTGAGCCCGCCCACATTACTCACTGGCCCGCCCAGGCAAGTTTGATAAAAAATACTTTTTAGTTTATAATTATTATTTAAATGTATTTAAGAAAATATATTAATATGTACCTGATTTATTGTCGACTTTTGTGTACTTTTAATTCAATTCCAGAATAAAATGGAACTGTCGAAGCAAGTTATAGACCCCTTTTGCGCCGACGTCACAGTTACGTCACGGCGCTAGCTGGAGGCAAAACAAAGTGAAAACTGCAGACGGCCAATGCAAAACAGCAGAGATTCGGCTACATAATAAGGAGCTTTAATAATTGTTATTATTATTAAATGTCATTTTGTTGTGTTGTTTGGTGCAAGAATCAATGAAAAATGAATATGCTGTATCTGGAACTTTTATTTTTAGAAAATATTCACATGATTAAAATCGCACCGTAATGACACTCTTTACATTGTCGTCGTCTCGGCGCTGACTCGGCAGAACTGCGGATCGTACACACAAGTCTTGTACAGGACCATTCAGCACATAGTTATAGGCATCTAAAGATTTATATGCCCTCAGTTTCTCTTTACGATGTGTTTCTCTATAAGGTAGGTGTAGAAGTCAGGCCACTCACCCGAGGTAACGTAACGTTAATCCTGTGAGATCGTCCATGCATTGAGTGAGCGTGTAGGCGGCTACGGGTCGGCCAATCTGGTTCTGTCCGTTAAAAATAACTTTTGGAAATAACAATCGCGGTCCTGGACACTGAGTGACCTTACACATTAAGATCATATCGGATTTTCTCCAGTCATTGTTAAAAAACAAGCTAACAATCCTTGCTAACTAGCGTTAGTGAAGCGGCCAGATGGATCTTTCTGCCTCCACCTAAGCTCCGCCCACAAAAAAAACGTCACCATGTTTACCAACTGTAAAAGGGTCTATAGAAACCTCTAGAATGTTATTGGTTGCTATGGTTACTGGGGGTTCCGAAAGGAAAACTCTCAGCGGCACCGGCGCCACAATAATGGCTAAACAATATTCTTTATAGAGTGCCGAAGTGATGACGTCACTTTGTAGGACAACTCGGAAGCTAGCGGCGCATGGGTTCCCTCAGTCGAAAAGCAATACATTTCCCCCATAGACTTTTGGAAAATCGCAAAAAATAAGATCTGTGTTCAACAAAGAGTTGTGACCCTTACACGTTTTGTCTAGCAAGATAATCTTTACAAGTTAATCCAAAATTTATACATTTTGAAGCCTATATAAAGATTTTAAAAAACACAATCAGACACAATAAAGTTTAAAAAACCACAAGCAGGTTATAACTGTGTGTTCTGTCGTAGATCAAAACGTGAAAATATTTAGAGGGTTTGTTCACCACAGACCTTATTTCAGGCGATTTAGCAAAAACCCATTCAAAAATCCCATAGACTTTAGAGCGAGGGAACCGGTAGTGCTAAAATGCTAACTCACTTCCGCGTTTTGGCCTACAGAGTGACGTCGTAACTTCAGCACTCTATTGTGCTATTTGGAAAAAGCGAGAGTTGAGGAAGAAGACACGCTACTGCCTCTCTCTCTCTCTCTCTCTCTCTCTCTCTCTCTCTCTCTCTCTCTCTCTCTCAGCCTGACGTGGGTTTACCCGCCGATCTAACGGCGATATTACTATTTTAGCTTACTTTATTTTCGGGTGAACTGTCTTTGCACTGCTGACTAGCCTGAATAAAACAGACAAGTTATTGTCTACACTGGTTTTTCCAGCCTTTATTGAGCTCTGTTGGTTGAACATGGCGATTTGCCGAATATAAAGGTGTTGCAGTTTGTCTATTAATGTTTCTACTCTCTAAGGTTAATTATTATTGAAATATTTTTTTTTTCTTTGAAAACCTATAGGCCCACTCACATTTTCACTGGCCCACCCAAAACACAATTTCTGCCTATGCCACTGATACAATAATGAACTTAAGTCTCTAAATTTGTATTTTGTGAGAGTTATTAGAACAAAGGGAGAAATGTAGTGTTAGAAATGTATTAAATGTTTAATTAGGTTCCAGTAAAATAGTATGAGAAAGTTTAGTAGACTGAATTTAGCATTTGAGGTATATATAGCCTAAATGATGATTGTATCAGAGTTTCAGCTGTGAAATGATCCAGTCTTATTTTATATATTGGTCAGATTACTGAAACTCTTAATGGCTCTTGGAGCTCATGAGTCCTGCCAGTCTTGTTCTTTCAGCATTTAACTGGTTATGCTGATTGGATTGGGATCGCTCTCGGTCTAGGACAAGTTTCCTGAACTGGTATATTCATTATGTGAAGCCAAAAACAAAAAAAAAGTTCATACTTACACAGCATGACGAAGTTAATAGTTAGTCCTCTTTTGAAATCTGTCATGAAATAAAAAACAAATAAATAAGAAGAAAACATTTGAAAATGTGTTGGACTGTAGCCTACTGAAACTACATTCATCATCTGACCGTATAGTTCATAAAGGATTTTGGGCCAGAATTAACTAGTCTTTGCTAATTATGACAAGAAAAAAAATCACCTTTATGAAGAGAGGAATCCATTGATAGTTTTGGAAGTCCGATATTTCCCTTTATTCAAAAGCCAGGAAGACGAGTTTTCTTTTCGGTTCAGAGGAAAAAAACAAATGAGAGTTGGCATTGATGCATGACTTCTGTTTGTGTCCCCTTCCAATGAATTTATCAATTTACATATTGAAATAGATAACTTAATAGAAACTTTTCATTCATTTAAAACTATAAATGTTTAAAATTGTTAAGCAATTAAATTAATAAATTAAGTTGAGCATCTGAATACTGAATAAACATTTTCAGAGGAGTAAACCAAAACTAATCACAGAAATTATATCATACAATCATGTACAGTAATCATATCACAAACTGTGAGTCAAAAACTATATATATATATATATATATATATATATATACTGTATGTATATATATATATATATATATATATATATATATATATATATATATATATATATATATATATATATAAGATCTACATGTGCACTGGAAAAAAAAACTGTAGAAACAGTTTTACTCATAAATTGCTAATAAAGTTCACGATTAATAACAAAGAATCTGCAAGTAACACATTGAATGTAACAGACATTTTGAAGCACAAATAATGAAATTTTTAAACATACTTAATGATATTTGTGCTATTTATTGTTTTCACTGTTTAAGAGTAATCAGAGTGTATTTAATACAAGTATATCAATATTAAAATCACACACTATAAATTGAGTATTAGTATACATATGCAGTTTCAACCATTTTTTTTCCAGTTCAACCACATTTCTAAAAATCAGAACATGAATAGAATTACTCCAAATCACCCCTCAGTCCATGATCACACATCATGTTTGATGTACAAAGACTGATGAGGATCATTATGAGCAGAAAGAAGATCTTACCTGATATAATCTGACAAACAGTGATTCTCTCACGCGACTGACTGAACAAGATAGTGTGTGTTGAGATGTTTATAGAGAAGTTATCTGTCCATCATTCCCATAAGTCCACTGTTATCTCATAATCAAATTTGAATAAAATATTTACATAACAATACAGCTCTCATGTCTAGTGACCTTCTAGCATCTTATGTGAAATTCAATAATAGAGTTTTTATCAGTTTTAGCCGAATGACTCCAAATGGACTGTGATGTTGCTGTAACGATGGCAGCTGCTGGTAATTATTCATTAGGTGTTTTTTTTTTTTTTCAACTTCCCAACATTTTCTTCTTAACTTTGTCAATTAATCATTTCAAGTCTCACCCATCCCTCAAACTCCGATTAATAGATCCAGTAATAACTATAAAGGCAACAAAAAATGGATTCAAATAGTGGAGAATTTACTGACAGTAAATATGTTTAGACTTTGATACCAGAATTTCTGTCTATTTATTTTTGAATGATTAGTGATTAATTAGCTGAGATTTTTGTAAATTGCATATTTTAATCTGTGAAATATAGATTGATTTAATATAATATATGTAGCAGATTAAAATAATTCTGTTTTTGTTTACATTTGAATATTTGAATAGTTTTGGATCATTTGAACATTCCGTCACAGGAAGGAAATGGAAGAATAGTAACAGATTAAACAACTGCCTCTGACATTTCCCTCTAAATGCCAGACTGTCAAAGTAAGAATAGGACCTGTATTGAATTTTGTGCAAACAATAAAAAATAAATAAATAAATCCAGTCATTCCAGTAGTCCAATAGGAATCTACACAGATTCACATGAGGGTAAAATCGCATGATTTCGCTGTGCTGATAAATTACCAGAAAGCTGCTTGTTTTGGGAGTTATTTCTGTGAGTGCTGCTTCATACATTGCTACACTTCCCCCAGTGAAATGTTGCTAAACTACTGCTAATGTACATCATACTCATACAATTGTTCTTCTAAATATCTTCCTTTGTGTTCAGCAGAAGAAAGAAACTCACACATGTTTGCAACAACTTGAGGGAGAGTAATGACAGAATTTAATTTTTCGGGTGGAGCATCCCTTTAACACTGGAATATCTGATTCACTTCAGCGAGAAGCTGATTTCAAGTCCATTCATCTCTTAATAGTGCTCCTAAAGGTTTACAGCTATTTTTGTTAGTAACTGTAGTCTAAAGAGAAACAGCTGAACTGTAAACTGATCACCACGGCTTCTGAGGAACACGCATTTGCATTCAGTCTAGAATAACACACAGACCTCACATATACAAAACTGTGGCTGTTTTCGTCAAACATTATTTACATAATTTCAGGAATATCTTTGGTGTCCTATCCTTTATAAGAAAAAATAAATAAATAAAGGGTTGTATTGTTTGACAGGGAGTTGAGAACCAGTATTCAAATGCTCCAATAAAGAACAAAAGTGTGTACAAATGGACAACTAGAGTAAAATATCCAGTTTCACAAGAGAAAACAGATTTTAACATCTCACTTATGTAAATAAAAGGAAAACAAGGGTTGGTGATTTACAATGGACCTTTTCACTGTTATAATGCTGTTTTGATTTGATTCTTGGACATTTTGCTCTCATGGCACCATTTTAGCTGTGTCATGAAGATTTTTCTTGACCTCAACTACACCCAGCCATGTGGGCCCTGGCTCGGACAGTGGTACACGTTGAATTTTCCATTAAAATATTATAATGGCCACATGACAGCCAACGTCAAAACCAACCACCTGACAGTTAAAAAAAAATTCTCATATATATAATATGAAAACACCTGATGATAACAAGCAGAATCACTGAAGAAAAGAGAAACACAAGAACTACAACTGACTTCCAGACACAGCCTTAGATTAAATCAACTGGAAATACATGAAATCACTCTAAACCCAGTCGGACCTTATTTCTGTAGTTCATCTACAGATGTTCTTTTTGAGAATGAACACATTTTTAGATGTTGAAGTTTTATTGAAAATAGTTGGTCACCATTATGGTGATCAGTGTTTCCTCTAGTTAGGTGGTTTGACAATTTATGTATTATGTATTTTCGCTGTTGTCTTTGTAACAGTGTTTACCAAAACACATATTTTGTTGCAAAGGAAACCATAATCAAAGATGATCAGGGGATATTTTTCACCATCATATTTTAAAATGTTTGACAAATGTCATCACTGACCAAAAGAGATTACTTTGTTATTAATACATTTACACCATCAATACTTTTTTGCCAAAGATTTAACTTTATGGATATACATTTCTAAATTCATTGAGAGAAAATAAACTCTAGACATACACAAACATCAATAATCAGCTTATTAATCACAACAATGGTGACATGCTTCATGCTGCAGTGCATGCTGGGAGACATTAGTTTTATAATTTGGTGGTTCCCAGCATGCATTGCTGCATGAAGCATGTCACCATTGTTGAGATCCACATGCTAATTCTTGATGTCTGTGTGTCTTTAATACTTTATTAAAAAATAAATCATAATTCAGTCTGTTTTGTTGCAAAAAATCATCATTGCTAAAAAAATAATCGATTAATAACAAAATACCATTTTTTCTTATTAATGAATCATTCAACTTCATGATGGTTAAAACTACATCACTAACCATCTTTGTTTCTGGCATCCTTTGTGACAAATGAGTCAACCTGCCCAATTAAAGCAAACACTGACCAGCATAATGGTGATTTTATTGGAAAAAAACTATTATTTCCACTAAAACATCACCATCTCCACCTCTATTAATTCTCAGTAACTAGTCTGTAATAAATGAAGCTGGTAATGGTGTTTGTGGAGTTGTTCAATCCTCCTCTGCTGAGATCTTCACAGATATAATGTCTTTTATCAGTTGATTTGACCTCTGGAAGTCAGTTGTAGTTCTTGTGTTTCTCTTTTCTTCAGTGATTATGCTAGTTATCATCAGGTGTCTTAAATGCTCCATCATCACTCAATTAATCACTTAATTATCTCATTAACTTTTAACACCCTGCTGGTGGTTCCCATATAAACACAGAGCGGTGTTAAATTTAACACTGGGGAATTTACTGTGTTTCTTTGACAAAATAAAGGTGCAGTGTCGGGCAGTACTTTTTCACCTGGAGATTTGGGACCCACTCCTCCTCGTCCTCCTCCTGAAAGGTGTGTCCTCATGCTGTAAATAGTCCAACTGAGTAGGGAGGGGGCTGGCGGACGAGGAGCTGGAGAAGGACGTAACCAATCAAGGGCAGGCAAAAGGGTCCAAGGGGGAGTGGAGGGTGGGACGAGCCAGGAGTAGTAGTAGCCAGATGGGAACCCCAAGTCCAGCCTGGATGATGACGGCTGAGTCAAGGGAGCGAGGAGCCATGGTGGAGATTTGGCTGTGGAGAAGAACCCATGCAACATTGGTGACTGTGGAGACTGAGGCGGAGACACGGTGTCCAAGATGGAGTCAGGGAGCCAAAGGACTGAGTCGGAGCTGATGGGACTGAGGACCAAGGCAGAGCCAAAGGGAAGGTGGAGCAAGACAGAGTCGAAGGCGAATCCACGTCAAAAAGGGCTGAGGAACTGTATTTGGGAGAGGAGAAGGTGGATGGTGGATTGGGAAGAAAACCCACATCTGACAGACGTGCCTTTGTTTTCTCACTAAGACTGGTGAGGAAAGAAAACACACAGTGATTGGCCAAGAAAGTAGGTGAGGCACGCCAGATCTAGAAATCTACTTGTGTGAATCTGGAGGGATTGCTGCCCCTGCTCCAGGCTGAGCTAACAATACACACACACTCACCTAAAAAATTAGCATTTTTCACTGAAGTAACTGCTCGTTACAACCGAGGTATGCAGCAAAGCATTTGTGAAGCCACAACACGCACAACCTTGAGGCGGATGGGCTACAACAGCAGAAGACCCCACCGGGTACCACTCATCTCCACTACAAATAGGAAAAAGAGGCGACAATTTGCAAGAACTCACCAAGAAGACTGGAAAAATGTTGCCTGGTCTGTTGAGTCTCGATTTCTGTTGAGACATTCAGATGGTAGAGTCAGAATGAGAACATGGACCCATCATGCCTTGTTACCACTGTGCAGGCTGGTGGTGGTGGTGTAATGGTGTGGGGGATGTTTTCTTGGGATGTCCATCCCTTTATGGCCACCATCCTCTGATGGCTACTTCCAGCAGGATAATGCGCCATGTCACAAAGCTTGAATAATTACAAATTGGTTTCTTGAACATGACAATGAGTTGACTGTACTAAAATGGCTGCCACAGTCACCAGATCTCAACCCAGAGCATCTTTGGGATGTGGTGAAACGGGAGCTTCGTGCCCAGGATGTGCATCCCACAAATCTCCATCAACTGCAAGATGCTATCCTATCAATATGGGCCAACATTGCTAAAGAATGCTTTCAGCACCTTGATGAATCAACGGCACATGGAATTTTCTGAAGGTGAAAGGGGGTCAAATACATTATTAGTAAGGTGTTCATAATAATCCTTTAGGTGAGTGTATAGCATTTCAGAATCATTTCAGAATCATGTGACACTGAAGACTGGAGTAATGGCAGATGAAAATTAAACTCTTCATCACAGAAATAAATTATATTATTAAATATACTGCCCACTAGTGGGGAGTAAGGAGTTGGAGAGAATAGTTGCATGTTATCACAACTGTCTCACCTGGCTTTTTTTTTTTTTTTTTTAGAATGAAGCAGACAAATAACCATCCTAACGCAACAATAATCACAATCTATGACTTATGAAGAACTAAAAAATGTATTAATGATTACTGCAACCGCAAGTAATAAAGCTACTATATGTTTAATATATTAAGTAATATATTAATTGTTCTTAATCATATGTATTAATTCCATTATAACATATAGTATTAACTATTAGTGTAAATTAATGTTTTACATTTTTCCCATTATATTGATTTATTTGTGATGGCCTCCCACTGACCACCATAAATAGATTTCAGTGCTTCCCATTGATTAAAGGAGCTATATGTAACTTTTCTTCTAAAATGAATCATTTTTTATTGCTGGTGTGTGAAGGGGTTGTAATCACACATTACAATTAATCATAGGCGTCATTTATGGGGGGGACGGGTGGGACATGTCCCCACCACTTTTTTGCCAGGATCGATTTTGTCCCCACCACTTTTGAAACATCTCGCGGCACAGATGTACCAATAGAAATAAAACATCTCCTGTTAACAGCATTCGTTTCATTTGTTTGTTAAAAAACAGGCGATCTAGCACTGAAATGTGTTGTCTTCTCTCGGAAACGCGCTTCAATCCGTTAACTCTATTGGAGATTCGTTCTGGTGAAATCGCAAATCAAAACGCACACAAACGTGTCCCTTTTTCTCATGGGTTCTAATCCGCTCTCGTATATTTTTTCCCCTCATCAAAACATATACAACCACTAGGGCTGTGCAAAAATTAATTGCGATTAATCGCATCCAAAATAAAAGTCTGTGTTTACATAATATATTTGTGCGTGCTGTATATAATTATTTTGTATATACATGTATAAATACACAGACATGCATGTATTTATTTAAGAAAATGTGTTATTCATATATAAAATATTTATATAATATAGATTATGTATTTATAAATATATACAGTATTTAAGCGCAAATCATTCTTAAATATATGCATGCATGCATAGGTATTTATATATACAAAATAATTATATACAGCACACACACATATATTATGTAAACACAGACTTTTATTTTGGATGTGATTAATCGCAATTAACTTTTGCACAGCCCTAACAACCACATATACAAACTGCAAACATCAAGATTTTGCATATGATTCTCAACAACGGTGACAACCAAAACAAAAAAGCTTGGGAATCGAGGATGTTTTGTACTTTGAAAGCTACCCATCATGCATTGCAGCATGAAGCTTTTTTTATTGTCACCGTTCTTGTGATACATACGCAAAATCTTGTTGTCTGTGTGTTTAAACATGCTTTTTTTGTTCACCTTCAAATAAGTGTTAATTTCAATGATACTGATCTAAATAACTCAGTTCCACAAAATAGGTGGTTATAAATGGCAGATATAAAAACAAAAATCAAAATCACAACATTAAATGCCCACTTTGAGATTCTGTCATCAACAACAAGGAGCTGATAACAGCCGATCTTACTTTTTCTTGGCTTTCTCTGCAACAATAATAGTGTTATACAAACACACAGTTACAACAACCCATAGAAAAGCTAAAGTAAGAAAAATTGGGACCAAGAGCCCAACTAAAGCAAACACTGATCACCACAATGGTGACTTAAAATAAAACATATCAACATCTAAACCTCATCTAAACAATGTAAGGAAATTGCATTGTTATAATCATGAGTTTTAAACACGATGGCCACATTTGACCTAGTTTTTAAACTTGTACGAAGGTTTGATGAACGTCTATATCGGACGTGCAAGACGTCAAAAAAAACACGTCATAAAAACTTTAATTCTGGCTCCTCAATGGACGTCTTTTCAACATCCGACTTTTGTGACAAAGACGTTGAAAAGACATCTTTTGGACATCATGTTGTTTAGTGGGCAGTCCATCTAATATTGGTCCACCAATAAATTTGAAATATTTTTGTAGTTTTGGCCAGATTACTAGTTTTGAATGAGTGATCTGAAAGGTTTTCAGACCGAAATGAACTGGTCCAGATCTAGTCTGGATCCGCAATCCTTATCTGTTCCGGATCCGTTGTTGGACTCCGGACCTTGTTCTTACCTCCGCGGCAGATCCGTTCCGGAGTCAGTTTGCTATCAGGGATGAGACAAGATGTAACTAGCTGTTAGCTAACTCTAGTGCAATTACTCTTAGCTAATTGTGCATTGTTTCTGTAAACATCAACAATAAAGTTAATCTTGTTTACTCTGATTCCGACGCCGACGAACTAGCGCTGATGAAAGCCGTCTGTGTTGTCGCCTCTCGTCCGCTCTCGTCGAGGTAAAAAGCTGCACTTGAACACACCGAGAGAACTACAGGCGACTGTCAGCTATAATGTGCGTTCTGCGCCTGCGTCTAATGAGCCAACTGTCTATTTCTGCAGATTTATTAGTCTACTGCATATTCGTCATTCAAAAAGGAAAACCGACCCTGCCGGCTGCAGATTCACATAACGTAAACAAAAGCAGCGAGTGCTTACCGTTTTGAATATCAATCCTGCTAAACACTTTCTTTATTCCACTCTGCTCATTTTAATATTGAAATATTCGCCAAGGAACACTCAGGTAAGATGACGTAACATAAGAACAGCCTTCTAACTTTACCGTTTTGACTTCTTTGCTTGCTGTTTTGCTTTTATTCTTGTGCACTGACTCCTTCACTAAGCTGAACAGCCAATCAGAGTTCTCTCTTTCCCCGACGACCCAACGCTGATTCAACATGTCGAAACAAAGCAGGCGAGGACTATTTTCAGCCAACGGCACGGAACCGTGCAGAACAAACTGAGGAAACTTAGTCAGGCGACGCACAAAATCTGCCCGACGGCCGACCGTCAGCTTGGTGTGTTCCGGGCTTGGCATGAAAATTCATCAGCTTCTCTCGAAATACATGTAAGAAAGTGGCCGGTGAACTGGGAGAAGAACAGAGTAAACTTTATAGCAGTGTTGTAGTCGAGACCACCTCACTCGAGTCCGAGTCGACACCGAGACCAGAGAGAGTCGAGTCCGAGTCGAGACCGAGTCCATAGAGAGTCGAGTCCGAGTCCAGTCCGAGACCAGAGACGGTCGAGTCCGAGTCGAGACCGAGACCAGAGAGAGTCAAGTCCGAGTCGAGACCTAGTCCATAGAGAGTCGAGTCCGAGTCCAGTCCGAGACCAGAGACGGTCGAGTCCGAGTCGAGACCGAGACCAGAGAGAGTCAAGTCCGAGTCGAGACCTAGTCCATAGAGAGTCGAGTCCGAGTCCAGTCCGAGACCAGAGACGGTCGAGTCCGAGTCGAGACCGAGACCAGTGAGGGTTGATTACCTAATTTACTTTTATTTACTTAGAGAAATCCTTTTTTTTTTACTGAATTTACTTAGAGTTTAACAAATATGATCAGTTTAGGGTAAAAAGGCCACATAGTAGGTGGTGTTAAAAGTAATTTTATTACAATTTGTCATGTGCAGTTGCGCACTAGAAAATCACCAATCACTGGAAGTGTCAATCAATTTAAAGAAATATTTTATTAACATACATTAATAATCATGAAAAACATTTTTAATTGAACTCGAGTGGACTCGGGAATAAGTCCGAGTCCTAAAAAAAAAAAATGTTCGAGTACGAGTCAATTCCGAGTCCAAATGGACACGAGTCCATGACAAGACCAAGACCATTAAAATATGGTCTCGAGACCGAGTCCGAGACGAGTCCGAGTCTCGAGTACTACAACACTGGATTATAGTTATGTGTATCTGATGTGAATAACACACGTCTGCAAATTATATTAGACATCAGTGTGTATTTTACAAACTCCAAAATGTATTGATTTACTCGCGTATTTAAATGTCTGAAACCTAAATTAAACATGTTTGAAAACACTGCACATATTTGTGATGTATGACAAGTGCTGAGCACGTATGTACAGTATCTGGCAGTTAAGCCACGTCACTATTCATTATAAAAATGCCATATTTGGGATAGTGCACTCAACAGGTTTAGACTTTCTTATGTTACATTTTAAATACATGTATGTTGCAGAAGATGACTTGATTTAAAACGATTCTTCTCAAATTAGAGTCAGTCTATTATATACACTCACCGGCCACTTTATTAGGTACCCCATGCTAGTAACGGGTTGGACCCCCTTTTGCCTTCAGAACTGCCTCAATTCGTCGTGGCATAGATTCAACAAGGTGCTGGAAGCATTCCTCAGGGAGTTTGGTCCATATTGACATGATGGCATCACACAGTTGCCGCAGATTTGTCGGCTGCACATCCATGATGCGAATCTCCCGTTCCACCACATCCCAAAGATGCTCTATTGGGTTGAGATCTGGTGACTGTGGAGGCCATTTGAGTACAGCGAACTCATTGTCATGTTCAAGAAACCAGTCTGAGATGATTCCAGCTTTATGACATGGCGCATTATCCTGCTGAAAGTAGCCATCAGAAGTTTGTGGTCATAAAGGGATGGACATGGTCAGCAACAATACTCAGGTAGGCTGTGGCGTTGCAACGATGCTCAATTGGTACCAAGGGGCCCAAAGAGTGCCAAGAAAATATTCCCCACACCATGACACCACCACCACCAGCCTGAACCGTTGATACAAGGCAGGATGGATCCATGCTTTCATGTTGTAGACGCCAAATTCTGACCCTACCATCCGAATGTCGCAGCAGAAATCGAGACTCATCAGACCAGGCAACGTTTTTCCAATCTTCTATTGTCCAATTTCAATGAGCTTGTGCAAATTGTAGCCTCAGTTTCCTGTTCTTAGCTGAAAGGAGTGGCACCCGGTGTGGTCTTCTGCTGCTGTAGCCCATCTGCCTCAAAGTTCGACGTACTGTGCGTTCAGAGATGCTCTTCTGCCCACCTTGGTTGTAACGGGTGGTTATTTGAGTCACTGTTGCCCTTCTATCAGCTCGAACCAGTCTGGCCATTCTCCGCTGACCTCTGGCATCAACAAGGCATTTCCGCCCACAGAACTGCCGCTCACTGGATGTTTTTTCTTTTTCTGACCATTCTCTGTAAACCCTAGAGATGGTTGTGCGTGAAAATCCCAGTAGATTAGCAGTTTCTGAAATACTCAGACCAGCCCTTCTGGCACCAACAATCATGCCACGTTCAAAGTCACTCAAATCACCTTTCTTCCCCATACTGATGCTCGGTTTGAACTGCAGGAGATTGTCTTGACCATGTCTACATGCCTAAATGCACTGAGTTGCCGCCATGTGATTGGCTGCTTAGAAATTAAGTGTTAACGAGCAGTTGGACAGGTGTACCTAATAAAGTGGCCGGTGAGTGTATATATATATATATATAGTATTTTATGGAATCAGGAAAAACATGTTCACAAACACACTGATATCATACTGTTTATTAAGACATTCCTTTGTAACAATTTTTTTTTTTTTAATAAAACCTGACTGAAAGCAAAAATCATCATTCATTCACGCGTTTAGAAACAAAAATATAAGCCATATGACAATGCAGATTTTGGCATATCTGTTCTTATTTTAATAGTTTAGTTATAAAGGTAAATCCACTACATCAATACCATTTAGAAGTTCTAAAGTATTTATCAAACGACTGGTACATTTTTATTTTACCATATGCAGAGATTTGCTGAGATTATATTTAACATCGAATACATTGATTGTGTTGTGTCTATTACTGTAATCATAACATCTGTAATGAAGCATCAGGGAGGCAAATTGATGCAGAAACATCGAATCCAAACACAAAGACAATCCACATAAAAAAAAAAAAACGGAAAAGGATGCACAGGGAAACACAGGGAATAAATACACAAGTAAACCGAGGGTTAATGAGGAACAGCTGAAGGCAATGAGTGGCCATATGAAAAATGAGGGTAGCTATACGCCTTATTCACGGCAGCGCCATCTTTGATTTTTAGTGAGAATGAAAGCGAGGCTGTGAGGGATAGACATGCATCTCTTCAATGGGCTGTACTGTAGGGATGGGGAAATGAAGCTTCATGAAGCAATGAGGCTTTCCACTCAGGGAAAAGATTCAAAGCTTCGAGAGCGTCGAGAACAGCGACATCTGGTGCTTATTTAAAATAAAGCAGCCAGAAGCTCTGGCAGATGAAGCAACCACAACACACTACAGAGTTTCAATGTTATGTCTACAAATAAAAACCTTACATGTTTGTGTTTGATTTGTTCATTTAATAAATTCATTTTCCCATTAAATTGTGACAATAAAATATAATATAAGCATATATTACTCAATAAGATTTAATGTAGGCCTACGATACGCGCATCGAAGCTTCAGTGTCATACATAACATCACTACTGTACTGTTATTTAATGTGTTTTCGGATTGTTCTGCTCATGAAACACTTGAAAAATATCTTTCCAAGAAATTTCAGTTGACAAAAAAGTCCCGACAATGTAAGCTGTGGAAAATTGTAAGTAATCTAGCCGCTTTATTCAGCTTTTTACAGCGGATGCCATTGGAAACACGGTAAGTCTATCCCTCACAGCCTCACTTTCATACCCATCATGGTGCTGCTCTGAATAAGGTCTATAGACACAGATAAGAGAATAAGGAACAAATGCAAGCAGGAACTAAACACAGGAAGTGAACACAGAAACAATAGAACAAAAATACTTCAACATAAAAGTCCTTAACCATGAGACAAGGGAAAACAAGCTGTAAACGTGACAACACCACCTGCATAGTAATGGCACTTTATTTCCTGAAGATGATGGTGTAGTCCTCAGTGTTTTTTGCGTCCAGAGCGAAGACATCTGAAGAACTTCCTGTACTGCTCTCTGACCTGGACAAGAATGAGACGAGAGGAGCTGAGTGACTTCATGACATCAATGTAACCTCTGAAACTCATGAACCACAATGGCATTTCTTTCTAATAAACAGGCAAGACAAAGTGTTTTAAGAGGCTTTCTGAAGTAAACACAAGCTGTGTTTCCATTACCTTTCAGATTGTGCAAATTTAAATAGCGCAAATACGACCAATGGAAACACATCGCTTTGCGCAAAAACTCTCATATATTGCAAAAATCTTTATGATGACATGAAGTGGTTTTCGGGCAATTCGAAAAAAAAATGTTTTTCAAAACTGAGATGAAAACAGTTTTTGCACATTTAAAGGTCCCCTGGCTTAGATGACGTGGTGTGTTTGGACTGAAGATGAGTCAGAGTTCTTTATTAAACTCATAAAAGACAGAAGAACCACAAGAAAACACCACAATCAAGACCTTGAAGCAGATAGGAGAAGAAAAGACAGAACAAAAAAAAAATGGTTTTCGTCGCATAAAATTGGTTAATGGAAACGCTGTCATTTGGCAACATTTTTTTTTTATAAACATTTAGAAATTATCGCAAATAGTTTGAGTACTCGCCCCGTATATCTTGTTAGGAAAGTAACCAGGCTAGTGTGAGGAGACGGGGAGTCAAATGAGTGTGTGTATATATATATATAAAAATTGGCCTCAACTCATTTTGCTGGAGGGGTAGACATGTTGAGTACTGATTGTTGACAGCTGGTAGGAATGATGTGATTGAACGTGTTCCTCCCAAACTTTGTTAATAAACCATCATTTAATGTTGTTTATATGTCTATGTGGTGTTATTAATACACTTTAAGACAAACAATGTGTAAATTCATAAGTCGACAGCATTGCTGAGTATTTTCTTTTTAATTCAAGATATTTTTATTATATTTTTTCAACAATATCTGCCTCTGATGTTCTCTAGAAACGTTTTGTTCTAAAAACGTTCTGGGAACGTTACCATGAAGTTCTAATAATGTGAAATTCAATGTAGTATGCACTCCAGGCGGCTAAGAGTGCATACTACAACAACACTAAGCCCGCACGCCTGCATACAACCTTCACTGTCAAGCAGACTTTTTACCGTTTACACGGGAACGTGGCGGTGGAGCATTTTTAAGATTTCCACTCTGGAGGGTGGTTTCACTTTTTTGCGTTTTTAACCCCCCAAAACGCCGTCGCCGTGTAAACGAAAGGCACATCCGATAAATGTTTTTAAGTCACCATTATGGAGATCAGTGTGTCCTTACATTTTTTAATTTATATTTTGTTTGACTGTTGTAACTGACTTCTACCTGCCAGATGAACAAAGAGAAAAGGTGATCTTAAAAGGTGAGGTTATGTTTTGACATAATCATAATTTTACCTGAATCATCAAACTAGCCTAATCTCTAACTTAAATTTATATTGTCGATTGCACCATCACAGTGATTCTACAGCATAAGAGCAAGAATTTTCAATATATTCCAAAGGATTTCTTTAAACTTGTTCTGATAAAATATTTTTTTTTAATGTGAAGGAACTACCAGACATGAAGCATGGATGTATGAATCTCAACAATGGTGAAAACTAACTATTTAATTACAAAAAAAGACAGTTCAGGTCATAATTTATTCAAACTGCAATGCATGATGGGAGCCATGAATGAGTTTTGATTGGTGGCACCCAGAATGCACTGCAACATGCTTTATTATTGTCACCATTGTTGAGATTCACATGCTGAATCTTGATGTCTGTGTGTCTTAATAAAAAAATCTAAATCTATTGACACAAAATATTACAGTTATGTCTTAGTTTACATTTGACCGAAACATTATTTGAAATGAGAAAACATCCTTAAAACTTTCTTTGAACATTTCTTTAAAACATTAACCCAATAGGGAATGTTAGCAAATGTTCTGAGAATGTTTCCTGCTTGCTGGGACAGATTGCCAAAATAAGAACAGGACCTTCATGAAAACAACTGTAATATTCTTTCATATTCAGTTTTGAATGGAATATGGTGGTAAATTGAGTGATATCTGACCTCATTATTGAGGACACAATAGACCAGGAAGATGAAGGTTCCCTGCTGGGAGTTCAAGATCAGGAAGAGGATCTCCAGCTCCTTCTTGTCACGAGTGAAGAAACCCAGAATCCAGGAGCAACCGAGAATCACAAACTGAGCCAGTGTTTTAAATGTCATTATCCTGCAGAGAAAGAGTTAATGTGTATTTATTGACTCTTTTTTTCCCTATGGATTGTTCAAATTATAATGTTTGTTACTTGGATTGTTTCATCTGTGAAACTTCAGCGTTCAGATTTTTGAGAGTTGAACTCAGACTGATGACGATGTTGATGAAGAGAATCGTGTTTAACTGAAAAGTAGAAACTAAAAGTGAATCACCTTGTTTTCCTTTAAATTTTAATTAAATTCACGAGAAATAAGAAATGTGCTTACTGCTAGTATGACACAAACAGGACCCAGAAAACTCCAAATAAAATCTTTTTCAATTTTAATCCAGCAGCTGTTTAGAGGAAACACGATATAAGAACTGAATGAATTTGTAAAAAAATAAGATGTCTGGTGTTTTTTACGTTTTTATTATTTTCATTTCGTTTTTTGTACAGTGTTTGTAAAAATGTTCTTTAATCAGATGGCAGAGATGTCACAAAAGCCCAGAGCTGACTTACAGTTTTTGCTTCTAATCAAATTGACTTTAAAGAACAACTCACTGTTCACTGCCGTATCCTCCAGGAAACAGCCCGACAGACACGGACACCACAACCAGAGCAACCGTATATCCAATCACACACAGGAATCCACTGCTAAGCACCTCCCTCTTTTTGGAGCTGATCTGTGATAGGTTCTTCACACAGATGAAGAGCAGCACAGCTTCAATGAACATCCACACAAAGCCGGAGAGAAAGAGGAAGTGCAGCACTCCTGATATCACGGCACACAACACCTGGAGATCATGAGAGACGGTTATGATGATTCTCAGTGAGACTGTGCTGAGCTGTAGAGCTCCTTCATCATTCTCACCTGATGACGGCGTATGAGTCTCAGGAACTGTTGTGTGAGCAGGAACAGAAGGTGAGCCGACAGAAGACTGATGCAGAGGTTGATTCGAGCCACATTATTCACTCCAGGACTCCACTGACAAAGGGCAAAGGTCAACAGGGCCAAACTGAAGAACACCAACCCCACGGTCACACACACCAAATTCAACAGGTCCAGCAGAGAGTCGCTCTGAGAAAACATGTCAGAGAACATGAGTGCTAAATCTGTGCTGTTCTTCAATGCTCACTAGAAATGTTCTCGTACCTCTGATGGGCGGCTGGTTTGCATGATGAGAGCGAATGTGGACAGATGAACACACGAACACACAGTGTAATTGCCGTTGGTCTTTAAAACAGAACAACCATCTACAATCCACTCGCTGATATTCCAGTACACACAGGACAGAGAACCGTTGGAGTTGAAGTCCTTCACAGGGAAGACACAACATTGTACGTCAGAGAATTTGTTTTTCCAACACATCTTTTCTGGCTTCACAGTAAACCTTGCTAGATCAGAACAGTGTCTTGTAGGAGTCATAAATATTAACTCACTCTGATGTGTTTAATGGTGAAGTTGACTGGTTTGGTGAGTTTAGTGTTGGTGGTTTCTTGAAGAGTAGCTGAGATCACAGTGGACATCATGGTTTTAATCGTGTCATTTAATGTGTTGAAGAAGTCTGGCTTCAGTAGATTCTCCATATTGTTATAACTCATGAAAGCCACAGCAGCTGATTCTGTGTGGCGGACCAACATAAAATGAGTCACATCAATTTGCACAAAAAGGGAAAAAAAATCAAACAACTTTAGGTATATTCACATGTGTATTTTTATTTGTACTGTTCATACTTCTCACACTGCTCTTATTGGCAATCTCATAAAGGTCAATATCCATGTGAGCTTTTTCTGTACGGATCGGAGGGATTTCTTTTACACTTGCATATGGTCCAACCGCAAGAACTCTTACTTCTACAAGAAAGAAAACAAAGCATACAATCTATATATATATTGAATATATATTGAATTACTTCCAGTAAGACTCTTTAACAGTCATAAAAAAACGTTGTAATTGACAAAAGCTTTCGTTATAGTGGAAAAAAAGTCTTAGATTTGAACCAATTATGCAATTATAAAAAATAAAAATAGAAAAACATACAGGAAAAGCTGACTTCATCCAGAAGAACATTTGACTATGACGCACACATCATCACAGCTTTGTTTTTCAAATGTGTCAAACACACAAGTACAAACAGGAAGGCTCTTTACCTGTATTGGTGAGAGTAATATTCTGCAAGTCGTGCGTTTCTGTTGGCCTCACCAGTGCAGACACCAGGTTCTCAAAGGCGTTCAGATATCTGTTTCCATATGACACTATTTGATCTTTATCTTTATTTTCATTACTGCCCAAGTCTGAAACTTTTATCTGGACCGCATCAATGATCTTCAAATATTCTCCCGCCATCTAATCAAAAACCACAGAGAGGCTCCTGTAAAATGCAAATGATTTCTATGGCAAAAGAGTGAAATAACTAATCTATGGGTCAATCTCAAAATATGGTGATGAACTACCTCCTTGACTTTTGAGTCAAATAGTGACATAAATACATTTTAGAACATAAAAGTTACGGTTGTGACTTGAGCGTCCGTTCTGCTTCTACGGGGCCATCATGTAAGATACAAGGTAATGGCATTTTATACAATGTCGTGTGCCTTTAGAAATAATAATTGAACAAATGGAGTCTTTAAACGCCTCAGATGAAAAGTTACAACAACAGTGTTGCCAGTATTTTACTGTAAAAAACCTGGTAAGGTCTAACAGTGTGAGTTAAGCCTAGTTCACACTACGTGATTTTAAGCCCGATTTAAGCCCGATTTGCAAATCGTTGAGTCGCCGACAAGTCAGGGTGTTATCGCGTGCAAATCGCGGGCGATTAGCGGACGATTAACGCTCGCCAATCCGATAGTGTGAAAGAGCCAACAACGCATCAAAGACAGCTCGCAGACAGCTCGCAGACAGGTCACCGAGCTCAGAAAAATATCTAGCATGCTAGATATCTCGCGCAGTCGCGCGACTCAATCTCAGTGATGTCATGAGTACAGCCAATCATAGCAACGCATGGGTTGAGGACACCAGGTAAATCTTACTTTTTCTTTTTTGCATTTTTTTTCTCAGAGCAGATCGTCGAGCAAACAGTGTGCAGCACTAGTTTCTGTCTGACGTCCATATTCGCGTGTTGTGTTCTTCTCTGCAGTTTCGCGTCATTTCTGGTTCGTTTTATTGCGTGGTTTTTCGTTACAAAACATGGTTTCTAGACCAGATAGAATCGTGTTGTTGTCAACTCGTTATTTGTTTGATTATTTTCAGGATTTAGACCGTATTATAGTACTGAAACAGCTCTCATTGAGTCACAAATGATATGCTCTTATCATCCGATCGTGGTTGTATCTCTATGTAGTGCGTTGTTAACTCGTGTAGTGAGTTACCTCCTGTTGTGGATCAATCACATTGTGTTGTGTGGTGTGAACAGCTAAACAACTTGAACACTCATGATTTCACTGAGAGCAAGTCATGTAGTGTGAACTGCACAGTTCAGCCCGACATTTTAAAATCATGTAGTGTGAACTAGGCATTAGTGGAGGCAGGGCTAATTTGCATATCCATAGAATCACACATTATAAATGAAATAGGCCTCGTTTTACAGACAGGACTTAGACCTTAGTGCAATTAAGACATTTAAGTAGCTTTTATATGACTTGGGAATAAAAATAAAAAATAAAAAACATTACTGGTGTTCAACTGACAAAGTTAAACAGTTTTAACATCTCAAACATTAATTTGATTCTGGGACTAGGCTTAAGCTTTGTCTGTGAAAAATGGGCATTTTTCTGATTATATCAGTAAGTTGTTTTTTTAGCAGATATTATCACAACTCTTAAAAAAATCTTAATTCATGAAATAAATTAAATAAAAACTAAATATAAAATATTTACAGGTAATAGTATCAAGATGTTAACAAACATGATCAAATGAGCTGAATTCAAAACATTTTTTGAGAATGACCCTTGGTTCAGGTCCAGGAAATGTGACTCACTTCAGGAGACAGTTGAACCGTCATATTGGCAATCCGATCAATGAGATTCACTAGGACATCTGCAGTTGACTGCATCAGAATGGGCGAAAGAAAGTAAACATTAATTATAGAGTGTATTAGCTACATGTAATTTATGGACCATCTTTTTCAATCGTTCTCAAATACCCCTTGGGAGTTCTCTGAAATCTTAAAATCTGGAAGGAAAATAAATGAGACGAATTAGAATATAAACAGCATATGACACACAAAGAATCTGTGCACACGGAGGACAGTGCTGTACACACCTCTCAGGCAGGAGCGGGAATTTGCAGTGTATTGGCAGATATCTGGAGAAACTTCATAGCGACAGTCGCTGGTGCAGTTGTAGGATCCGACCATGCAGGAGCAGCCGTCACTCTGAGGGTTGCAGGAATAGGCCGTGCAAGAGTCATTTTGTCCACCACACGTCAAATAACTAGTCACATTTGCACAGGTTGTGTTCGCCAGAGGAGGGCAGTCCCAGTTTCCTTGAGATTGTAGGATTGCGACGTTACTTGTGATTATCATCAGCTGCAGCGCTAGAGAGATAAATCCATCAATTACTGTAAATCTTTGTAACCACAGTGCGTCTTTGATTACTAGAGAGAGAAAAATCACAGGATATAGTGTTTTTTTCCCTCACTCAAAAAAAATGATGTGTTGGCTTTACTTAACGTTTTTATGTAAACAGGTTCCACCGGTTCCACATAACTTGGTCTCGTTAAACAAACATAATTTGTTCATGTAACTTCATGTAGCAAGGCCATTGTAGAGCATACCATTTTCTAGCCTTGATCAAATTTAAAAAAAAAAGTTGTATGCATGCACACACAGACATCAATATTTAGCGTATGTATCTCAGCAATGGTGACAAACAGATCACCTCTGAACATAAGCTCATTATTTATTCACGCAGCAATGCATGATGGGAGCCATGAATGAGTTTTGATTGGTGGCACCCAGAATGCAATGCAACATGCTTTATTATTGTCACCATTGTTGAGATTCACAGGCTGATTCTTGATCTCTGTGTGTGCCTACATAAACTAATTTGTTTTTTAGAAGTTTCTTTTTTGTTAATTTGATCATTTGGATTCCATTGAAAAGGCTGAAAATGGTATGCTCTACAGCAATAGTAGTACTGCAATCTAAACTTAAAAGTGACTCATGTAGGATGTCTACTAACCACAAGATTGGTGATTCAATCCCCAGTTCCACCTGAACAAGTGTCGAGATGACGTGTTTCAACATATAATGATAATGTTAAGACACAACCAACGGCATCAAATCACCTTTTCTATGTGATCATCTGGCCGATATAACTCATGTATAGCCAAACATATTCTAAAGTTAATAATGTGGGGGTCAAGAACGCAACTAAAACAAACACTCATCTCCATAATTGTGACTTCCGGTTTTCTCCTTCAGTGCTTGTTAACATCAGGTGTCTTCAATAATGCTCAATCATCACTCAATTATTCACTTAATTATCTCATTAACTTTAACACTGCTTCGGTGTTCATTTAACACTCAGCTCAGGGTTTATTTGGATGGCTAAATGTAATGTAAACTCAAGTATATGTGTGTGAACTCCTTGGAGAATAACAGAATGACACTTTTGACAAGATTATGCCTAAAGAGATCTAATATAATATCTATTTTTCTGCAATTTAGAAGTACCATTGATACATCCTGCTGTTATTGTGAAGCTTCTTCTGAAACTGTAGGCCATTTGTTTTGGGTGTGTCCTTTTGCTCAGTCTTTCTGGAATGTTTATTGTACAAAACCTATTGGATTTTATATTAATGACATTTATCCTTAAATGTAAATATATGCATAAATGTAACAAAACATAAACCAGCTTGTTCTTCAAACAAGAATTGAATTAGTACTTCAATACAGTTTCAATATCTGTAAATAAGAAAGCTATAAAACAACTAGAATTTGTGCCATGTTTAATATTTTTCATAATATGTTTTCATTATTCTTCATTTTTTTTCCTTTCGTTTACAGTTGGCAATAATTTCCAATAGGCGCTTCTTCACATTATTTTTATTGTATGCAAGTTTGTCCATTTTTGTAAATAAATAAATAATAATATATCTAAGGACAATATTTTTTTACAATAAACATTATTCCACTTTTTTTAAAATGATAAATTTAACCCTAAAACCATATTCTGGACAAATGTGGGCAAAATAGTTTTGATTTATTTTTTAAAAAATACTTCCCTTGATCTGAAAAAACTCCTTAATCTTGTATTTGGGTCAAAAATGGGCACCCATAGAAATGAATGGGAAAACTGTAATTTAGAACATTATAAAATAAGCCAAAATTAGACACCAGGTGACAGCAATGTCACTTCATCTTTAGGTTTTAGCTCTAAGAACTTGGAATGATATTTTAATGTAGTTAAAAAAATAAAAAAATAAAACTACATAGTAATTAATTTACATAGAAATAATTTACATAGAAAATATGGTACTTTTTGAAGTAAATAAATTCAAAAATACCCCCCAAAATATAAAAAAACACGATAAATGGATAGACAAAACTTTATCGAAGACAGTAATATAACATTTATAATAAATAAAAATTAGGATCACACCTGAGTCCTTTGTGCCCACATTTGTCCACAATTACAGGATTAAGGGCTATAAAGTGAATACCGTTTGAGGGCTACGGGATTTTTGCCAGGATTCAAGTGTGGGTAAAGAGCAACAAAAGGGCAACCATTTTATTTCTTTTTAAATATAGTTTAGCTCATTCAATTTGAAATGAGCATTTGTATTTTGTTTAACCTGAGCTAAAAAAAAAATATAAATGATCTCACCTGTTAAATGAAGAATGATGTTCATTGTGATCTTGAAAGGGCTTCACATTGAAAATCCTCTAAAGAGAAATAATGTCAACTATCAGCCTCTGAACCGTAAACTGATGGCTACTGCCTCTGAGGAAAATGAATTTGCATTCAGGCTAGAATTACACACATATTCAAAAACTGGCATGCAACGTTGTGCTTTCATCAGACATCATTTACATAATTTCAGGAAAACTGAGCATCTATCGAATATCAAAAGCAATAAAGGGTTATGTTGTTTGAAAGTATGTTAATAAGCATACATTGGTAATAGGTAGGGGTGCGACACGAGATCTCGTGAGACAAAAACAAGACGAGATTTCCCATTGGGTGAAAAGCTGTCTCGCAATATCGCCATGACTGAGCGTGAGGGCGAGATTACAAAATCCCCAGTGTTAAATTAACACTTTAAAGTGAGAATTATATAAACTCTGACCAGAGTGTTAAATGAACACTGAAGAGTGTTAAAGTTAATGAGATAATTAATTATATGAGATAATATTATATTATATATGATAATATTATCATATATTATATTATATATGAGATAATTAATGAGTGAATAATTGAGTGATGATTGAGCATTATTGGAGACACCTGATGTTAACAAGCAGAATCTCTGAAGGAGAAAACCGGACTTTTTAAGTCACCGTTATGGAGATATATATATACATATATATATATATATGTGTGTGTGTGTGTGTATATATATATATATATATATATATATATATATAGAGAGAGAGAGAGAGAGAGAGAGAGTGAGAGTTCAGATGCAAAAGCCTCTAAATGCCATTTGAAATTTTCTTCAAGAATGTTAATTTTTATCAAGCTTGTATATTTAAATTCAGTAATTTCACTTAAATGGCAATGAAGACTTAAATTGCCATTTAAGTGAAATTACTGAATTTAAATATACAAGCTTGATAAAAATGATTATTTTAGAAGAGAATTTAAAATGGCACTTAGAGGCTTTTGCATCTGAACTCTTCATATACGTATATATATATATATATATATATATATATATATATATATATATATCAATTCATGACCCCTTTAAGCAAAGATCAAAAATAAGATGTATTAAAAAGTATATATATATAAATACATGCATGTACACAGCAAAAAAATGTCAGGAGATTTGTCACCATGGGTGTTAAAATTATCACTTTCCGGGTGAACATACAGGTCCATCTTTGCTAGTGTTAAAACAACACTGACGATAGTGTTTATTTTTTAAACACTGTGTTAGTGTTTCATTTAATCACTCAAGGTGTTAGAAATTATTACTCTTAAATATACACATTTAACACTTTATGGTGTTTAATCACACAACTCCAGTGTATTTTTTTATGTTGATTTAATGTTTATAATGTATACTTATTTTAAAATGGTAATGCAGATGAAGTTTAAAAAAATTAAACTTTTAAACCCGAAGATATTTTTCCAAAAACCAAGTTACTATGAATTTATTTTAACATTTATTAAAATTTTTCAAACATACAATTGAATAAGACAACTCTCCAATGCAATACCATCTTATTATTTAAAAGAATAATTTCACTTTGAAATAAACACATCACTCTTTATTACTCTTAAAAAACTTTATTTCAAAACAATCCAAAAAGTCTGGGATCATAGTAGAATTCTGTTCACTGTAAAGTTAAAAATAAAGGCAAAATGTAAACAGTTGTTTCAAACAAACTATTTTTTTTATTAACGAACAAGCACGTTTACATTATAGGTTAATTTTTTAAATAAACGATGAATGCACAATATATGGATTTCTGTCATCAGAATTATATGATGTGATCAAATGGTGTTTAATACTTAAGTCCTGAACATATCAGTGAATGTGAGTCCTGTGTCAGTGAAGTTAATTCAGTACCTTTGACTTTGCAACAGTACAGCAGTGCTTGAGTCAAAAACATTCAGCAGATGAAAAACAGTAGCAGGATATGAGTGGATCAGCTGTATCCAGTCGCTAACTGTAAAGTTCAGTGCAGTTGTTTCACAGAGCAGAAAAGGCTGTGCAGATCCAACTTTAGTGAAAAATCGTGTAGTACTGGGTATCTAGAACACAAAACCAGATCATTTACACATTTGTGTTTCATAAATACAGCAAGTTTAGAGTGAAAAAAAGTTCAATCATCGACTCAAACAAAAAAACTTTTATTTAATTAATAAAAAAAATGTAATTCTGACTAATTATTCACCCTCATGTTGTTCCAACCCCGTAAGAATTTCCTTCATCTTCAGGACACAAATTAAGATATTTTTGATTAAATCTGAGCTATCTCACTCCTCCATAGCCTTCTAAGGGATTGAAACTTGGCGGCCAAGAAAAGTTATTAAAGACATTGTAAAAATAGACAGAGTGACTACAGTGGCTCAACCTTAAGTTTATCAAGTGACAAAAATACTTTTTGTATGCAAAAAAAAACCAAACTAAAAATATTAAAATTAACTATTCATTTTCTTCTGCGTGGGCCTGAGCAAGTTAACAGTGTAACAGTGCAGCGCTTCTGTGTTGTACGTCACACACACACACACACACAACCAGCGTCGGCCAATAGTGAGCCTGTGTGTGACGTACAACACTGAAGCACTGTTACACTACGAGAACCATCTCAAGGCCCACAGAGAAGCATGCATAGTTAAATAAAGTCGTAATTTCTGTTTGTTTTTGGCACACAAAGTATTCTCGTTGCTTGATAAACTTATGATTGCGCTTCTGTAATCACTTGGACTATTTTAACAATATCTTTAATAACTTTCTGGGCTGGCAAGTTTTGATCCCTTAGAAGCCTATGGAGGAGTGAGATAGCTCAGATTTAATCAAAAATATCTTAATTTGTGTTCAGAAGATGAACGAAAGTCTTACAGGGCTGGAACAACATGAAGGTGAGTAAATACTGACAGAATTTACATTTTTGGGTGAACAGTCCCTTTAATGAATATATTTTTAATGAAATATAAGAGATTTCTGTCCATTCATCTAAAGCCTATTCAACCACCACTTCCAAAGCCACGGAAAGGTATAAAGGAAATCAAAAGTAATCCATGTGACTCTAGTGGTGTAACATAAATTTCACAATTTTAACTCAACTTTATTTACAAAATATTCCTCTTCAATACACATACATGCACATCAACAACATGCACGAGTTGTAATGTTCTCATGAACGCATGTTGGAAATAAATATTTAATAAATTGGTAAATGTGTTTTTGCTGCAAACACAGCACTTGCATAGTTTAATAAACATTTATGTTAAACCACTGGAGTCGCATGGAGTACTTTAATGATGTACTTTTGTCTGGGGCTTGAAAGTGGTAGTTGCGTAGATTGTCAATGGAGGGGCACGAAGCTCTCAGATTTCATTAAAAATATCTTCGTTTGTGTTGTGAACATCGAAAAACGCTCACATGTTTGGAACGACATGAGGGTGAGTAATTAATGACAGAATTTCCATTTGTGGGTGAACTAACACTTTAAGAATAAATTAGGACACGCACCTTAAGAAATCTCACTAAATAGTCAGCCGCCGGATTCTGGAAGGATCGGTGTTCTCTTCTTGTGGCTTTGTAATGTTGGGGGCAGGTGATGGGCAGAGATTTCTACTTGTCAAATCAAGAAAACCATTGATTAGAAATCTTATTTTAAGTTTATATATATATATACACACACACTTTTGTTAAGTAATTTGACTGGACAAATTCAAAATATGTGTTATGAAACAAAGAAAATCTAGTAATACCAAGCCATGATTATTTTTGTTTGTGCCCATGATTCTCTCATATGTTAACTTATCTGTTATCTTTCCATCACCAGGTTCTAGTCTGTACAGTCTTTAAACACCAAGCCTGGTACCCTTAGCCACTTGGTGCATCATAGAATTGCTCCTAGCAAAAACAAATTGCAAAAATCAACAAATTTAAACATTAAAGCATCTCCAAATATCAACCAAAAGTTAATCTGATAAATACATTTTGCATCAATATTTAATTTGAAATAATTGCTTACCCATTCTAAGAAGATTGGTCCTCCAAATAAGGAAATAAAGTGAAAATTTCACGTGCATTGTTGGTCCGCAGTTTGTGGAGTTGGTCTAGCTGGCAGACGAGAGTAAAAGATAGTTTGAGGATAAATACTTTATGATATTTGCACATCACACATATTGTCATAAAACAATATCATATTATAAAACACGTAGCACAGTAAATGAGTAAAAAACACTTAAAGTTACCTACTCGGTGTTTTCACTGTTAAAAGCAAACTCCGTGTCTGCATTCTGCACTGCTTTTTGAAATGCGTCACGAGTCAAAGATGCAGGACCTGACGGTTTAGGCGCGCACATTACATAAATATCGTTACAAAACAATATAATGCCATGAAATTCATGAGGTAAATTATGTTAAAAACACTTACTGTAGGTGTTTTCCCTGTTAACGTTAAGCCTCCTCCTCGTCAGCTCCGTATTTAGGCTAGTCAAAGATGATGTCGCCTTTGAAAAGAATTTCGACCGTTTAATCGCGCTGGGCATTTAAATATCGCCATGAATCAATATACTATAAAATACATTGCCAATGTAAATTAGAAAACACTTACTTTCGTTGTTTCCCGGTTAAAAAGCAAACCCATCCTGGTCTGCCCCGAATCGCGCGTCATAGAAAATGTCCCTCTGAGAGCGGTTTGCTCGTCCACAGAACATACATATTGTTATAAAACAATATGATGTTATAAAATGAATCTATAAATGCGACAAAACACGTAATAAATGCGTGTTTCCTCCTCGTATGCCTTGCGACTCGAGTCAAAGAAAATGGCGTCTGTGAGTAAAGTTTCAGCTCGTTTCGTTCCGCCCAGCACGTAAATGTCCCGGATGTGACTAGTAACACTATTATTGGTGTTGTCAAAGCATTCTCAGGTGCTACTTAGATTTAACTCCACATATTTTCACCAGCCAGAGTGTGGTTTACACTAGCTAGTGTTAATCCCTTGAGATTCAACACCAGAAAATTAACACTTTACTCTAAGAGACTTTAACACCAGGATTTCAACACTGAAGATTTTGCTGTGTAGGTGACAACTATTTTATAACTTCCTCATATAACCACAAGAGGTGAAAGGTTGGGTTTTTATATCTATTTTGCTAGCTTTTTGTTTATCTATAGTTTGTATAATCATATTTTGCATGGCTGTTTGTTTGCATATCATAGCATAATATTTTCTGAGAAAAGTGTTTTGTATAGCTAAAAATACCTGTTGTCTCGCTTTCGGCTGGGTTGCCTGGGTAAACTCGCTGTGTGTTGGGTGTTTGTTTTTGACGTGCCGTATCAGGTTTGTTTAGTTAAATGTAGCCTTTTTCTTTCCACCTCTTGAGATCCCAAGTTTACATATCTCACAGTTTGCTATGGCAATGTTGTTGTCATCAATCTTATAATGTTGAAGGGATACGAATTTTTGGAAATAGGCTCATTTTACAACTCCCCCAGAGTTAAACAGTTGGGTTTTACCGTTTTCGAATGTATTCAGCCGATTTTCTGATATTTACAAGAATATCAGTAACCAGACAGTTTCTGGTCTCATTGACTTCCATAGTATATTTTTTTCCTGGTTACTGATAGTCTGGTTACTGATATTCTTCTAAATATCAGAAAATCGGCTGAATACATTCGAAAACGGTAAAACCCAACTGTAAATCGGCTGAATACATTCGAAAACGGTAAAACCCAACTGTTTAACTCTGGGGGAGTGGTAAAATGAGCCTATTTCAAAAAAAAGTAAGCATAAATATACTGAAAAAGACACTGTCAGGTGTATTGACAGCAAAAAAAGACCTCAGAATATTTCGTTCTATATTGATAGATGCAATATTTGAAAATTTACATTTATTTATTTATTTTAAATTATATTATTTATTTATATTATTTATTATTAATAATTATATTATTAATTTAAATTATATTTATATCGGAATTTGTGTCAAAACCTAGACTTTCAACCATCAAAATGTAATTCATTAATATGTATTAGTTTACAAAATAACATGTAAACATCTTTTCCTACTCTAATTTGCCTGGAATCTCTTCCAACACGCTTGAGTGTTGCGTGAAAAATAGGCGTTGGCTCTATTTCTAGCATGCACACGTTTTTCGAGTGGCAGTCTGCAAGCTCTAATTTGTTAACATGGGACTTGAAATAAAAACGGACACGCCACGCCGCTGAGATGGTGACGCCTCGCACTTGATTGGATATGGACATCCCTAGTTTTTTTTACCTCTTGTTACCACAGCCACAAAGCGCCCGCGTCCTCAGATCACTTGGACGTGGCGTGGTTACAAGAGGTAAAACTATATAAATACTGTTCGTTTTCTCACACAAACCGCTCGTTTCATGTCTTCGGCCATCAGTGTGTACTTACATTCACGAGTCATTAAATCATGTTTAATTTGGATTTCTCTGTGCATGCTCTTTGAGGTGGTGACCATAGACCTGCATTATATGACTGATAGTGATAGACACGAATGGTTTGACCTAAAAATATCAAAATTGAAAATACAGTGGAAACAAAGACACCTACATCTTGGATGCCCTTGAGGTAAGCTAAAACATATCAAAAATTAATTTCAAACTGAACTACCCATTTAACGGAGATTTAGATGTTGATGATTTATTGAGCATGTTTGATCAGTGTTTGCTTTAGTTGGACTCAGGTTTGACCAGTTTGGGGTCTTTGGTGTCTACTAAACACATTAAAGTTTTGATAGTTTCCTGCTATCTGGGACCTGACTTACCCTCGTCCTGCGTAAAAGGGGAATGTCAATTCAAACCAAAAGTTACTCAAGAGGAAGTGGTCAGCTTCTGGATGGGAGTCTGTGGGTGTCTTGAAACCAGCGTATGTGTGAGAATGAGTGCACAGGAGGATACAGAGATACATGTTTACTATTGCTCTTGATGGTAAAGAGCTCCTAACATCAATATTAAAGCTTAGAAAGCTAAAACTGGACTAAACCATCCATAATGGGATCCCTACTCAAAATGAAGTTCTTCAGTGTTCTCTGGCTCTGGATGTTTCTGTCGGGTAAGTTCTCAAAAGATGTACGATTGTTGTCAGCCAATACAGGCTATAAAGGCCAATCAGATGATGCAAACTAGCCAGACATTTTTTATATGCGCAGCTAAAATCACTGAAATACAAAAAAAAACAGTGTTTAATTAATTCTTAATTCATTTTTAAAACATATTTTAAGAATTTCTTTGGATTATATTGAAAATGTTGGATCTAATACTGTAGAATCACAAGGATGCTGTAATCAGTAAACCTAACTCAGAGATTAGGCAATATATTAGCTCTGTGATTCGGGTCAAATGATGAGTATGTCAAAACAAATCCAACACCACTGACACATCATTCTCTTTGCTTGTTTGTTATTGGCTGTTACAACTCCATTACAGCAGCCCAAAAAGCTATTGTTAAAAAGTTAAGGGACAAAAGCCCAAAGCACACCCTGATCACCATAATGGTGACTTCAAATTGTGATTTATCCTTTGGTGATTGTGCTTGTAAACTGCATGTATCTTCAATAATTATCTCATTAACTTTAACACTGCTTCAATGTTCATTTAAGACTCTCATTTTAACACTTTTACACTCTTGAGTTATGTCTTAAATAAACACCCACGAGTGTTATTTTAACACTGGGGTTTTTGCTGTTTTTAAAATATTTATATTTAAATGTCATAAATATGTGCTCAGTCAAATTTCTCTGAACATATTATTTCTCTACTATATCTGTTTGAATTTGTGCTGTAAATATAATACATTCACATTCACAGTCAATAAATGCAGTGGTTGTTAAGCCATCACACTTCCTATTATAATGTTGACAATAATAGACAATAGGTGTAACCGTAAGTGACATTTGCAATTGAATAACTGAAACCGAAGAGTAAGAGGAACTGATCGTAAAAAATCATATTTTCCTTAAACAGAATTTAAGACTTCAACTACTGGTGAAATTCCGGGATATATCGGAAGACACGTCATCATTTCTTGTTCTCATATAATGGCTTCAAACAACATAAAGTATTTCTGCAGAGATCCCTGTGGATACGGAGATGTTTTAGTTCAATCTGATCGATCACCTGAAGGGAGATACAAACTAGAAGATTCCGGGACAGGAACATTCACCGTGACCATCGCTGATCTACAGGAGTCCGACTCTGGGGTTTACTACTGTGGAGTGCAGAGATTTGGATTCGACACATACCAGAGAGTCCATGTAACAGTAGGTAATAATGACAGGCACCTTATTAGGCCTAATTTTGCCTGTGTGAGACAGAAATGAAGGTTGTTTGTTTCATATTAAATGGCTAAGAAAGTTATTTAAGCAACATTTAGGATGATCCCAGAAATGCAGATATGTACGGAGCCCCTTTAGTCCCACTTTGGTAAAAAAAAATTAATTATAACTATCTTGTGGCCTCAAGATAGTAACTCGTGGCCACAAGATAGTAACTCGTGGCCTTAAGATAATAACTCGTGGCCACAAGATAGTAACTCGTGGCCTCAAGATAATAACTCGTGGCCTCAAGATATCTTGAGGCCACGAGTTACTATCTTGAGGCCACGAGTTACTATCTTGTGGCCACGAGTTACTATCTTGTGGCCACGAGTTATTATCTTAAGGCCACGAGTTACTATCTTGTGGCCACGAGTTACTATCTTGAGGCCACGAGTTACTATCTTGTGGCCACGAGTTACTATCTTGAGGCCACGAGTTAGTATCTTGTGGCCACGAGTTAGTATCTTGAGGCCACGAGTTACTATCTTGAGGCCACGAGTTACTATCTTGAGGCCACGAGTTACTATCTTGAGGCCACGAGTTAGTATCTTGAGGCCACGAGTTACTATCTTGTGGCCACGAGTTAGTATCTTGTGGCCACGAGTTAGTATCTTGAGGCCACGAGTTAGTATCTTGAGGCCACGAGTTTCTATCTTGAGGCCACGAGTTAGTATCTTGAGGCCACGAGTTACTATCTTGTGGCCACGAGTTAGTATCTTGTGGCCACGAGTTAGTATCTTGTGGCCACGAGTTAGTATCTTGAGGCCACGAGTTAGTATCTTAAGGCCACGAGTTACTATCTTGAGGTCACGAGTTACTATCTTGAGGCCACGAGTTAGTATCTTGAGGCCACGAGTTACTATCTTGTGGCCACGAGTTACTATCTTGAGGCCACGAGTTAGTATCTTGTGGCCACGAGTTAGTATCTTGTGGCCACGAGTTAGTATCTTGTGGCCACGAGTTAGTATCTTGAGGCCACGAGTTACTATCTTGAGGCCACGAGTTACTATCTTGAGGCCACGAGTTAGTATCTTGAGGCCACGAGTTAGTATCTTGAGGCCACGAGTTACTATCTTGTGGCCACGAGTTAATATCTTGAGGCCACGAGTTAGTATCTTGAGGCCACGAGTTAGTATCTTGAGGCCACGAGTTACTATCTTGAGGCCACGAGTTACTATCTTGAGGCCACGAGTTAGTATCTTGAGGCCACGAGTTAGTATCTTGAGGCCACGAGTTACTATCTTGTGGCCACGAGTTAATATCTTGAGGCCACGAGTTAGTATCTTGTGGCCACGAGTTAGTATCTTGAGGCCACGAGTTACTATCTTGAGGCCACAAGATAGTTATAATTAATTTTTTTTTACCAAAGTGGGACAAGAGGGGCTCCGTAGATATGTCTTTGACATTTCTCTAAAACTTACAAACAGACAACACAAAAAACTTGGAAGAGGTGACTCATCTTAAGACGACGGAAACACAAACAAATCCATGGACAGGTGCTGAAATAGGACAGACTACACCAAGACACTCAGTTTCCATATCTTCAAGCACTAAGGATAGTGCACACTCACTGACATCAACAGGTACAAACATTTTAATGCCTGCATTTCTATCTTACCTCAATCTCTCATTTGTCCACGGTGTGTCTGTTAAGTTTCAGCTCAAAATACCCTTTCATATATTATATATTATTCAGAATATTATTATATTCTGAACATTTCTATTTTGTATTTCCCAAGATTTCCCAGTATGGCACCGCCCATACCCCCCATAAACAGCCTCAAACCTGTTCTTCAGAAAGTTGCGTCCATAGTTTTTACAGTCTCGAAATCGACGTCTATTTTTGATACTCACTCTAAAAAATGCTGGGTTGGTTTAACCCAATTTTGGGTCAAATATAGACAAACCCAAATGTGTGGTTAAAAAATTTAATTAAAAACATTTTGTCCATATTTGACCCAAATTTGGGTTAAAACAACCCAGCATTTTTTAGAGTGTACACGTTCTGGATATAAAAGTGGATGATGAACAGGTATTGACCCATTTTTTTGAGAATTGTATCACTAGCTACTCTAGCGACGATATAAACATGGCGGACTCACTCAGGGCGGGGTCTATGCTAATAAGGAAGAGATCGTCACCAATCAACACTTGTCCTACTGTGACATCACAGTATACTGGAACAGATTTTGAGACACTGGTTATGGCTACGCTCTCACGACCAATACGTATGAATTCGTACGAGTGATTCAAAAGTGGCTAATTCGTACTAATTCATACAACCTCACTCGTACGAATTCGTACGATTTGTCTAAACCCGTGTGACGGTTACGTTTAGAGGCGGGGTCAGGGGTAGGTCATTCGTACAATTTCATACGAATTGGCTAATTCGTAAAATATGTACTAATTCGTACGAGTGAGGTCATACGAATTAGCCACCTCGTAAAATTCGTACGAATTGGAAAGAAGTGGGTGGATTTTTTATGATTTTAGGGTGTTTTTTTACACAATGGACACACTTTTATGTTCAAACACCATGTAAAGGTGTATTTTGCATGATAGGTCCACTTTAAGGCTTAACAGAAGATGTTGTCTACTCCTTTTAAAGGTTTTGTCAAATCATCTGGTCCAGCTGGCAAACATGCAGGTGAGTTGCAGCCCCTTTATAAATACATTGACATTTTACATGTCTTGTTTAAGTTATGCGAACTGTTCCCAATTTCTTTCGTCACTATGCGAATAAAAATGTCATGACCTAAAAGTCCTCTATATAATAAACAGGTGTCATGAATATCTAACTTGAACTTTTAATTGCACCATATATTCCCAGTGCCTGTGCACTTTATTCTCTATGCCTCTGCTGGACTGGTTGTTACGTTGATCATATCTTCAGTTGGACTGGTCACTTGTCAATGGAGAAAGAGGGTCAAGCAATCAAGTGTGTTAATATTCAAATATAACGTACAAAAACAAAACGAAATATATATTTTTGGAAGTTAATTTCACCGAAAAAAATAATCCATATTCTTTGCTTTATTTCAGGATATTTTACAGCTACATCGACATCTATATACAATGAGCGTCACAACGAGGCGGTGAGTGGCACACAGGAACATCATAAGATCCGAGCCACCACAAACACACAACTTCTGCTTACTTTATAAACCACTTTACTTTATTAGCAATTGAATAACAGTTTGTGTTTGTGATTCAGGCCACCGGTGTTTATGCACACGCTCCTGATGACAGATCCTACGCCGCTATTCAGAAATCCAGTATCAAGTCAAAGAGCCAATCAGATCCAATCTATCAGAACCTACACTTCAACACTAACCAGGGAGAGGCTATCTATGGCAATATATAAAACAATGCACTCCACTTTCCTCATCCTAGAACAATCAACATGTTCTACATTACAAGCCTGAAACAAGTTATTTGTCTGGACATTAACATCATCTATGAACAGTACATGGGGAAAAATACTTTTTTCAAAAACATGTGAAGAGTTCAGATGCAAAAGCCTCTAAGTGCCATTTGAAATTTTGTTCTAGAATGACCATTTTTATCAAGCTTGTGTATTTAAGTTCAGTAATTTCACTTAAATGACAATTAATAGGTAATCTTCATTGCCATTTAAGTTAAATTACTGAACTTAAATATACAAGCTTGATAAAAATGATAATTTTAGAAGAAAATTTCAAATGGCACTTAGAGGCTTATGCATTTGAACTCTTCATGTTTTGTCTTTTTCAAATGCAATATATTTTTCAGTCCAGTCAGCTGAGAAAATGGCACCAAATGCAATATTTGTTCCACTTAAGAGACTCTCAATATGTTTCCAAGTACCTAATAAATCTAAAAAAAAAAAGATTTGAAATAAATTAAATAATGAATTTTCAATCCAATTACTTTGACTCATTATTGGAGTTACAAAAAGAGTGAATTTAAAGTAACCATAATGATGTAGTAAATTGAAATCATAGAAATGTACTGCATTTCATTTTACAGACAAACAGTTAAATAATTCACAGTATGGATACTGCAGAATTACAGTATTACCGGTGACTCTGCAGCAATCAAACAACATTTCATGAACTTTAAATAAAAGCTTGTGATTTCTGCACTTCCATGGCTTCGCTGCCATTGTGCATTTTCATACGGTTGTCGTCAATCTCTTCACAGTTCTCCTTGAAAGTGACAAACTCAAATAGAGATAACTGAAATAGTTACCTACCTATACAAAGCTCTTATTGTTACTGCAATACTTTGTAGATGTTTATGTCGTGTCTCTAAACTCTAATATTCCTGTTTTTTAGATATTGTACAACTGCTCACACACACAAAATCATATAACATTGGGAAAGTTGCAAATATCTACCAAATATCTACAAAGAACTTCCAAGTTTGGTCATATACAATATTTACAAGAGAAACATCAACATTTAACAATTGGGTTCAGCAAATAAAAAGTGTCTACATCAACATAACATTATTTAAACAAGCGTTTAACAACAAAAAGTGATAAAATGGGTAAGTTTTGTGATAAATCACAACAGGTTAGCTACTAACAGGATAAGTAAAATAAGCTTTGTAATGATCCACAATCAAACAACAGCAGCAGCAAAGTACATCAACAACAAACAAAGCAAACCAGCAGAAAACATGCCTTCCTTCAGCGGAGATCTTTACCTTGAACGATCCCAACCGAGCAGTGATCAGAAGAGGTGAGAGCCCTCACCTGGCTTTACCTGCAGAGAAGAAGGAGGTAGAAAAATTACCACTACTGCCACCTAGTGGCTTGACACACGATGTTCAAAAATATAAAATGAAAAACACCATAGGACGTAACACAATCAATGCATCGTCTGGTCCAGACATTGGTAATGACGTCACGTTAATGAGGAGAAAGCAATTTTGAACAGTGTTTACTCCTCCTCTCTTTGTGCACGTCACTAGGCTCATAGGGTGCTTCATAGAGAGACTGGTCTAAGAGCAGGTCAACTCACATCAACCCCTCTATTGACTCGAGTGTGACGAGTGTTGTTCTGGTTCAGCCGCTTTAACAGGCTACATTTATTCTGGACTTTCTCTGCTTGGTCTCCCTTTTGGAGGCTGATTGTTGTCAGTCTTTACCTCTGTATATATCCAAATTACTGTTTTAGGATTTTAGGTTTGTATTTTATTGCACTCATAATATAGGCCTATTTTTTATTTTTTTCAGTAATAATAAATAAATAAATATTTATATACTAAATTGAGTTTATCATGAAAAAGTTCTATTGTTGTTGTTTTTGTTATAGATCTTATATGTATAAATACTTCATAAAAAAATAGACAAATGCATCATGTTGCCTCAACTTACCTCAATATTAACACTCGAAGTAACATTCAAACTACTCACCCTTCCGTGGTCAAACTCAAGAAACACAAACTTGAACATGTGAAACCATGAAACTTTACTGTTTTACAACCCATCATTTTAAAAATGCTTTTTGTTTTGGAGTTGTTTAATAAATGATTTTGGAATGAATGACTTTTTGTTTTAAAATCATGTTAATTTCAGCCCTGAGATGCCTTTCCGACCGATAGAATTCAGACAATTATGAACACATTAAAAAAAAATAGAATCATGTTACATGACAAACATGTTTTATTTTATTGTTCTTTAGATTGCTTTTATGGTGTTATTAGTGGTTTTAACAAACAATTTCTTTTTTAAAAAAAGAGAGAAATTAGGAACAACAACCAAACAGGTTGCAAGCAAAAAAATAGAAAAGAACTTCCCAATAAATAAAAAAAGAGAGAAACAAAATATACAATGGCGTACTCAGCCTCCTCATCTAAACAATAAAAAGAAGAAAAAGGCACGCATGCCCTAAGGCTTCTCAAATAAAGAAGTTATACAAATAGGATCAATTGGGAACTGATGTTCTCACATAAACATAGCAGAAGTGACTAACAGCACTCTGTTAAACCCCAAAAGAAAGAGATCTCAGAAATCCCATCTTAAAGGGATAGTTCACCCAAAAATGAAAATGCCCCATGATTTACTCACCCTAAAACCATGTGTTAGCCTGGTAATACCAGACTCTGCTACTTTGCTTCGTAGACAGAGTCTGGAATGGCATAATAGAGTAGTGTTTTCTCTCTCGCTAGTCTGAAGTTTAAGATCATTGGTTACCAGAGATACGATAGATATACGATAGATACGATATATCTAAATATGTTTAGTGAAAGGTAAAACTTCCGAAATCTCTGTGTAAACAATGAGTGACGTAGATGCACAAGAGATCACTTCCGGCATAACGTCTGGGGACGGTTCAGTTCAGTTCAGTTGGACATCTGATTCAGATCAGTTCAACGGCTGTTAACAAGAGGTAAAAACGATATAAATACTGTTCGTTTTCTCACACAAACCGCTCGTTTCGTGTCTTAGGCCATCAGTGTGTACTTACATTCACGAGTCATTAAATCATGTTTAATTTGGACTTCTCTGTGCATGCTCTTTGAGGTGAACCGACAACAACGGTTTGACCAAAAAATGTCAAAATTGAAAATACTGTGGGAAAAAAAGACGCCTACATCTTGGATGCCCTTGAGGTAAGATAAAACATATCAAAAATTAATTTAAAAGTGAACTATCCCTTTAATGTCAAAATCCAGCAGTTTTTCGAAGAAAAAAAATAACACAGAGTTAACACTCAGAGTGATCATACACTCACCTAAAGGATTATTATGAACACCATACTAATACTGTGTTTGACCCCCTTTCACCTTCAAAACTGCCTTAATTCTCCGTGGCATTGATTCAACAACATGCTGAAAGCATTCTTTAGAAATGTTGGCGCATATTGATAGGATAGCATCTTGCAGTTGATGGAGATTTGTGGGATGCACATCCAGGGCACGAAGCTCCCGTTCCACCACATCCCAAAGATGCTCTATTGGGTTGAGATCTGGAAGCTTTAGCGTTAATTATTACCTTTTCATCTATCCAATCATGTCTAATACTTGCGGTATAAAAGTGTCTAATACTTGCGGTACTTACACATGTTTGAGTTTGCAGATGCTGAAGCTTTCATTGACCTCCATCCTCCGCACCACCTCCAAGATGGTTCCTTCCCTTCCATCCTTCCCACCACCACCAGGATGGTCCCTTCCTATACCTCCCAGGGGTCAGCTGCGCCCCTGCCTTCGTCTTCAGGCAGGAAGTGCAGTGTCCGGACCCTTGGATTGCGAGCTATGGGCGGGGCCAACACCAAATAACTTTATTGCTTGCTGGGCTATCAATAAATCTATTTATTGTTACAGTATTTATTCTCCTGAGTCTTTCTAGTAGAACTGGTGACTGTGGGGGCTATTTTAGTACAGTGAACCCATTGTCATGTTCAAGTAACCAATTTGAAATGATTCGAGATTTGTGAGATGGTGCATTATCCTGCTGGAAGTAGCCATCAGAGGATGGGGACATGACGGACATGGTCAGAAACAATGCTCAGGTAGGCCATGACATTTAAAATATGCCCAATTGGCACTAAGGGGCCTAAAGTGTGCCAAGAAAACATCCCCACACCATTACACCTCCACCACCAGCCTGCACAGTGGTAACAAGGCATGATGGATCCATGTTCTCATTCTGACTCTACCATCTGAATGTCTCAACAGAAATCGAGACTCATCAGACCAGGCAACATTTTTCCAGTCTTCAATTGTCCAGTTTTGGTGAGCTCTTGCAAATTGTCGCCTCTTTTTCCTATTTGTAGTGGAGATGAGTGGTACCCGGTGGGGTCTTCTGCTGTTGTAGCCCATCCGCCTCAAGGTTGTGTCTGTTGTGGCTTCGCTGAATACCTCGGTTGTAACGAGTGGTTATTTCAGTCAAAGTTGCTCTTCTATCAGCTTGAATCAGTCGGCCCATTCTCCTCTGACCTCTAGCATCAACAAGGCATTTTCGCCCACAGGACTGCCGCATACTGGATGTTTTTCCCATTTCACACCATTCTTTGTAAACCCTAGGAATGGTTGTGCGTGAAAATCCCAGTAAGAGCAGATTGTGAAATACTCAGACCGGCCCGTCTAAATCACCTTTCTTTCCCATTCTGACATTCAGGAGATTGTCTTGACCAGGACCACACCCATAAATGCATTGAATTGAAATTGAACAGGTGTTCTTAACTATCCTTTAGGTGAATGTGCATGATCTGTACAGTGTTGGTTTAACATTGGAGATTTTGTTGTGTAGCATTGTGTGGAAAGATGTATTTTGAATTTGAGGAAGTAAAATATATTATATTTCCTCTTTAGAATAATTGACAGATAACTTCACTATATCATCTCAGTACGCACACACTTTTTATTCAGTCCATCGTGTCCGTTGAGGTTCACTATATCAGATTACATCAGGTAAGATCTTCTTTCTGCTCATAATGATCCTCATCACTCTCTTTATGTCAAAAACATGAATGATGTGTGTGTGTTACAGTTGTGTGGTTAAAATTGATTTGTGTGTAGGCATAGTTGAGTAATTTGGGCTTTGACCAGGACTCCAACATTGTCAAGGATGAAACTTTATTAATAACTTCAGAGCACTTGTAGACAGTGGCGGCTCCCGACAATTTTGATTTGTTATTTCAAGGGGGGTCTCATGAAAACCAACAAATAATACAGTGGACACGGCTAACAACTGCATATTACTGCTACTTAACAACAAAAACAACACAGCATATCAACTACTTTGTTTTTAATCAGTTAATCAATTGTGGTTTGCAAATAATATGCTCAAACTTTACTTGTCATAGCCACACCCAGGACAGAAAATATATTTACAAAATAGTATCTATTCTCATACTCTCACCACCTTTTGATTCCCCAAATTATGTCTAGTTTCCCCCTGAAATCTTCTCCGCTCCTCTTTTGTCCAGTCTCCTCCTGCCATTTTCTCTCCTCTCTTCAGTCTCAGCAGGTGTGATTTATTTCAAAATATGAGTTTACAGTGTGACATTTAATATTCAACAATATTATTGATCTGTCTAATATAAGGTGGACATTATTAAGTTGTATTATTTTCATGTTACACTGTGAAGCAGCTTTGATACAATCTGTTTTATAAAAATCGCAATATAAATAAAGGTGACTTGACTTGACCCCTTGACTGATATTTTTTTGGGAAACAGCTTGTGATTCTAAGGTGATTCATATAATTTGTAGGGAAACACAATAGTATCCATTACATATGCTTTGACAGTTAAAAGTCAAGAGGTCAATTTGATCTCTTAAACAAATCATAAATGCTGTGGAATATTTTACATGTATTTGAAACATAGAGAAAACAAAGCTTTTTTGAGTAAAATTAATGGCTAATTTGTTTATTCTCTACCTCTAAAGGGAACTCGTCCTCTGAACTGGTTTGTGAATGAACTGGACTGTCAAAACTGACAATGGCTTCCTTTCATAAAGGTGAGTATCTTCTTGTGTTTAAAGGTTAGCTCTCATTGCCCCAGAAACCTTGTGAACTGTGAACGGATGATGAATGTAGTTCCCTTTCGAAAGGGAACTTGCACTGTGTTGATGATGCTTTGGGGAACGTCCGCAGGCGTGACAGGTGTCTGAAATCACTATCAAATCACGGCAATCATATTGACCGGCGACGGTCCGTGAATCATTACCGTGTATCATTGACGTGCGACCTGCAAGTATATAAGGGCGCCTTGCAAACGTGAAAGATCGTCAAATCGTCTTCAGCGACAGTCTGTTTGAACGCTACTCGAGTAAATGGTAAGAAAAATGAAATGTACAGCGAAGGCCAATTGCTTTCAGAGGTGTGTAGACCCGTACCCATGGTTTTTGAAGCTGGGAGAAGAGCATGCACGGGACGGGAGGTTCTCGAAGGAGCCCTCTGTGCAAAGTGTGAGCGTTTTTCTCTTTTTAAGAGAAGATAAGAGGCGCCCTCATATACTTGCATGTTCCACGTTATTTATTTACGTTAATGATTCACAGGCAGTCAATGTGATTGCCGTGATTTGAGAGTGGTTTCAGACACCTGTCATGCCTGAGGTGTTCCCCAAAGCATCATCGACGCAGTGTCTCGTTCCCTGTTCTCAGGGAACATAGGTTACAGTCATAACCTGAGACGTTTTCTCAGACTCAATCCAATACAATTTCAGTTGACTTTTTCTTCATATTTCAGGTTTTATAAAAGCTCATCCTCTCATCTCTGTGATTCTGTGTAAGTCTAAACCATGTTTTTTCCTTTTTGTCTGTATGCTGATGTAGTTCTTGTGTTAATCTTTCCTTCAGTGGTTCTGCTTATTAACAGCAGGTGTTCATCACTTATACTCAACCATCATTTAATTAATCACTTAATTAACCACTAAATTAATCACCTAATTAATCACTCAACTGAAAAAAATCAGAGAACTCATAACTATTGTTTTTTTTTTTGGAAACTTAAATTAATTTATGTAATCGGTTACATCAAATGTAATGAGTTAGCTTAACTCATTGGATTTGACTTTGTGTGTGATGTTGTGAGCTAGCAGTAACTGCAGGTGCTCTAAGTTCATTTAAAGTTCGTCATTTCACTGTTTTTACTCAATAAAGTGAAGTTTTAGCTTTATTTAGTATTGCAGTGTAAAGTTTAATTGTGTATTCAGAATTATTATTGTTTTAGTGACTCAATGAAAATAAGTTCAGAGTACTCATGACTATTGTTTTTAATAAACTTAAATTATTTAAGGCAATCCGTTTCCTCAAATGAAATGAGTTAGCTGAACTTGTTGGGTTTTGTGTGAGAATAATAAGAATTTCCAGGAAAGACAGGAAATTTTGGGTGAACTGCCACTTTAAGGTCAAGCTTATATTTACATAATTTTATTTGACTGCTATTTCATTTTGTCCTCTGAAACATGTTGATTAGTTTGTGTTAATTATATTTTTTCAGATGTCTTAAGACTGTACTTGGCCTTTTCAACTGTCTCACCGTCGACGACCGCAACAGGTAATGTACACAAAAAAAATATTTTGTCATTTCAACTTAGAAAATGTACTTCATGTGGTAAAATCTAAAATACCTACCGTAAAAATTAAAACCACAGCACACACACACACACACACACACAAACAGTGGAGAGCATAGTGCACACACACAATCCATCTGATTCATGACAGCATTCTCTGTTTGGTCTGTAACTCTCAGTGACACTTTTCTGAGCAGCTCGTGTCTGATCTCTTCTCAGTAAAACACTGACCGTCACTGAGTGAACGACAGATCTCTGTCTCTCTCAATAGTAGTTTACAGTCAGACCCGATCAAACAGTGATACAGTGTTGAGGACACTACTGGAGACACTTCACATGCTGCATAGAAACTTTTTTCATTATATGCATATGAAATATGAAGGAAACTGAATACCAGATTGTTACTTTAATATTAGTTTATGTATCAGGATTCCCACTGAAAACCCAACAATGGTCATTTTAAAGTGGTCATTTCTAAAATGGAAATAAAATCTTTTAATAATAATAATAATATGTAAATGATTATACTGGTGTGTAACATGTTTACTTCCAATTTAAAAGATTTTCTTTAAGATGTATTGATGTTTAAATAATACTATAAGTGCATTTGAACAAAATATTGTGGATCGAAATGAATCGCTCTGAATCAGCAAAAGAAGAAGAAGAAGAAGAAGAAAAGTAATGTCTGAAGCTGCAATTTTGGTTACATTTTGTAATAAAACATGTTTTTCAGAAACTTGTTAATTTCTAAATATATTTTCACTACATCTAATCTGTCAGACCCCTGCAACAACTACACTGTGCTGGACAATCCATGGAGATCCATCAGTAATGGACGTGGCTCAGTGTGTGACGCATCTGTCTCCTGGAGCGGCTGGTATCGTCTCTTCATTAACAGCACTAGCGCTCATATCTCAGACACGTGTGTTGCGAGGTACAGATGTGGCACTGATGCCCCACTGTGGATCCGTGGTGGACACCCAACAGTAACAGATGGAGTCGTCACTCGAGATGTCTGCGGTAACTGGAACAATTTCTGCTGCTATTACGGGTCTTATCCCATTAAAGTCAAAGCCTGTCCAGGAAATTATTATGTCTATGAGCTGGTCAGACCAACTACCTGTAATCTTGCATACTGTGCAGGTAATTATATTCACATGAGCTCTTTCTACACATTCATGATATTTGTGTTTCTGTTGATTAATCATTATTCATCCAAACTTTCAGACACTGGCAGCATTAACACCAACTCTACAACTGTCACACCAGTGACCATCTCACCTGGTAATGTAACACACTGTCTCTGTTGGCTTATTTCCTGAATGTTTTCTAATGTATGTAGTCTACAGATCAGGGCTGTATTTCCCAAAAGCATCATCATAAGCCTGAGTTGATCGCAGAGCAGCGGACACCAATGGCCTCTATGATCAACTAAGGCTTATGATGCTTTTAGGAAACACCGCTCTGTACCATTGGATAGATGTGTGCTTGTGTCAAGAATAAAATATTTACTGCACGACTATAATTCAATAAAAACATCAGCTGTTGTTGCCAGTACTTTACTGTAGAAAATACAGTAGCAATATTGTTGCCTCCAATTGATATTTGTTAATCCATTGCTATAGTGGCCCACTAAGCAAAATAATGTCCAAAAGTCACAACAATGGTGACAATAAACAAATAAAAAGCGTAATGCTGCAATTCATGATGGGTAGCTTTCATAGTAAAAAACATCCTTGATTCCCAGGCTTTTTTGTTTTGGTTGTCACCATTGTTGAGAATCATATGCAAAATCTTGAAATCTGTGTGTGACTATGTGATTCACTTTCTTAAAACATTAGGTACACAGTGATCATTTTAAAGTTACTGTCCAAATAATGCAGTTCCACAAGATTGGTTGTTATAAATATCAGATATAAAGACAAGAGTTTAAACACTGATAAATGCTTGCATTGTGTTGATTTTGTCACCATCAATAATGAGCTGATGACAGCTGATTTTTCATTTTCTTGGCTTTCTCTGCACATGCAATGGACAAACACACAATCACAACAGCCAAAGAAAAGCTAAAGTACGGTGATCTGGGACCAAGAGCCCAATTAAAGCAAACACTGATCACCACAATGGTGATCACTCATATTGTAGAAACTTCATTATTTTCTGTAAAATAAAATACTGCTGTTTTAGTGAAATCGTTTTGTTAAACATTTTTTGATTGTATACATATGAAATATGCAGGAAACTGAATACCAGATTGTTGACCTATCGGTCAGTCACAACAACTTAAATCGAAATCTTGCTAGAGAGCCAATATACTTTGAGTGAATCTATAACAAGCCAATGCACATTGGCGTGCAGTCATTTGCATCAGCTGCGCGGCCTCGTCAGCGCGGGTATATAATGATCAGGTGTTGCGATTGCACTTCAGCTTTTTGCTTCGGAGCCTAAACTTCGATGCCTCTGCTAAAAGAGCTGGAGCTTCGGTCGAGACTCTCGGGTGTGGAGTCCCCGTGCCGGCGCCCCATTCCAATCCTCCAATGAGGGTTGCTTCGGCCGCTGGCGTGGGTGACCTGCTGATCACGGTGAGTGCGCTTCCTTCGGGGAACAAACCCCCTAGGAACCCTCACCCCTCTCAGCCTCCACAACTGTTTATACACGTTTGTTTAACACAATAGCATCTGACTGGCAACAATAGCAACTGACTGGCTACTAATGTTATACTCAAACAGCGTTAGCATTAGTTATAATACTAGTCCCTTTGAAAAAATATTGTGGATCGAAATGAATCGCTCTGAATTAGCAAAAGAAGATGAAGAAGAAGAAAAGTAACGTCTAAAACTGCAATTTTGGTTACGTTTTGTCGTAAAACATGTTTTTCAGAAACTTGTTAATTTCTTAATATATTTTCACTACATCTAATCTGTCAGACCCCTGCAACACCTACACTGTGCTGAACAATCCATGGAGATCCATCAATAATACAAATTCTCCAGTCAGAAACTGTGACACGTCTGTCTCCTGGAGCGGCTGGTATCGTCTCTTCATTAACAGCATGAGCGCTCATATCCCAGACACGTGTGTTGCTCAGTCCAGATGTGGCACTGATGCCCAACTGTGGATCCGTGGTGGACACCCAACAGTAACAGATGGAGTCGTCACTCGAGATGTCTGCAGTAACTATAACAATTTCTGCTGCTTTTTTGGGTCTTATCCCATTAAAGTCAAAGCCTGTCCAGGAGATTATTATGTCTATGAGCTGGTCAGACCAACTATCTGTAATTCAGCATACTGTGCAGGTAATTATATTCACATGAGCTCTTTCTACACATTCATGATATTTGTGTTTCTGTTGATTAATCACTATTCATCCAAACTTTCAGACACTGACAGCATTAACACCAACTCTACAACTGTCACACCAGTGACCATCTCAACTGGTAATGTAACACACTGTGGGCCCTATTTTAACAATCAGAAACGCAAGTATCAAGCAACTTTGTGGGCGGGTTTTGGGCGCTGTTGCTGTTTCTCTGCTGTCAGACCGTCATCCAACATGAGCAGGTGCTCATGTTGCATGACAGATTGTTATTATAATGGCAGGTTTACCAGGTGTTGTATGGCGATGGGAGAAATCACGAAAATCAGCGTCGATTAAACATTATACATTCGTTTCTTGCCACTATTGGGCAAACAGGTCTGATCCTTCAGTACTACATTTAGCCTTAAAAAAAATGGGTAATTAGTTTTTTTTCATCTTCATGTAAACTATAATGATTTCCCTCATGTGTCAATAGTTTTCCTTGTTATAATGTCTGATTTGCTAAATAAAAATTGCTGCATCCGTGTTGATGAGAGAATCAAAGTGTATGCGCGTTGTGCACCTGCTACATTATGGTCAAGCATGCGCGATTAAAATAGCATTATGAACAACGCACAACGCGCCACTGACTTTAGACCAGATTTTTTTCTGGTCAGTGAGCGTTTTTGGAGGGAAAAGGCCTGCTTTGCACGGGTGCAAAACAGGAATCAGACATAGTGTAATAATTCATTTGCGCCGGGTGCAAGATAGAGCCCTGTGTCTCTATTGGCTTATTTTCTGCATGTTTTCTTATGTTATGGGCTGCATACTAAAAAAAATAGAAAGAAAATAGGGTATTAAAACAGTATGAAATACAAATAAAGTCAGTATGTGAGGCTAAATAGAGTGAGTTTTAGTCTGAATTAGGTAAGATGTGTGCTTTCAGTTTCTCTTGTGTTCTGGGTGGCAAGTGCAGTTACTGTAACATTGGGCAAATTTTGTAGTATATTAAACACAAATTTATACCGACTTAATCAGGCTCCGAAAATTCTTCACAAAGAACACAGAGAATGGCCTTCTTGGGCTGCCATAGTTGCAACTCTTGCGTCATCAGAGAGAGGTGTTCAACGCGTCACAGTTTCGGTTTAAAAACGTTGTGCAACGTTTAGTCCGGGCTGAACGCAGCCTAGGATTTCCGCTGAAAACCTAATAGTAATTTTAAAGTGGTAATTTCTAAAATGGAAATAAAATCTTTTAAAAATAATAATAATATGTAAATGATTATTTTGCATGTGTAACATTATTACTTCCAATTTAAAAGATTTTCTTGAAGATGTATTGATGTTTAAATAATACTATAAATGCATTTGAAAAAATATTGTGGATCGAAATGAATCGCTCTGAATTAGCAAAAGAAGAAGAAGAAGAAGAAAAGTAATGTCTAAAGCTGCAATTTTGGTTACATTTTGTTATAAAACAAGTTTTTCAGAAACTTGTTAATTTCTTAATATATTTTCACTACATCTAATCTGTCAGACCCCTGCAACACCTACACTGTGCTGGACAATCCATGGAGATCCATCAATAATACAAATTCTCCAGTCAGAAACTGTGACACGTCTGTCTCCTGGAGCGGCTGGTATCGTCTCTTCATTAACAGCACTAGCGCTCATATCTCAGACACGTGTGTTGCGAGGTCCAGATGTGGCACTGATGTCGCACTGTGGATCCGTGGTGGACACCCAACAGTAACAGATGGAGTCGTCACTCGAGATGTCTGCGGTTATTATATCAATTTCTGCTGTTATTACGGGTCTTATCCCATTAAAGTCAAAGCCTGTCCAGGAGATTATTATGTCTATGAGCTGGTCAGACCAACTCTCTGTGATTCAGCATACTGTGCAGGTAATTATATTCACATGAGCTCTTTCTACACATTCATGATATTTGTGTTTCTGTTGATTAATCAATATTCATCCAAACTTTCAGACACTGACCGCATTAACACCAGCCCTACAAATGTCACACCAGTGACCATCTCACCTGGTAATGTAACACACTGTGTCTCTATTGGCTTATTTTCTACATGTTTTCTAATGTGATGGGCTGCATATTAAAGAAAATAAAAATTCATGTGCCATAGATAAATAAAATGACCAATGTGCACGGACAATTACCTAATCAAACCGTATTATTGATGAGAATATACGATAATAAATTTGTGCCGATAGAATATAGTATGATGCATCAATAATAGTCTGAGATATCGCCTATGGCAGATGCATTTGACGATATCAATACGATAATTGGCTTGTTTTACCATTAAAGGAGTAGTTCACTTTTGAAAAATTTTGCTGATAATTTACTCACCCCCATGTCATTCAAGATGTCCATATCATTCTTTCTTCAGTCGAAAAGAAATTAAGGTTTTTGATGAAAAAATTCCAGGATTTTTCTCCATATAATGGACTTCGCTGGGAACCAAACGGTTCAAGGTCCAAAAGACAGTTTCAGTGCAAACAGTTCAAAGGGCTTTAAACGATTCCAGACGATGAATAAGGGTCTTATCAAGCGAAACGATTGCTCCATTTTTTTTTAAATAACAAAGTTTAAGTTTTATAAGCTCAAATGCTCACCTTGCTCTGTTCTGTGATGCACGTTCGTGACTCTCCTGTTCGAACTCGTTCATCAAAATGAACGAATCTTTTTCGAGTCATTTGGTTCATTCGAACGAATTGACTCGAAAAAGATTTGTTCATTTTGATAAATGAGTTCGAACAGGAGAGTCACGAACGTGCATCACAGAACAGAGCAAGGCGAGCATTTGACATAATAAGGCTGGTGAGTTGGCTGGTCAGACCAACTCTGTAACTCAGCATACTGTGCAGGTAATTATATTCACATGAGCTCTTTCTACACATTCATGATATTTGTGTTTCTGTTGATTAATCATTATTCATCCAAACTTTCAGACACTGGCAGCATTAACACACCAGTGACCATCTCACCTGGTAATGTAACACACTGTGTCTCTATTTGCTTATTTCCTGAAAGTTTTGTAATGTAATGGGCTGCATATTAAAGAAAATAAAAATTCATGTGCTTCATGGATAAATAAAATGAAATGGCCCATGTGCACGGACAATTACCTAATCAAACCATATTGTTGATGAAAATATACGAGCATACATTTGTGCTGATAGACGATAGTATGGTGTATCGATGAAAGTCTGAGATATCGCCTATGGCAGATGCATTTGACGATATCAATACGATAATTGGCTTGTTTTACCATTAATGTATTAAATTATTATTATTATTATTACAAAGATAGTATTGTTATTAAATTAATATTAGGAACTACAATTCATTTGCCTTGCCTAAATTCATAACGACATCACCACATAGCCTAAAACTTGCGACTCCTCTAAGAAAAAGTTTTTAAAACAGACTAAAAAACTACATCTCTCATCATAATTGAATTGTAAGGTGATCCATTCAATCACAAATTGTCAAGAGTGCTTGTTTGAACAGACTCATCATTCTTATACAGATCCAAGATGAAAACAGCATCGTTGTTCGTCAGTAGCCTATTTTGTTTCCATAGCACATTAACAAAACGTTTAATGGCACTAATAATACTAAAAACAATACAATTAGGCTAATACATATTAGGCTATCAATAATACAGTAATAATATCACTAAAATGATATAGACCTTAAAAGAGTCTTATATAACCAGCCAGTGTTCAAAACTCTCTGCTTGCCTTAGCTCGATTCAAAGCGGTAAGCTTGTTGTAATGTTTTTAACTCCAGTGGTACTGGTGGATTTCGCGGGAGATTCGAGTATGTCTTTGCGTCATTACGCTCTACACACACACACACACACGCACACACATCTGTACACATAAAGAGTCTCGGTTAGATGGCTATATTGCATGTGAGGATGTTGGAGGTGGAGATTTATAGCCTTTTCTCACAACAATAGATATAATTGACTATATGCACAGCTGCACTACTTCCTGAACTTAAGCCAGCTCCCTTGTTTCCTGTTCAAATCAAATTCACATGATACAGTTGTCCTTATGCCACTCTAAGAAATGATATAGTTTAATTGAAGTGTAATTGATTCAAAGTCACTATAATGGTGATTATTGTTACTTTATTATTACTTAAGTATGCCAACAAGTCAATTAATTGGAAGGAAATTATGTAGATGATGGCTATCTAAATGATTTAATGATACAAAAATATCTTTCAATCTCTTCCTCAGCATCCTCAAACACTACAGTATACATACTATATGCTGTCTGTGGTCTGGTCAGTGGTCTGGTGATCATACTTGTAGTTGCATTGATCGTTCTTCGAAAGACATCAGCAAAGACGGGTATAAATAAACAAGCCACTACTATCAGCATAATTAAAACAATAGAAAGTTTTACTAATGTATTTCTTTGTTTTGATATTTCCATAGGCCGTGTGACGCCAGGCAACAAGCAAAATGAAAGCAGAGATGAACAGAAGAGTCATGCCAACGATTTTGTAAGTCGCTCACTGACCTTAAAAAAAATATCCTAAAAACCCAACTTAATATTCTGTATGCAATGACAGAGCAGACATATTACAGTACACTTTTGTTTTCTTGATGCAGGAAGACAGTGTGTACGAGAATGAAAGGAGCACTCACATGAAACCTATCAACAGACCTGGAGTCCCAAAGAGCCAAGTACATACAGTCTATAGGAATGTACAGCCCTAGTGTGGGCCAGTCACATCCACTCTGAGAATCTCTGATCCTACACAGCAAAATCCCCAGTGTTAAATTAACACTGCTCAGTGTTTATATGCAGAGGGCAGTTTTTAATTACAAAATACTCAAAAGTAATTAACTACATATTTCAAATACATGTAATTTGTATCTTTCTTAAAAAAAAATCAAATGTTATGTGCATCTCTTCAGTAAAGCCGGTTCCTTGATTAGTAGTAAATCACCTTCACCTGCTTTCAGATGGAAGATATGATGCAGATATGAGAGTTAAATTAACACTTGAGAGTGTTAAAGTTAATGAGATAATTAAGTGAATAATTTAGTGATGATTGAGCATTATTGAAGACACCTGATGTTAACAAGCAGAATCACTGAAGGAGAAAATCACAAATTGTAAGCTACCATTATGGCGATCATTGTTTGCTTTAGTTGGACTCTTGACCCTTGAATTTAATGTTTGTGATTTATACTGTTGGGTACAGCATAACTGTGATTGTGCATAAATATCTAGAATTTTGGATATAATATAAAGGATTTCTTAAAAGTTGTTTAAAAAATATCTTTCTTTTAGGCACACACAGACTTCAAGATTCAGTCAATGCATCTCAACAATGGTGACGAGCAGACTATTCAATTAGAAATAGTAAATTACATAGACAATTCAGATTATAATTTATTCATACCACAATGTATGATGGGAGACATTAATGAGTTGTGATTGGTGGCAAAAAGGATTATTATTGTCACCCTTGTAGAGATTCACAGACTGATTATTTATGTCTGTGTTTCTAAAAAAAATCCTTTTGAGAGTGTTTTGATCAGAACAATGTTTATTAAATATTTAGGATTATAAAATATACTGATCATCTTCTGCTGTAAAATCACAAATCTGTTGCTAACAAATTAAACCAAATCATCTCAATAAGTTTCATTTTTCAGATCACAGCATGACTATGCAAAAACATAACCACCACCATCAGATCACACTTGTCTTTGTTTATTTGACTGGTATAAATCAATAACAGCACACAAACAAAATTTAAAGTGAAAGTATAAGGATCAAGAGCCCAACTAAAGCAAACACTGATCACCATAACGGTGGCTTACAATTTGTGATTTTCTCCTTCAGTGATTCTGCTTTAGGTGTCTTCAATAACGCTCAATCATCACTAAATTAATCACTTAATTATCTAATTAACTTTAACACTCTTGAGTGTTAATTTAACACTCATATCTTCCATCTGAAAGCAGGTGAAGGTGATTTACTACTAATCAAGGAACCGGCTTTACTGCAGAATAAACTATTAAAAACTAAATTGTGGGTTTAAAATTGTAGTGGTTTGCTGTTTAAGGATCCAGTCGCTCAGAGAAAGCAGAATGAATGTATAGTTCATTTTCCCCACTGACATGGAGAGGAGAAAATATGCTTAAAACCCTCTATATTGACACAAGTGTGACCGGTGTCATTCTGGATCAGCTTCTCCAATCCACGTCCTGGACTTTCTCTGCTCTTTCTCCCTTTTGGAGGCTATGTTTGTCTCACTGATAGCCTTTTCCTCTGTATATCCCATGTCCAATTACTGTATTAGGATTGTAGAATTGTATTTTATTGCTCTCATATGTATTTTTCTTTTTTGTGTGATGTTTAAAAATATAGGCTATCATGTATTTAGTTTACTTTGGGAAAGTTCATTTGTTTTTGTTATGTTTCTTAAAATGCATAAATAAATAAAAAAATAGAAAGACGCCATGTTGTCTCGTTGTCCTGACACTTGAATAGAATGTTAAATCAGTTCTGAAGCTTTACTTCGTTTTCCCCGTCATTTAAATCTGAAAAACTCAAACTGCAAATCCCGATGAGTTGTGGAGGAGAAAAGCTGTGCATGCTCTCAGTCAGCAGTTCTCATGCGCTCGGTAGGTTTCAGCTCCCTCTAGTGGTTGAGTTTAACAAAACAGCAGTTTACTGCAAGTGCCAAAAAGTTAAAATTTTGGTTATTATAATTACAATGTTTTACTTCTCTTCAATTTTATTTGAAGACACAAAGACAAATAATTTGCCTGTGAATCTCAACAATGGTGACAATTATAAGGAATGTTGCAGTGCATTCTGGATGCCACCAATCAAAACTCATTCATAGCTCCCATCATGCATTGCTGCATGAATAAATGATGAGCTTATGTTCAGACGTGATCTGTTTGTCACCATTGCTGAGATTCATACGCTAATTCTTGATGTGTGTGTGTGTGCCTACATAAAATATTTTTTTCTATTTTTTTTTATTTGTTCATACGGATTTCATTGAAAGGGCTAAAAAAACATTTGTTCGTGCTGCTGAAATCCATAAGGTAAATTTACTTTATGCTCTTGAAGAGTTCAGGTCAATTAATGATTATGTTATAACACAACCATCAGATACTTTTCTATTTGTTAATCTAGCTGTTATAAGTCACATACAGCAGCCAAATTAAATCTAAAGTTTATGGTTTAAGGGTCAAGATCCCAACTAAAGCAAACACTGATCACCATGATGGTGACTTAAAAATTCCGGTTTTCTCCTTCAGTGATTCTGCTTGTTAACATCAGGTGTCTTCAATAATACTCAATCATCACTCAATTATTCACTTAATTGTCCCATTAACTTTAACACTGCCTCAGTGTTCATTTAACACTCTGCTCGGAGCTTATATAATTCTCACTTCTCAGTGTTAATTTAACACTGGGGATTTTGCTGTGAACCCACCGGCCCACCTCAAATTTTCGATTTAATAATCCGGCCCTCGAATGAAGCTAATTGAATAGCCCTGCTGTAGCCTGTTCTTGTAGCCTACTCTCAACATTTTTCGACTTTAATCTCGAAATTGAATTACTTTTTGGTTTAAAATCATGTTAATTTCAGCCCTGAGAGGCTGTTCCGACTGTCAGAATTCAGACAATGATGAACACATGATTAGCAGAATCAATAAATGTCATGGTCCCTGGTCTAGGTCAGGGTGTTATATAAATGACAAACCCCATTTTTTATTTTATGTTATTTGATTGTTCTTTAGATTGTTTTATAGTGTTATTAGTGTTTTTAACAAAAAATTATTTCTTTCTTTTCTTTTTTTTCTAAGAGAGAAATTAGAAACAACAACCAAACAGTTTTGAAGCAAAAACTTCTGGGGTGAGCTAATGCCTATAACAATAAACCAACAAAAACGAACTTCCCTATAAATAAAAAAGGAGAGAAACAAAACTTACAATGGCAATAACTTGCAATACAATTTAACCAATAAACAGAAGAAAAAGGCACGCATGCCCTAAGGCTTCTCAAATAATGAAGAAGTTACACAGAAGGGATCGATTGGGAACTAATGCTCTCACGTAAATATCAAACTGTAGCAGAAGTAAATAACAGGACTCTGTTAAACACCAAAAGAAAGAGATCACAGAAATCTTAAAGGGATAATTCACCCAAAAATTAAAAAAACAAAACATGATTTACTCACCTTAAAGCCATGTGCATATGACATTCTTCTTTCAGACAATCAGAGTGAAATCAAAAAATGTCCTCTACCAAGCTCTATAACGGCATTGAATGGCTTTATAAGTCCATCAAAGCGCATACATCCATGATAAAAGTGCTCCAAAAGTGCTCCACACGGCTCCGGGGGGAGCCATTTCATTTTTAGCTTCCTTAGCTACTGCAAAAGTGTTGAACAAACAGTGTCAAAGCAGCCAAAAAAGACAAAATATTAAAGGGGATCTATTGTGCCCCTTTTCACATAGGGCTGGGTGATATATCGCATGACATTGTAACGCGCATCTCATCAGTAAAGCAAGTTTCTTGATTAGTAGTAAATCACCTTTAAGTAAATAACTTTAGGGTCAAGAGCCCAACTAAAGCAAACATTGATCACCAAAATGGACTTAAAATTTTGATTTTCTCCCTCAGTGATTCTGCTTGTTAACATCGGGTGTCTTCAATAATGCTGACATAATGACATCAAATAGATGTAGAATTGACATCAAAATAACATCAAAATGACATCATCAGTGAAATCTTGATATCAAATTGACATCGACACTTTGACTTTCATTTTTCGCCCATTTCGTGACGTCATTTTGACCAATGTTGATATTGATGTTAAATTGACATCTAATGCCCACTGGGATATGATCTGCAGTGTTGGTTTAACATTTGAGATTGTGTTGTGTAGCATTGTATGGAAAGTTGTATTTGAATTTGAGGAAGTAAAATATATTATATTTCCTCTTTAGAATAATTGACATATAGCTTCACTATATCATCTCAATACGCACACACTTTTTATTCAGTCCATCGTGTCTGCTGAGGATCACTGTATATCAGATTACATCAGGTAAGATCTTCTTTCTGCTGATAATGATCCTCATCACTCTCTTTATGTCAAATTCCTGGTGTTATTGGAAAGCGATCAATAACAACATCTACATACATCACTTTTGTTCTTCTTGACCTGATAGCCAGCACAGCAAGATTGCTGGTTCGGACATCGCCACTTTTGTTTCTGATTATTATTATTATTATTATTATCATCAGTTAAAACGATTATAAAAACAAGGTATTTCTTTGGTTGAACAAATGCTATTTTTAATTATAATAAACCATTTGTTTGTTTTGTTTATTAAAATTGTAATAAAACAAGTCTAATCAATTAAAATTGATAATTGATAATGAATTAGATTAACAATTTATAAGAAAAACATTGTCCAATGAAATGTATTTTTTTCTGAAAATGAATGTTTCTTTTCATGATTTAATCCAAACATATTATAAAAACGGTGGTAATCAAATGAAAATTTAAACTTGTGTCCTTTTATTTTTGGGGGAAGCGCTGCAAAAACAGATTTACTAAATTAAACCATGGAAAAAATATATATTCCTTTAAACAATTAAATGTATTTTTATTGTTGTTATTATTTTTATTTTGATAAGTAGGCAATGTTCTATTGTATGCCTACATTAATAATATAATCTATTTATAAGTCATAATTTCTCATAGTAAAACTGAACTTTTATTTTGACAGGTTGTAGTGAAGACAAAAAGTGTTTCAAAGTGCATTTGACAATGGTTTTTCTTTTCTGGGTATAGCGAGTACAATCAGATCCTATTTTAAGCGCGCATGCTTGGCCATAATAAAGTGTGAAAAAGGTGCATACACTGCAGATGATTTCGTCTCGCCGTGCTAGAATCATCCTTTATAGCATATGCTTTGACAATTTAAAGTCTCCATTTGAACTCTTAAACAAATCATAAATGCTGTGGAATGTTTTACATGTATTTGAAACAGAAAAAACAAAGCTTTTTTTACGTAAATGCAATGGCTAATTTGTTTATTCTCTAACTCTAAAAGGAACTTGTCCTCTGAACTGGTTTGTGAATAAACAGATAAACTGGACTGTCAAAGCTGACAATGGTTTCCTGTCATAAAGGTGAGTATCTCCTTGTGTTTAAAGTTTAGCTCTCATTGCCCCAAAAACTTGAACTGTGAACGTATGATGAATGTAGTTCCCTTTTGAAATGGAACTTGCACTGCGTCGATGATGCTTTGGGGACCTCAGGTGTGACGAGCAGAATTGACTTGCTATGCAGGCCCAACCAAGCCTCCCTGATAGGCGAGTCCCCTTTCACCTGGATTCGGCTACCAGATATTATAGCTGTCAGTAGGCCCCACCAGGCCTCCCTGAAGATGAGTTCCCACATGATGAGATTATCAGGTAGTAGGCCCCACCAGACCTCCCTGAATGGGAACTGTCAGGTAGTAGGCTTCACCAGGCCTCCCTGAATGGGAACTGTCAGGTAGTAGGCTTCACCAGGCCTCCCTGAATGGGAACTGTCAGGTAGTAGGCTTCACCAGGCCTCCCTGAGGATGAGTTCTCCATACACTTTGGTTATCAGGTAGTAAGTTTCACCAGGCGCCTCCCTGAGGGTGAGTTCACCACACACTATGTTTGTCAGGTAGTAGGCCTCACCAGGCCTCCCTGAAGGTGAGTTCCCACAAACTGTGGTTATCAGGTAGCCTCAACAGGCCTCTCTGTGAGTGGTTTCCTAGTGGTGCTGGGTTCAGGAAGCTAGTGCCTCTTGTTATCAGTTCAGCTGGTCTTAGCAGGCAGCTGCTAAAGGCGAGCTTGTGCTCTGGCTCGACTAAAGTGTTCATCCTCTGCAACTGGTTCCCTCCTGGAAACTCTTTTCCTGCCTACAGCCTGGTTTGCCTACCAGGCGGATCATGTGCCTCACCGAGGGTCACTTTGATCACACCTCAAAGGCCTCTTGTGAGACCTCCCAGTTAGATCCGTCCTTAGGCCTCCTCAAAGGTCTCCTCAGTGTTTTAAAACATAAAGACTGGGTAGATCCGTGGAAACTCCCCTCGCTGGCAAGGGCTGGGAAGCACTATGCTGAGTCATACTCTCCGGGATATCCCATCACTAAGATCCGGGACACTGTGTTGGGCCTGCCTACCAAACAGTCCCTTCAGACGATAAGGTGATCTGTCATGTTTGCAAGGCGCCCTCATATAATTGCAGGTCGCACATTATTTATTCTCGTTAATGATTCACAAGCTGTCAAATGTGATTCCCATGATTTGATAGGGATTTCAGACACCTCCTGTCATGCCTGAGGTTTTCCCCAAAATGTCATCAACGCAGTGTCTCATTCCCTGTTCTCAGGGAACATAGGTTACAGTCAAAACCTGAGACATTTTCTCAGACTCAATCCAATACAATTTCAGTGGTTTTATTGACTTTCTTCATATTTCAGGTTTTATAAAGACTCCTCCTCTCATCTCTGTTATTCTGTGTAAGTCTAAACCATGTTTTTTTGCTTTTGTCTGTATGCTGATATAATGACCAGTGAATCCGATCTTGTTTATTCTTCACGTCACTTCACACAGTAAATTCCCCGGTACTGAATTACAATGCTAGGTGTTCATAAGGGAAACACCAGCAGAGTGTTTAAAGAAACAGAAAGATAATTAAGTGATTAATTGAGTGATGATTGTTTGATTATTAAAAAAAAAAACTGACGATAACAAGCAGAATCATTAAGATAAAACACAACAACTACAACTAACTTCTAGCCACAGCTATAGATAAAATCAACTGAAAAGACATTAAAGGGATGTTTCAGAATTTTGGACACCGGGCCTCATTTCCAAGTTAGCCTTAGTGTTATTTATCAGTGAACTGTTGTTCACTGATAAATTTCAGGATTGTGAAAAATCCTGACTTAGTGAAAGCAAAATCCTGACTCGAGAGCAAGAAATTGCATAGAGAGCAAAGAAAAGCGTTTTGAGAGAAAGTTTTCACTCTGATAGCAAAAAATATATATTTGAGATATTTTCAAAGTATTTTGAGAGTTTTTTTTCTCAAAAATAATTTTTAAATTATATTTATTTATGTTCTATGAGAAAACACTTTCTCTCAAAACTTTTTTAGTCTCACATATTATTTTTTGCTATTGGTATGAAAACTTTTTCTCTCAAATATTTTTTTTCCTCTCATGAAATGCTTTTTTGCTATCAGTGTGACACCTTTTTCTCTCAAACATTTTTGTTCCTCTCAGATCATTTAATCTATCGCATATAATAAAGACACAATCCTAGCTCCATATTACAGCCGCCAAAAAAAAAACTAACATTAATCCATCAAGACTCAAACTGCCCAACTAAAGCACACACTGATCACCATAATGGTGACACCAAACCAAACTATTATTTTCAATAAATCATCAACATCTAAAACTCTGTTAATCTCAATAAGAACTTTTCCACACATATGACAGAAACAAAGTCTGGTTAGTAATAAGTGAAGTTGATAATGCTGTTCGTGGAGTTGTGTAATAACGTTGGAGCCTAACATCAAATGTTTACACAATCCAATTTTCATTTTCAAGTTACATCTGATGTCTGAGTCCATGTCCAATAACATTTCTAGCTGGGGTGACTCACATTGTGGCCATGATATGAGCACACAGTGAGTGCACTGTGCAGTTACATTTTTCACACTGTGAACTCACATTGTGGCCATATGGAGAGATCCTATGTGAGATCAAAATGTTGACAGAGATGGGATTGATTTATCTGTGGAGAGAAGCCACTCAAAACATCAACCACTTCTTTCATTTTATTCTGCTTTTCACATAAAGCTGCTGTTTCACTTCTGTCAAATCATACTGTATATGGATAATGTAGTGCTGTTATTGTGCTTTTTTGCTTGTTTGAACAGAAAATGCTGAATAGTTTCATTATGTGGGAAAGATGTGTGCGATTAATAAGAATTTCAAGGAAAGACAGGAAATTTGGGGTTAACGGTCACTTTAAGGTCACGCTCATATTTATAAGTTTATTTGACTGTCATTTCACTGTGTCCTCTGAAACATGTTGATTAGTTTGTGTTCTGAATATTTTTTTAGATGTCTTAAGACTGTACTTGGCCTTTTTAACTGTCTCACCGTCGACGACTGCAATAGGTAATGTACATATGTATTTCAAATTGGAAAATGTACTTCATGTGGTAAAATCTACAATACCTACTGTAAAAATGAATACACTATATCTACTCAATAAAAAAATTGGCAACACTTTATTTCGATAGTCCACTTTAGACATTCTACTAACTATAAATAATTTACTTAACTACATATCAACTAACTGTCATTAGAGTATTAGTAGACTGTCAGCTTAAAATCTGCTAACACTTTATTTTGTTGGTCCCCCAACAGACATTCAACTGACTATAAGTAACTTGGCGACTACAAGTAAACTTATTCTCCTAACCCAAAGCCTAACACCTACCCATAACATAAGAGTCTACTGACAGTTTACTATAATATACTAATACTCTAATGAGAGTTAGTTGACATGTAATTGAAAAGTTACTTATAATTAGTAGAACGTCTAAAGTGACTATCGAAATAAAGTGTAACCAATAATTTTTGTTTACCATCCATTTGAATAGTGGGACGCAGCTTATGAGTACATTAAGCTTATTTTAGAACTTTGAAACTTTTTGTCCAGTTGGTGACATGGTCTAAATTAATTGGCCTGCTCTCAATGTGAGAGATTGAGTTTTGTTCCACACACTTAATGAGTAGCCTAACACCTAAACCACTATTATTACCACTTTGTTTGTTATCTCATCAGAGATAAAAACAAACAAAAATTAACAAACAAAAAACCTAATGACTTGTTGTTCTCTCTTTATATTGCTTTGTGGTTAATAGCTGTCAAGTTGGTGAATGGACCTAACCTCTGTTCTGGAAGAGTGGAGGTTCTCCACAATGGAATATGGGGAACAGTGTGTGATGATCTGTGGGATTCTACAGACGCAGCAGTGGTGTGTAGAGAACTGGGCTGTGGGAGTGTTATAGAGGCAAAGACTTCTGCTTATTTTGGACAAGGTTCTGGACAAATATGGTTGGATGATGTCCAGTGCCGTGGGAATGAATCTACACTGGCAAACTGTTCGTCAAATGCATGGGGGTCTCACAACTGTGGGCACAATGAAGATGCTGGAGTCATCTGCCAAGGTGAGTCAAACACTTTTATTCGTGCTCTAATTAATGAAACAATGAATAGCCATGACAAACTTAGTGATGAAGAGACATGAAACAAAAGAGAAACATGCTAAAAGGCCTTAAAAAGGAAAAAAACTAAATTACTCCAAAATGAATTGCTCTGAATTAGCAAAAGAAGAAGAAATAAAGTTATCTGAAGCTGCAATTTTGGTTACATTTTGTAATAAAACATGTCTTAATATATTTTCACTACATCTAACCTGTCAGACCCCTGCAACACCTACACTGTGCTGAACAATCCATGGAGATCCATCAGTAATAAACTTTCTTCAGTCAGAAACTGTGACGCGTATGTCTCATGGCGCGGCTGGTATCGTCTCTTCATTAACGGCCTGAACGCTCATATCCCAGACACGTGTGTTACTGTGTACAGTTGTGGCACTAATCTCGCACTGTGGATCCGTGGTGGACACCCAACAGTAACAGATGGAGTCGTCACTCGAGATATCTGTGCTGATGATAGCAATTACTGCTGCCGATACACGTTATCTCCCATTAAAGTCAAAGCCTGTCCAGGAGATTATTATGTCTATGAACTGGTCAGACCAACTCTCTGTCCTTCAGCATACTGTGCAGGTAATTATATTCACATGAGCTCTTTCTACACATTCATGATATTTGTGTCTCTGTTGATTAATCATTATTCATCCAAACTTTCAGACACTGACCGCATTAACACCAGCCCTACAACTGTCACACCAGTGACCATCTCAACTGGTAATGAAACACACTGTGTCTCTATTGGCTTACTATCTGAATGTTTTCTAATGTATGTAGTCTACAGATCAGGGCTGTATTTCCAAAAGCATCATCATAAGTCTGAGTTGATGGCAGAGCAGCGGACACCAATGGCCTCTATGATCAACTAAGGCTTACGATGCTTTTAGGAAACACCGCTCTCACAGCAAAATCCCCAGTGTTAAATAAACACTGCTCAGAGTGTATATGGTCCAACTCTACAGAGTGTTAAAGTAACACTGAAGCAGTGTTAAAGGTAATGAGATAATAAAGGGACAAATAGGGTGATGATTGAGTATTATTGATAAACACCGGGGCCCGGATTTTCAAAAGGTTTAATCAGGATAAAATTGATCTGGATTTAGTATTCCTTTTTTTTTTTTTGCGATCAGTGATCACGTAATCCAGTTTACATTTGAGCCAGTTTTTCAAAGCAACATCGGATTGGATCAATCTGATCTGGATAGGAACTTTTCAGGATCACCAAATCTGGATAACCAGTGCTCAAACAGGATAGGAAATCACAACGTAGAACTATGTAAAGCCCCAGCCCCAGCTAGCAGGGAACGTTCTCAGAACATTGGCTAACATATTTGGTTAATGTTTTAAAGAAATGTTCAAAGAATGTTTTAAGGATGTTTTCTCATTTCAAATAATGTTTCTATAAGGTTAAATGTAAACTAAGATATAACTGTAACATTTTGAGGATGTTTTGGGAAAGTCGTTGAGATAAAAGATTATACAATGTTCCATAATAACAAAGGAGGAACATTATCAAATCAACATTCACAAAATGTTTTGAGGATATCATTGAGGCCTGAGATGACGGAATGCATTTTATAAAACGTTCTTGTAATGTGACGTGTTAAAGCAAGAATGTTATAATACACAGCAAAAACCCCAGTGTTAAATTATCTCTCCTGGGAGTTTATTTGACTAGCAGAGTATAATTTACATTTTAACCATAGTGTTAATTTCTTAATATATTTTCATTACAGCTTATCTGTCAGACCCCTGCAACAACTACACTGTGCTGGACAATCCATGGAGATCCATCAGTAATGGACGTGGCTCCTACATGTGTGACCAGTATGTCTCCTGGAGCGGCTGGTATCGTCTCTTCATTAACAACACTAGCGCTCATATCTCAGACACGTGTGTTGCTAAGTTCAGATGTGGCACTGATTACCCACTGTGGATCCGTGGTGGACACCCAACAGTAACAGATGGAGTCGTCACTCGAGATGTCTGCGGTAACGCTGGGAGTTTCTGCTGCTATCACGGGTCTTATCCCATTAAAGTCAAAGCCTGTCCAGGAGATTATTATGTCTATGAACTGGTCAGACCAACTCTCTGTCCTTCAGCATACTGTGCAGGTAATTATATTCACATGAGCTCTTTCTACACATTCATGATATTTGTGTTTCTGTTGATTAATCATTATTCATCCAAACTTTCAGACACTGGCAGCATTAACACCAGCCCTACAACTGTCACACCAGTGACCATCTCACCTGGTAATGAAACACACTGTGTCTCTATTGGCTTATTTTCACATTCCATGTGCACAGATAATTAGCTAATCAAACCATGTTGATGAAAAATACGAGAATAAATAGTGTAAGGTTGTATAGATAATAGTGTCATATATCAGTGATAGTCTGAGATAATTGGCTCATTTTACCATTAATGTATTAAATTATTATTATTATTATTATTATTATAAAGATACATAGCCTAAATATGCACGCACACACAGTGGAGAGCACAACACACACACAGCAGACGACACAGCGGAGAGCACACACACACAGCGGAGAGCACATACACACACACACACACACACATCCGCCTATGGTCATCATCCGTCGACGATAACATATCATGTGGATCGTATGAAAACAATGAATTATTTCCTGCATTACTGGACTAAATGAGCCATAACGGGGGATTATTTCTCAAGCGAAACTCACATGAAGGTGAAAATGGACTCATTTTGAAGAAAACAGTCTAAGGTGAAAGTCTATGTATATTTTTGACTACTTTTAGCTCAGCCGTGCTGTAATCGGAGAAGAAATGCAACGCTTTTCCTAGTTTGTTTACAAATATCAAAGATGTACTTTGCGAATAGTTCTGCAATCATTTGATCTGTTTTATTATGTCAACTAAATAAACCATATAGTAAAAATCATGAGGAAGAAAGGTTTTGTTTGATATATGACTTGCCTTTGTTCATCAAATTTGACCAATGCCATCAATATTCATATTCACACTTACTTTTGATTGGTATTTCGGTTGCGGGTGGACAAATTTAAACTTTTAAATTATGCAATATGTAAAATGAATTAAAAAAAATGATGGTTTTGTATGAAAAGTAGAGGGTCTAAGCTTTGTAATGATATAACATATTACTGTTAATGTTTCATCAGGCAGACTGATCTCATGAAGTAGCGTGTGTATGACACGCCAATTCGTATTTCCATTTTTGGTGTGCTATCAAGACGCATAATCGCCTTTCAGCGTGTTTATGAACGCCGTTGACTTAACGTTATATAAATATATGACTTACCTCAACCCCGTCCCTAAACCTAACCGTCACTGGGGTTAATGGCATTTATGACTGGAGATTTGACTGCGTGTTCGGACACGCGGAATGACGCGGACGTTAATGGCGTAGACATATACGCATACACGCGGACACACGCGGATAGCACAAAATGCGTGGAAATAACACGCCACCTGACTCGAAAGTGGCGTATATGTTTACGCAAAAGTCATGATGTCATGTTGCATCAGGACCTTTAAATATTATAGGGCGATTATAATAACGTTCTAATAATGCAATACCCCCCGAAGGAAATTATGCAGATGACGGCTATCTGAATGATTTAATACAAACTCATCTTTCAATCTCTTCCTCAGCATCCTCGAACACTACAGTATACATACTATATGCTGTCTGTGGTCTGGTCGGTGGTCTGGTGATCATACTTGTAGTTGCATTGATCGTTCTTCGCAAGACATCAGCAAAGACGGGTATAAATAAATAAGCTGGCCTACTATCAGCATAATTAAAACAATAGAAAGTTTGACCAATGTATTTCTTTGTTTTGATATTTTCATAGGCAGTGTGACACCAATCAACAAGCAAAATGAAAGCAGAGATGAACAGAAGAGTAATGCCTACGATTTTGTAAGTCGCTCACTGACCTTAAAAAATAACCTAAAAACCCAACTTAATATTCCGTATGCAATGACAGAGCAGACATATTACTAGTGCACTTTTGTTTTCTTGATCCAGGAAGAGAGTATGTACGAGACTGTTGACATTCCTAACACAGACAAGAACACTCAGATGAAACCTATCAACAGACCTGAAGTCCCAAAGAGCCAAGAACATACAGTCTATGGGAATATACAGCCCAGTGTGGGCCAGTCACATGGACTCTGAGAATCTCTGATCCTACACAGCAAAATCCCCAGTGTTAAATTAACACTGCTCAGTGTTTATATGAGTCCACACTCTCATTATGGGGATTGGTGTTTAGTTTAGTTGGGCTCTTGACCCGTACATTATAATCTTTAGATTTTTGTTTGGCTGCTGTAATTCAGTTATAACAGCCAGATGAACAAAAAAAGGTGTTCTGATCGTGTTGGTTGTGTTTAACATTATTTGGCTTGAATCACTGAGAGCATAATTTCAGAGTTAAGTTGAAGTGCATGGTTTCCTTTTAACAAAATTTGATAAATTCATGACATAAAACTCTAAACCCTATGTAGTTAGTAGATTTTTAGTACATTTAAACAGCATGCTTTGTTTTATGTTTGGTTATCCTAAACCCACAAAATGTCAGCCTGTGAAACTGTACACACTAACGTACAAAGAAACTATTTAAAATGATATCTTAAGAATAAAAGATTAAAAACTAAATTGTAGGTTTAAAATTGTAGTCCCCACTATGGTTTGCTGTATAAGGATCCAGTTGCTCAGACAAAGCAGAATGAATGTATTTCCGGATCAGTCATTCTGGATACTATACTCTGTCTCCCTTTTGAAGGCTATTAAAAGCATTTTCCTATGTATATCCCATGTCCAATTACTGTATTAGGATTGTAGAATTGTATTTTATTGCTCTCATATGTATTTTTCTTCTTTGTGTGATTTTAAAAAAATATGTTATGTATTTAGTTTATTTTGGTAAAGTTCATTTGTTGTGGTTTTTGTTATGTATCTTAAAATGTATAAATAAATTAAAAAATAGAAAGACGCCATGTTGTCTCGTTGTCCTGACAGACGATCAACTTACCTCAACATTAACACTCGAAGTAACATTAAAACTACTCACCCTTCCGTGGTCAAACTGAAGAAACGTAAACTTGAATATGATGTTAAATCAGTTCTGAAGCTTTACTTGGTTTTCCCCGTCATTTTAATCGTTAAAACTCAAACTGCAAACCCCGGTGAGTTGTGGAGGAGTGAAGCTGCGCGCGTTCTCAGTCAGCAGTTCTCTTCACACGCGCCGCTCGGTAGGTTTCAGCTCCCTCTAGTGGTTGAGTTTAACAAAACAGCAGTTTGCCAAGTGCCAAAGTTTTAAAGTCCCCGTGAACCGGAAGTTGCAAACGATTTTTCTCCAGTGCTGTGACGTATTTCCAAGTGAAACGGAATATTGAACAGAGGGCAGGGTTTTACTCTAGCGCTCCTCCTCTCCATCTCTCGCTCATAGCAAACTAACGGTTTGAGGGGAGTGGTTAAGCGTTTCCCCACCCAAGTTGTGAAACCTACGTCATCAGAAAACGAAACCGTTCCAGACCGGAAGTAACTTTTCAGATTTTGATTAAAGATTACCAAGGTAAAACATTTTTTTAATATATTTTTACTTGCACGGATTAATTGTTCACCACAAGACTAGTAATATGCGCTAACAAAGTAAATAGGTTCAATTTTGATTTCACGGGGACTTTAAAATTTCGGAGAATATGCATTATGAGCAGATGACTAATAAATTATGAAATACAATTAATTATTAATAAATACTCCAGATTTCTTCATAGAGGTGACTGAGTTTAGCTTTAACACTTTTTATTTTGGTGTTTCTCTATAGGTTAATTTTTTACATTTTTTTAGTAATTTACTAAAGACACACAAGAAGTACCTGATATTAACTGACAAATCTTACACTTTTTATTAGCACAGGAAATGGCAAATACATTCTGTAAAGAGAGCTTTGCAGGACAGGTGGAGCCTCCTTTGGCCCGCGGATCAGGTTGTAACTTGTAGCCTACATGTGTTTGCTTGTTTGGCTTAAATGTATCAGAGATCAAACTAAGATAGAGCACCAAATACTTAATAAAAAATCCACACTCAAAATGTAATCATGATTAAATGAAACACAAGAAAAGTTTGTATTTTAGTCTTGTTTAGATACGATTTCAGATGCAATTCCAGAGTTGAAAAATGTATTATCTGATGCTGCTGTAAATCACAGACAAATCCTTCTCCTGGCTTGCAGTAGATCTGCAGAAATAAAAAATTCATAATTAACTGAGAATTAGATCAACACAGAGCGTAAAACCTGCTGAAGCCGAAAATATATCATTTTTAAGGTTTTTAATACTTCTATCTATTATATACCTAATGTGCTATTTTCTATAAAGACATTGAGAAAAGTAGGCTTCTCTGCGAATAAAACTGACTCATAAATCAGAACAAAAACAGTTTTTGCTCACTTGGCTTCAGTAGCACGATGGGGAAATGTAATGCTGGCATAATGAATCTCATCCTCTTCAGGTTTCTTTGTGTCTGTATTTCTGCCATCTTGAATAGACGCATTTTTACCATCACCAGATTCAGAGGTCTTTTCTGTCGACGGCTGCAATACAATCATGTGGCATACATTTAAACTTCCAGCAAGCTGTAAACATTCTCTTTTTGTACACATTATCATTAAATGTGGAGAGGTGAATCATAATAATTGACATGCAACTCTACAGAACGTCATTAAATTCATGAGCTTATGTTACCATTCATACATAAAAATGTCCAAAAATAATATGTATGTATTTGAATTGCATATAAAATATAAAATGTTAACAACCACCACTTAGGCCCTGTTTACACGAGAACGCTCACGGGTGAAAACGTAAAAATATTTTATCGGATGTGACTTTCATTTACACAGTGACAGCGTTTTGGGGGCTTAAAAACGCAAAAAAGTGAAACCACCCTCCAGAGTGGAAATCTTAGAAATCTTGGTAGTGCTCCACATTGCCACCTAGCCGCCTGGAGTGCACACTACATTGAATTTAACACACTTTTGCGTCACCACGCGGATTTCCCACCCAAAACGCTTGTCTAACGCAGAATAAAAAGTGGTAACGCAACGTCACTTCAGCGTTTTCTCTTCAGAATCGTTTCCGTGTAAACCTCATTATCTTCATCTCTGCTTCAATGGCACTTTAACTCTGTAGTGTGCATACATATGAACACTGAGCAGTGTTAATTTAACATGAGCGTTTTTTGTGTACTATCTTACCCGTTTCATTTACGTATGACTGACAAATATGAATCACATTCAGTTTATTAATACAATTATATTAATTGTATCCGTTTAATTTATACATGACTGCAAAATTGGTTTATGTTAAAACTATGTAATCAAAAAGGACGGACATTTGAAATGCAATTCAAATACACAAATCTTAATTTTTAAAAAGAGTGTAAAGTTTTAGAGACGTCAATGAGCAATTGTCCATGTTGTACATTACAAAGTTAACACCAGATTTTAGAAAAGGACAAAAAATTAAATATGCAGTGATTTAACTTCAGCTGATCTCACCTGCTCAAGGACTTTAGGGTCATTATTTCTTCTCTTATTCCTGTTTGTTGAACACATACGGATAAATGCACATATGAGTCGTTAAAACCGTAACAGACTGTCTTTTATGCAAAAAGAAATGGCTTGAAAAAAAAAACATTTGTAGTTCACATTAAAATAGTTAGTTGTATAATAGTTATTGTGTATTTTCACTGATTAGGACTAAAGATATCTCAAAAATAACCATTTTGGGTGTGGATTTATGAGTTAGCAAACTTACAGAATAGTTCAAGTGTTTGAAGATGTGAGGCATATGCTTATATATATATATATATATATATATATATATATATATATATATATATATATATATATATATATATTAATATATATTCTCACTAACCTTTTGAACCCAATGTTGAACCCAACCATGTGAAACAAGAGCCCAAACCCAACTGCAACTGCAATAGCGGCAAAAACAGTGATGATATGCATATTATTCCAACCCGATTTCTGAACACCTAAGAGGAAAGACAATGTCAAGTCTATAAACATGTAATGATAAATTAGGCGGTGAATGAACTCCACCCTTAATACATTTAAACATGATGAGCACAGGAGTGTCTTGAATACCGTTAACAGTGAGAGACACAGACGCTGATCTCCGAGATCCATATTTATTCTGAGCCTCACAGTAGAAGCGTCCACTGAAACTGGAGTTAAAGCTGGAGATGCTGAAACTCTGTCCAGATCCAACAGCTGAGGTTTCCTTCTCCTTAAACCAGCTGAAGTTCAGAGCAGGAGGGTTTGAGTCACTGATGCACTTCAGAGTCACTGAATCTCCCTCCACTATTACACCAGACCCATTTATCAACACTGAGACGCTCCTGGGAGGATCTTAAATAGACAAAAACATGTTTTTGCATAACTTACTTTAACCAGATGATTTGACTCACATTATGAACTCACACATGACATTCAGCATCACAGCATCAGAGTCTTTCTCTCCATGTGTATTTCTGGATCTGCACTTGTATTCTCCACTGTGATCAGAGCTGATGTTTGAGATGCTGAAGATTCTTCCAGATCCTACAATCGTTCCTCCTTTAAACCAGCTGAAGTTCAGAGCAGGAGGGTTTGAGTCACTGCTGCAGTTCAGAGTCACTGAATCTCCCTCCACTATTACACCAGATGGACTGATGGACACTGAGACGTTTCTTGGTGCGTCTGAAAGAGACAAAAAGTGTCAAATGACACGACGATAGAGCAAATAATCATCCCGACCTGGTCTAAAATCAAGGCAGACTTACACATGACATTCACTGTCACAACAGCAGAGGTCCGAGATCCATGTTTATTTCTGGCAGAGCAATTATAGATTCCACTGGCCTCAGATTTAATATTAATGAGGCTGAAGGTGTCGCCAGATTGCAGAAATTTTCCTTCCTTAAACCAGCTGAAGTTCAGAGCCGGAGGGTTTGAGTCACTGCTGCAGTTCAGAGTCACTGAATCTCCCTCCACTATTACACCAGATGGACTGATGGACACTGACACGCTCTGAGGAGGATCTGAAGGGAATAAAAACATGTTATCTTTATTCGTGTCATTTTGGAGACCGAATACTGCTTTTTGTGATAAGTAGTCCATACTCACACTCGACGCTGATGCTGACAGCAGGAGAAGGCAGATGTTCGTGTCCTCTGACGGCACAGCTGTATCTGCCAGAGTCACTGCGGACTGCCTGAAACTGAAGGGTGTCGCTGGTGAAGTTTAAAGCCTGTCCGTTTTTGTACCAGATGAACCTGTCGGACAGATTGCAGGAGCTTCTACATGTCAGATTGAGCGTTTGTTTCTCCAGCACCAGCGGTGGAGCCTGAACCTGAAGGCCTGGAGGAAACACATCTTTCTTAACATGTCCTGAAACTAACAACTTTCTGTTGAATAAATAAAGGAAATGAAGGACTAAGTGGATTACCAGAAACGTGAAGTTTAATTCCTGGTTTACCAGACCATCTGTTCATATCAGTTATCATTCTGAAACGATACTCTTTCTTATCGTTCTCAGTGACGTTGTTCAGTCTGAGGACGGCAGTTTTGTTTAGTCTGTCGTCAAAGTATTCAACCCTGTCTTTATACTCTGGATAGTCTTTTAAACTTTCCATATTTACATTTGGTACTTTTAACCAAAATGTATTTGTGAGTGTATGCTCCTGAGGGTATCTATATGTGCATGACATGTTTACTGAGGATCCTTTGAGGACACACATTGATGTAGATTTATAAATCACATTCCAGTTTTGTCCAAAAACTCCTGCAACACACACACACAAAAGTGTCAAAACTTGTATTTTTGCCAAAACTTGTATTTTTGCACAAGTTAAATAATATCAATCAGTGTTAGTGAAGTGAGTGAGAAGCGTGTTAAAATGTCCTGCAAATGACTAAAAGGTGCTGCGGAAAAGCTGAGATGATCATTACGACACAGAAAGGCAGTGGTGGAGGAAGTACTGAATCTCAGTACTTAAGTAAAAGTACAAATACCCAGATAAATATGTACTTTAGTAAAAGTAGAAGTAACACAATGACAACCATACTTCAGTAAAAAGTAAAAAGTACTTTATTTTAAATGTACTTTAAGTATTAAAAGTAAAAGTACTTGCATAACAATTTATTATCTTAATGTCTATTTTCTAATGATTAATAAAACATTTAATTCTAACTCATTCAACCTAATACTCCTAATGATGTTCAATAATGATGGAAAAAAATGTCACCATTTCTGAAACAAGCTTGCAATTAGGCAATTATACACATCATGCTTATCCTTAGTACTATATGTTAATAACTATGTTTGGCAGTAAACGAGATTCATTTATGGTGTAATTCTGAACCTCTTGGCTTGCCATAATCCTAACCAAACCAAACGTATATTACACACGGTGTGTTTCCTATGCACGTAAAAACAAATTTTCGCCTATGAGTTGCACGATAAACACACTGCGTGTGAGACGCATTTAGTGTGACCGGGTTTATATACTGTATCTATGGTAACCAAACGTCACTGGTGAGACAAACGTGCAACGAACGGATGGTCAGATTACGTTTTGGCAGGGGAAAAACTGATCAGAAAATGTAACGAAAATGTAACAGAAGTTGTAGAAATGTAGTGGAGTAGAAAGTATAATAATTGCTGCAAAATGTAACAAAGTAAGTAAAAAGTAGGCACTATTTATTGTACTTAAGTAAAGTAAAGATACGTGAAAAATGTACTTAAGTAAAGTAACGAAGTATTTGTACTTCGTTACATTCCACCACTGCAGAAAGGTAAATACTGAAAAGAGTCACATCAACATGAACTCCAACTAAGACTCCAATATGATCACAGAAGGCAAAATAATAATCGTTTAATTTATAAATATCAACTGTTCTGCTAACACCCATTACACGAACTTTAGCCACACCCTTTCTCTTAAGCCCCGCCTTCTAAAGTGATGTAAGCCAATCTGACGTCAACAAGCATTACAGCACGGGCTGAGAGCAGCTCTGATTGGCTGAAAACGTCAAGCTCCCCAGATGAGCTACTTACATAAGGGATATTTGATGTGTGCTATTACACAAAATAAAAATATATAATAAAGTTTTGTAAAAAGGGACTCACCAGAGATCACGAGTAGATAGATGAGAAGAAAAGCAAGAGCCATTCTGACTTTCACCACCACACCAAACTTCACAGACGACAACTTCACATAGTTGTATATTATGTAACAATCTGTTAGGTAATGTTAGTTATGCACATTAATAGCAGGAAACTCAACTTTACTTAAAAATGATTCTGTCGTCCAACAAACAGAGGCTTGTGTTTGTCAATTAAAGACTTTTATTATATCTGACATCCGATGGTCACTTCACAGTGATCATCTTTAATCCTGAACTGTGACTCTATTGTGTTTAGCAATAAAGCTTAAATAAAAGTTTGTTATTTTCTACAGAGAACAAATCTTTAATCATCATAACAGTTCTGAATAAAAGCTTTTTAACTTCTTTTGAAGATCAGCTACCAAAATATATCCATTCAGTGTTTACATATTAACAGATTTTAAATGTAATTTTGTAAACTGTTTATTAATACGTAAAAGCGTTCATACCTTGTCATAGAAGCTTTCATCACAAGCACACAAAGAGCAAATGTTGAGTTTGGAGACTGAACGAGTTACGCTGAATAACTTTGAATATGGTTATAATAACTTCCAGATATGCAAATGTGTTTTCCATGTAACTGACAGAGGCAAAAACTTCTCCTTTTCAGAAAGTGACCTTCTGCCTTTACTGTAAATGTCACCTCAACACCATTTTACTTGCATTACATATAACACATTGTTTCAAAAGAAGCTTTATATGTTTGTCTTTATCTAAACAGGAGATCTGAGCTGTTGATCACAATGTTAAATGAAAAACATACAAGCAACAAAACAAAAAGCATACATATACACTCATGAGAGAACACACCTCTCACATGATTTATAGCATTAAAGCTTTTGGTCACATTAAGTTAAAGCAACAGGTAGCACGCCTATATTCATGCAAATCCATTCATGCATACAATACACATGAAAAATAAGTAGTCACAAGAAAGTCACACATTACAAAGTCACAAAAAAGGTATTCATTTCATGTTTCATGTAGTTTACCTTGCTATTAGCAGGAGAATCGCTCCTATGGAGATTTCAAAAAGTGTAAGCCCATGCACAATGAATGAAATTTGATTGGTGGCATCCAGAATATGCTGCAAAATGCTTTAAAATTGTCACCATTGTAGAGATAAACAGGCTAAATCTTGATGTCTGTTTTTTTTTTTTTTTTTTAATTTGTATGTAATTAAGTTTTGAGGAATTATTTGGATTACGCTGTAAAAGTTGCCAATATTTTGGTTTTCAAGGACTATATTTTTGAGCTATAATCAATAAAATAAATGTAACTTAAAAATCGAGCTCTATTCAGGACTTCAGGTCAAATGATTGTGAAATAATCATGGGCGTCGGAACCATTGTATATGGGTGGGACAAGACCCACCCACTTTTTAAGACCAATGATATTGGACCCAGTCACTTCTACACCGTCTCTAATTCAGCACATTTGTCTGTTCACTTTTCAGAGCGCCGTCAGTCAAATCCATTCCACTTGAGTAATGCCCTAATAAATTAAACTCCATTCCACGTTTTAGCTCCAGCATTGATTTCGACGCTGCTACTCAAATCCATTCCACTTGACACATTCAGAGTCCCACCAAACACTTCATTTCATTCACTCCTTGCAGATATAAAGCGGCGCACACCGGACGAGAAGCGCAGCTCCATGTCTTTAAAATTCAAACACATTGTGTACTCTTATGTTACATTTATTCACTTGATACCTCGAGTTATCATAGTCATTTTTTGCTTCATAATGCATATTTTTTCATGATAGCCAGACAGTAGGCTATTAAAAAATTATTGGCTGAGCTGTGTTCGATGCCATTTTAATATAGGCCTACTTTGTAAACACAGTTGAGAGTCGTAATAAAATGAGACGACGTGCAGCCAGCAAAGTTGCAGTGGAAAAAAAAACCCTCACAGTTAGAGTGTCAAATACGCACGGCAGTATGCTTAAAAAATACACTTAAACTATTCCACAACAAATCATTTAAATTGAATGATCAGAACAGAACAGGAATGAAAAAAATGACTCTCTGTAGTCATAAAAAATCCCAGGATGTCTTTCGAAAGAGTAGGGGTGTAACCCCAGCATCCTGGCCAAATTTGCCCCGTGGCCTCTGTCCATCATGGCCTCCTAATCATCCCCATATACACCAATTGGCTTCATCACTGTCTCCTCTCCACCAGTAAGCTGGTGTGTGGTGAGCGTTCTGGCGCAATATGGCTGCCGTCGCATCATCCAGGTGGATGCTGCACATTGGTGGTGGTTGAGGAGATTCCCCCCTCTATGTGAAGCGCTTTGAGTTTCCAGAAAAGCGCTATATAAATGTAACGAATTATTATTATTATTATTAAATTAATTATTATTATTAAACGAAATAATTTAAAGCGAAAGTAAAAGTGTGACGTTGCACACATAACTCTCTCATTCTGGAAGTACACTGTGTACTTACAAAGTTATTTGCAGGTTGTATATCTGTTTGTTACCCCTTTATTACCCAAAACTTAACATATTGTTCCCTTGTACTTAGACGGAAGAACACTATAATTACAGAAATGTACACCGTAATTTCAGTGTACTTACACAGTTGTTTGTGGGTCGTAAAATAAAGTGTTACCAATATTTTGTTTTCATATTGTCTTAAATACTTTCAGGTGGGCCAAATACTGACAGGGATCCCTTCAAAGCCGCGTGGCCTAGTGAGCTCCAAGACCTTATCCAAAATGCTGAAGGTGACTATATTGTGCTATAACTTAAATTATTTAATTGGAAGTTATGCATTTATGACAGCATAGGTTTATTCAGATCTATAGAGTTTAAATTGTGGTCACAAATTTACCCATTCATATGCAACACAGACTTGCAATGGGTAAACTGTAAAATGTTTCTCTAACATTTCTACCCTGATCTTCTCTCAAAGACCTAGTACAGGAGTTGCAGATTTACAGTTTGAAATGGCTTTCATATTGGTCTCTGAATAACAAAACTATGGTTGAATCAATGGTTGAGATGTAGTATATAAAGTTTAACTCTTTGACCTCATTTCAATATCTGTAAATTGTTCTCCTTAATTCAGCCACACATCTGTAGTCATCAAGACTTGGACATGAATGTGCTGTTAAAGGGATAGTTCACTTTGAAATTAATTTTTGATATGTTTTATCTTACCTCAAGGGCATCCAAGATGTAGGTGTCTTTGTTTCCACAGTATTTTCAATTTTGATATTTTTCAGTCACACCGTTCTTGTCTATCAGTGATACACTGGAGGCTAAGGGGGTCCACCAAAGAGCATACACAGAGAAGTCCAAATTAAACATGATTTAATGACTTGTAAATGTAAGTACACACTGATGGCCTAAGACACGAAACGAACGGTTTGTGTGAGAAAATGAACAGTATTTATAGCGTTTTACCTCGTGTAATCATAGCCACGACAAAATGATCTGACGGCACGGGCGCTTCGGTCTGGAAGTGATCGCTTGCGCGCCGACGTCACTCTTTGTTTATACAGAGATTTCGGAAGTTTTACCTTTCACTAAACATATTTAAATAAAAGGGAAACCGCAATGGAAGATGATTTCGGTACATCTAAATATGTTTAGTAAAAGGTAAAACTTCCGAAATCACTTCCGGCGTAACATTGAACTGATTCAGTTCGGTTCAGTTGGACATTGAACAGCTGATTCAGATCACTTGGATTACACGAGGTAAAACTATATAAATACTGTTCGTTTTCTCACACAAACCGCTCGTTTCGTGTCTTAGGCCATCAGTGTGTACTTACATTCACGAGTCATTAAATCATGTTTAATTTGGACTTCTCTGTGTATGCTCTTTGGTGGACCCTCTTAGCCTCCAGTGTATCACTGATAGACAAGAACGGTTTGACTGAAAAATGTCAAAATTGAAAATACTGCGGAAACAAAGACACCTACATCTTGGAAGCCCTTGAGGTAAGATAAAACATATCAAAAATTAATTTCAAAGTGAACTATCCCTTTAATACGTATTCTGTGTGCAGTATAAACTAAAGTACTGCAGTGGTTAAAGTATTTATACTGACACATCATCCAAGTGAAGTTAAGTCTACGTAAAACTAGTTCAACTGAGTATGTTCATCCCCTTCTACCTAAAAAACGAAAACAAGTCAAGGCCGGGAAAGATCTCAGCGAGAAAAGCGTGATTCTTGTGAAATTCATTATGGTGAAGCAACTGATGAAGCAGATAAAATGAGACTAGTTCATATGTTGTGTTACTGTGTGACCTTGAACTTGCTTATTTCTCAGACAGGTTCTTATAGATCACATCCAAATTGTTGTTCTTGTGCTATTCTTTTCTGCTTAGTACAGTAACAATCTGTTGGAAGTATGTAATAAAGAAACTTTGGGGGAAGACCCAATTTTCGATTATTTTATTATTATTGTTAATTTTAATTTTTTTTGATCACAAGTGAATTGAGTGTAAGTGCAACATTGTTTAAACGGGTGCTTGAAAAATAAAATTGAGACATGAGTATAAAGTTTTTCATTTATATTTTTACGAATTTTTGCGGGTAAAACATGAATGGTGCAATTCAGAAGAATAATTTGTTCTTTATAGTTTACTCATAATTGATAATAAACAACTCTGGAGGGAAAGTAAATTGTGGCAGAGTAAATTTAAAGTTCCCCTGAACAGAGTTAAAATCACTAATTTGAGTAAAATAGCATGAGAGTTGATTTCAAAAAACACTAAATAGAGTTAAATATCGTAGGAAAGAGTAAATTTGTATCACTAAATTGAGTATAATTGACTCTGGAAAAACTGCTCAAAAGAGTAACTTTTACTCTTTTCAGAGAGGGACCAAATGTTATCTGGCATTTTCTTCAATTTGAGTAAATTTTACTCTGACAAATTTACTGTGTAAACACTTATAAAAGTGTTTCATAGAGAAGGTCAAAAGTAGGATAGAAAATAGATTATACTTCTACATTAGGATGTTTTATGATGTAAAAATCTCGATAACATTATAAGTTGACTTGAGAGAACGTTACAAATGCAGTTCATGACCCCTGTAATATTAGGATCAGAGATTTACATAGAGTGGCTGTGACTGGTCCACACTGATCTGTACATCCTCTGCATGTGTTTGTCTCTTTGGGACTTCAGGTGTGTTAGGAATGTCAATATTCTCATACACACTGTCTTCCTGCATCAAGAAAACAAAAGTGCACTAGTTATATGTCTGCTGGGTCATTAAACACTGAATATTAAGTTGGGTTTTTAGGTTATTTTTTTAAGGTCAGTGAGCGACTTACATAATCGTTGGCATTACTCGTCTGTTCATCTCTGCTTTCATTTTGATTGTTGACAGGCGTCACACTGCCTATGGAAATATCAAAAAAAAAAAAAAAAAGAAATGCATTGGTCAAACATTCTATTGTTTTAATTATGCTGATAGTAGACATGGCTTCTTATTTGTACCTGTACTTGCTGATGTCACGACGTTTTGCCTGCACCGATGAACAACGATCCATCCAACTACAACTATGATCACTGCTAAGACCAGCACACCGACAGCATATAGTATGTATACAATAGTCTCCCAAGATACTGAGGAAGAGAAAGAAAGATATGTGTCATTAAAGTCATTCAGATATTCGTCATCTGCATTCGTCATCTGCAAAAAATTCAGAATTTCAGAATTGGCCTCCATTCAATTCGTTATTTAGAATTTGAATTAAATTAATTATGTCCCACAAGAATTTGAATTTGAATCGGAATGACAGGAAGTGGAATTAAATTCATGGCAATTCAAAGAAATTCCACACAGTCACACAACAGAAAGAATGTGTTGAATATCACATACATTCAGCATTAGGAAGGTTAATTTGGAAATGTAATTGCTCACTGTTATAAGTTACCCATTATAAATGTGGTTTGGATTACTATATTTGGATTACGTTATCAATGCAAAGCAATTTTCTTTCAATTTGATTAGTAACTAATTAAACATTTTACCTCAGCAACTAAATACAATTACATTAATTTTGTAATTTAATAACATAATTCCGTTACACGTATAAGTCACTCCTCAACCCTGCATAAATTTTGTTGTAAAATATAATTATCAAATTCTTTATATAAATTAGCCCCTCGATGTTGTTTAAATAGTTTTGTTCATGTTATTTTCATTTCAAAGTAATCAAATAACACAAAGTTGTTGTAATTGCAGTTATCATTAACATATATATTAATAATTACAGACCTGTTTCAATTATCAATAGTGTAACAAAAATATTTGAAAAACAAATTTTTAACCAACTTTCTAAATATCCTAACGAACAAAATCTGACATCAACAAGCATTACAGCACAGGCTGAGAGCAGCTCTGATTGGCTGAGCTACTTGCATAAGGGATATTTGATGTGTGCTGTTACACAAAAAATATATAATAAAGTGTTGTAAAAAGGGACTTACAAATGGTCACGAGTAGATAGATGAGAAGAAAAGCAAGAGCCATTCTGACCTTCACCACCACACCAAACTTCACAGATGACAACTTCACAGTTATTAGGTATATTAACAATCACTGTATAATGTTAGTTATGCACATTAATAGCAGGAAACTCAACTTTATTTAAAAATGATTCTGTCGTCCAACAAACAGAGGCTTGTGTTTGTCAATTAATGAGTTTTATTATATCAGAGATCCGATGGTCACTTCATGAATAACAGCGATCATATTTAATCCTCTATTGCGTTTAACAAAAAAGCTTCTATAAAAGTTTGTTATTTTTAACTTCTTCTGAAGATCAGCTACCAAAATACATTCATTCCAACATTCAGTGTCTACATATTTACAGACTTTAAATGTAATTTTGCAAACTGTTTATTAATACGTAAAAGCGTTCATACCTTGTCATAGAAGCTTTCATCACAAGCACACAAAGAGCAAATGTTGAGTTTGGAGGCTGAACGAGTTACGCTGAATAACTTTGAATATGGTTATAATAATTACAGTATATGAAAATGTGTTTTCCATGTAACTCACAGAGACAAAAACTTCTCCACATTCACAAAGTGACCTTCTGCCTTTACTGTAAATGCCACCATTTTACTTGCATTGCACTTTACACATCACACATTGTTTCAAAAGAAGCTTTACATGTTTGTTTTTAGACATCTGACATCCAAACAGGAGATCTGAGCTGTTTTATATGAGTTTTACAAACTTTATTCTGTATAAGCTCATATTCTACGGCCTCTTCCTGTCCATCTGAAAGAAAGAAAGAAAGAAAGAAAGAAAGAAAGAAAGAAAGAAAGAAAGAAAGAAAGAAAGAAAGAAAGAAAGAAAGAAAGAAAGAAAGAAAGAAAGAAAGAAAGAAAGAAAGAAAGAGAATTAATACATTAATAAATAATTGACTTCAAATTTCTGCTTGATATAATATGTGATATAAAATATGAAACATTAAAATAAAAATGAAAATGTGAGTTTCCATAATCAGCAGTCATTTGACATGTCCACACTGACACTGGAGAGCATTTAATGACTTTGGCTGAAGGTGAGGAGGGTTCAGTCTTTTATACCTTTACATTCTCATACACAGGATCATTCAGCTCAACACCACAAGCTTCACGTCGATCATGACGAGGGCTGGAACGGTTCATCTTTGCCATTAAAAAACAGAGAAGAGAGATAATACATACAAGTACTCTCTAAATACAACACGACTATGTTGATCCTTTTTTTCTCTCACCTGAGACTCCATTGTATCGTGTCTCTTGTTCGTCCCCCTGATTCTCCTTAAAAACAATGAATACGTTCAATAAAAGTTGATAGAATTAAAATGTTCTTGAAGTGTCGTTTCGTTGGTGTTTTAATGCCATGCCAGCATCCTTGCTTATTTCCAGTGTTAAATTAACACAGAGAAGTGAGAATTATATAAACTCTGAGCAGAGTGTTAAATGAACACTGAAGCAGTGTTAAAGTTAATGAGATAATTAAGTGAATAATTGAGTGATGATTGAGCATGTTAACAAGCAAAATCACTGACGGGGAAAATCATAATTTTAAAGTCACCATTGTGGAGATCAGTGTTTGGTTTAGTTGGGCTCTTGACCCTTAAATCATTACCTACACTGTAAAAAAATATTGATGGTTTAACTTAAAAAAGTAAGTAACCTGGGTTGCCTTAAAATTTGATTAAAAAGTTGATTGAACTGGAAAAAGTGAGTTAATACAATGAAGGAGATTAATTTAACCATCAGAAACTCAAAATAATAAGTTATCTCAACTAAATAAATTATTATAAAGTTGATTTGACAAAAGAAAATATGTTGTGATAACAAATCTTGAAAATATTTTTTACAGTTTGGCAGCTGTATGTGAGTTTCACCAGCCAGATGAACAGAAATGTTTATTCAGTTGATTTGTATTTGTGGTTTGTATTTCTGCTTGTGGAGCATTGTTGCATTTATGAAGCTGGTTTTCCTTTGGATGTTGTAAAAACCAATGAATGGGTTATAAATGCACTTATATGCAATCAAATATATACCACACACACACACACATACACCTTACCAAATCAGCAACAGCATGATGATGATCACTGCCGCTCCACAAATCCCTCCAATGGATATATATAATATCACCTGACGCCCTACAACTGAGACAAAATATGAAACATCCAAATGATTCATCTGCTTCATTTTAGAAAGAGTAAGGCAAGTATGAGCTGCACTACCGTTAACAGTGAGAGACACAGACGCTGATCTCCCAGATCCATATTTATTCTGAGCCTCACAGTAGAAGCGTCCACTGAAACTGGAGTTAAAGCTGGAGATGCTGAAACTCTGTCCAGATCCAACAGCTGAGGTTTCCTTCTCCTTAAACCAGCTGAAGTTCAGAGCAGGAGGGTTTGAGTCACTGATGCACTTCAGAGTCACTGAATCTCCCTCCACTATTACACCAGATGGACTGATGGACACTGAGACGCTTCTTGGTGCGTCTGAAAGAAAAAAAATGTTTTAGCATAACTCACTTTAACCAGATGATTTGACTCACATTATGAACTCACACATGACATTCAGCATCACAGCATCAGAGTCTTTCTCTCCATGATCATTGATGGACTTGCACTTGTATTCTCCACTGTGATCAGAGCTGATGTTTGAGATGCTGAAGATTCTCCCAGATCCTACAATCGTTCCTCCTTTAATCCAGTTTATTTCTGCAGGAGGGTTTGAGTCACTGATGCAGTTCAGAGTCACTGAATCTCCCTCCACTATTACACCAGATGGACTGACCCACACTGATGTATTTTGGGGGGAATCTATAAATAAAACAATACGCTTTTTATTAATATATCATCTTTTTTTTTTATCTGATTAATTTGTATACCGCACTGATTTGCTTTCCCCGTTTAACTTGAATAGAAAAAGAATGTAATCTAGCATTGCAAGAACTAATGATTGGATTTCAGCCACAAAACAACACAGTTAGGATTTAAATGTTATTATAAGCCATTTTAGCTTTTTTTAGATTCACACCAGGACCTTGGGAAACAATTGGACTCTGCAACAACATCTACACTATAATAATATATTTTCAGTATGTATTTAGTCAGAATGCATGGTTGTCAGATGCAGTCAGATCGTGTAGTTACAGCTTCCTCCAGCAGGGGCTGACGAGACCAAGCTAAACAGCCAGACCCAGACAGCAAACTGACATTGAATCAACGTGGAAACGACGTCTCTCATGACATTGAAACAACGTTGATTTGCTCATCGAATTAACGTTGAACCAACGTCAGACGCGGCATTCTTCAAAGCTAAATGAAATCGAAAATTGGTTTGCTTTCATAACGTTGAAACAACGCGTTGATTTCAAGTTGATTTTCCGTTAGTTTTGAAAGAATGACGCGTCTGACGTTGGTTCAACGTTAATTCGATGAGCAAAACAATGTCAGATCAACGTTGTTTCGATGTCATATTTCCACGTTGATTCAATGTCAGTTTGCTATCTGGGGACTGCTCTCTGATTGGCTGGTTTTCAGGTTAAAGACATGCAGGCCACTCCCCTAACACTTTACTACTGTTGTTCGCAGACCTAGAGCTACTCACACTCGACGCTGATGCTGACAGCAGGAGAAGGCAGATGTTCGTGTCCTCTGACGGCACAGCTGTATCTGCCAGAGTCACTGCGGACTGCCTGAAACTGAAGGGTGTCGCTGGTGAAGTTTAAAGCCTGTCCGTTTTTGTACCAGATGAATCTGTCGGTCAGATTGCAGGAGCTTCTACATGTCAGATTGAGCGTTTGTTTCTCCAGCACCAGCGGTGAAGCCTGAACCTGAAGGACTGGAGGAAACACATCTTTCTTACCATGTCCTGAAACTAACAACTTTCTGTTGAATAAATAAAGGAAATGAAGGACTAAGTGGATTACCAGAAACGTGAAGTTTAATTCCTGGTTTACCAAACCATCTGTCTTTATCAGTTATCAATCTAAAACAATACTCTTTCTCATCGTTCTCTGTGACGTTGTTCAGTCTGAGGACGGCAGTTTTGTTTAGTCTGTCGTCAAAGTATTCAACTCTGTCTTTATACTCTGGATAGTCTTTTAAACTTTTCATATTTACATTTGGTATTTTGATCCAAACTGTATTTGTGAGTGTATGCTCCTGAGGGTATTTATATGTGCATGACATGTTTACTGAGGATCCTTTGAGAACACACATTGATGTAGATTTATAAATCACATTCCAGTCTTGTCCAAAAACTCCTGCAACACAAAATACAAAGAAGACAAATGAGTTATGTGTAAATGCAGCTAAATAATATCTATCACTTGTTGCTGGAGAGATGACGCACAGTGAGAGAAGTGGAAAAAGTCCTTCAGACGGGTGTTGTAGAAAAGCAAGTAAAAAAATCTACTCTTTTTTTCTGAATTAACGAGTTAATTATCTCAGAATAATGAAAAAAAAATCTGAATTAATGAGTTAACTTATATTAACTCATAATTCTGAGATAATTAACTTGTTAATTCAGAAAAACACAGTCGAGAGTTTTTCCTCAAGTGAATGCAATACTCTTACATATATTTCAGCCATTACACACTCTTAGAAGAAATGGTTCTATTTAGAACCAGAAATGGTTTCATCCCCCGCTTCATACATGGAACTCCAAAATGGTTCTATATAAAACCATTTTTTTGGTAAAAGGTTCTATTGGCCAAGTATGGAACCCCAGGGTTCTATATAGAACCCAGAGGAACCCCTTTTTTAAAGAGTGTATAGAACCTTTTGGGGTTCCAAATACCTAGCGCTGATAGAACCTTTTAAGGTGCTATATAGTACCTTTTCTTCTAAGAGTGCATGCAGAGCGGGCTCTGTCTTCTACATTTCAACCAACCCAATGTCAGCTAAAATGACTGAGTGTGTTTTGGTGGACCATAAAATAAACAAATAACGCACTCTTTAAAAAAACACGTTCAGCTTTCAGCTTAATAACAACTGCGACTCACCACAAGTCAAGAGCAGAAAGATTGGAGAGATAAGAAGAGTCATGCTGGCACTCACGACCACGGGAACCATCACAGCTCTATGAACAAACATATAAATACACGCATCTACTTCATGATATGAACTCAAAACTAGCAATAAAGCTTCTGAAAATAGTTTTAGTCTTTGGTTAGTACAAAAATAACTCTGCTCAGAAACAGCTTCAGTGACTCACCCATGAGATCAGTGTGAAATGGAGGTGTTGCACTGCTGAACTGTGCTCATTTCTCATGCATGCTAATAATTAGTCTCATGCAAGATTAAACCTTTTGCACTGGACAACCCATTTCTCTTTTCTTTTTGCAACATCAGATTATTGGCTCTTTAGTGTTCCAACAGCATGTCCAGTTTGAGACTGTCTACACTGGACATGACAAAGCAACCATTGCTAAAATCATTTGACCTTCATGTCAGAAGTAGCACGTATTTGGAGTATGTCAGAAATAAAACAGGGCGTTGGTCATGATGCTTCAGTGTAGACAGTGTGGATGATTATTATGGGCCCATATCTGGTACACTTGGACTCCACACGGCCCAGATGTGGGCCGGATCTGTTGCTGTCTGGGTTCTTTTGGCTTTTGTTGCTCCACATCTGGTGTGGGCTGATCATCAATGAATGAGGGCTTTACATCTTACATTGCCCAGCTGGCCTTCCACCAAATCATATACATCATGATATTATCTACATGTTTACATACTTCATATTAATCAATTTAGTGTCTCCTGAACTTATTTACCAGTGTTGTAGTCGAGACCACCTCACTCGAGTCCGAGTCGACACCGAGACCAGTGAGGGTTGATTACCTAATTTACTTTTATTTACTTAGAGAAATCCTTTTTTTTTTTTTTTTTTTACTGAATTTACTTAGAGTTTAACAAATATGATCAGTTTAGGGTAAAAAGGCCACATAGTAGGTGGTGTTAAAAGTAATTTTATTACAATTTGTCATGCGCAGTTGCGCACTAGAAAATCACCAATCACTGGGCGTGTCAATCAATTTAAAGAAATATTTTATTAACATACATTAATAATCATGAAAAATGTTTTTAATTGAACTCGAGTGAACTCGGGAATAAGTCCGAGTCCTAAAAAAAAAAATTTTCGAGTACGAGTCAATTCCGAGTCCAAATGCACACGAGTCCATGACAAGACCAAGACCATTAAAATATGGTCTCGAGACCGAGTCCAACACTACTACAACACTGTTATTTACCGAGCTTAAAGTGCAGCATCCTGTGAAATACGGGTCCACTAAGGTCCTGTGTGGTATATTCTGCTCCAAGAACATAGTGTCGGCCCACATCTGGTATCCATATGTACCGGATGTGGTCCGGATCTGGGCCGACACTGTGTTGCTGTGTGTGATGCGACCAACCCACAAACATTTAGCCACAAATGATACATTTCTTCTCCTTTATCTCATCAAGTAATAAGTAAAAACTCTCATACCTTGTTCGCAGAAGCTTTCCTCACTGACTCTGAGGAGTTTGAAGACTGATAAGACGTATTAAGCAGGGGTTATATGTGATAGCACTTCCTGTCTCTATGCAAGCAAGGCTCAACTTTCATGTGATAAAAAAAACTGTTCACCCACACAATAGGCCTTTTACACTCGAACAAGTTGATTCTGGATCATTCTAAACCCAGCCTAAACTAAATCCTGAGTTATCTGGTTTAACGTTTAAGATAATTAAACCACTTTGATGATGAGCTCGTCTAAAATATTCTTTGGAGTGGATTCTGAGTCGGGCAAACAATAATTTCGTACACACTTCATCCCTCCGTACACACTGTTTTGGTGCGTCTGGTGTCCTTTGAAGGGGGGTTATGTCGAGATCCCGGTTCTGTGTCTTTTCAGAAAAAAAGGTACAAAAGCTGTCACTGGGGTTGTACCTTTTCAAAAGGTACACTTTTGTACCTTAAGGGTGCATATTGGTACCTTAATGGTACATATTAACACCTAAAATGAACATATCAACACTTAAACTGTACATTAGTTCCTGAAATGTACATATTAGCACCTATTAGCACTTAAAATGTACATTTTAGCACCTATTAGCACCTAAAATGAACATATCAACACTTAAACTGTACATATTAGTACCTGAAATGTACATATTAGCACCTATTAGCACTTAAAATGTACATTTTAGCACCTATTAGCACCTAAAATGTACATATTAGCACCTATTAGCACCTAAAATGTACATATCAACACTTAAAATGTACATATTAGCACCTGAAATGTACATATTAACACCTAAAATGTACATATCAACACTTAAAATGTACATATTAGCACCTGAAATGTACATATTAGCACCTATTCCCAGATAGCAGACTGACATTGAATCAACGTGGAAATATGACATTGAAACAACGTTGATCTGACATTGTTTTGCTCATCGAATTAACGTTGAACCAACGTCAGACGCGTCATTCTTTCAAAACTAACGGAAAATCAACTTGAAATCAACGCGTTGTTTCAACGTTATGAAAGCAAACCAATTTTCGATTTCATTTAGCTTTGAAGAATGCCACGTCTGACGTTGGTTCAATGTTAATTCGATGAGCAAATCAACGTTGTTTCAATGTCATGAGAGACGTCGTTTCCACATTGATTTAATGTCAGTTTGCTATCTGGGATTAGCACTTGAAATGTACGTATTAGCGCCTATTAGCACCTAAAATGTACATATCAACACTTAAAATGTACATATTAGCACCTGAAATGTACATATTAACACCTAAAATGTACATATCAACACTTAAAATGTACATATTAGTACCTGAAATGTACATATTAGCGCCTATTAGCACCTAAAATGTACATATCAACACTTAAAATGTACATATTAGCACCAAAAATGTACATATTAGCACATAAAATGTAAAAATTAGTACCTAAAATGGACAAAAGTGTACCTTTTGAAAATGTACAGCTACCTCCAGTGACGGCTTTCAAACCTTTTTTCTGAGAGTGTACGGACTTATGTTGAAGTGTATTGGTTTCAGTTTCTCTTGGTTTGCGTGTAAGTTTCTTCATTATTTCCACCTGTTGTAAACTGTCCACTCATTTCTCTGTGTTTAAACCCTTGGTCATACTTGCTAGTTGTCGTTTTGTGTTGTATCATGTTCGTGTTTGTATTTTAGATTAGTAGTCTTTTCATGTGGAGTCTTTTCATTAAAGTGGATTTTCTCTCCGCCTGTGACATCAACACATGGTTTGTAAGATGGTTTCACAACGAATTCCCTCATTATTAAAATGTTTATAATTTTGAAGAAAAAAAAATGTGTCAGTGGTGCTTTAAATTTAACAACCCCACCGTTTACAGTATTTTTTACAATTAATGAAAAACATGAAAAAGACAATACCCAGTACATTAGAGTTGGGTGTAAAATGTGCAAAATATTCATGACAATGAAACTAGACTTTCAGACAATGTTCAGATTTAATGTATTTAGCAGTAAAATCACACAGTATGACGAGAGAAGAGGAAACATCTGTTCTGCATTGACTTTACAAAGTGAGAGCTAAAGCCATTTGACTATTACAGGTGTGTGTGTGTGTGTGTGTGGGTTTATAATTGTGATACTGACAATCAATTCAGATAATAATAAAAAAGCTCATTATAAACAGAAACCCATTCATGTCTAAACAGCAAAACAGTCCAATAAATGTGTAAAAGTGAAATCAAGAGGACAGTGAGTTGGAACATGACCTGAGCTGGACTCAAACCCAGGTCTCCCATCGGCATCAACAGGAAACGGCTGCGATCACATGATCTTTACTTGACTGAGCTGTAGATCACATCCTCAGATCTGGGAAGAAATGAAAGAAAAATAATGTGGCGTTTCAAGAGATCTCAACAACACAAAACAAGTGCTGAATATGTGTTATTTGGCTTGAAATGATTGGTCTGTCACCTGTTGGCTTCAGGCGGATGATGCATCTCAATGCAGTCGTACTCTTCAGTCTTCATGTGTTTGTTCTTGAAGTGATAGACACTGGCATACTGAACCTCATTAACATCTCCAGAGTCTGTTTCTGTGTGTTTTCTCCCGGAGCGTTCGGGTTTCTTAGCTGGGATTTTGGCATACAGATCCTCCCTCGGATTGGCTGATACTAGTGAATACACTGGCTCGTCATTGGTCGAAGGCGTTTCTGCTGATCTGTCGACGTGATCCTCCTGCAGTTTCGTCAAATAAAATATCAACAACAGATCGATCATTCAGAAACGAGTTACATGATGTTTTTCAGATTGTCTTTGTGTACATGCTCTTTGTCGTTAAATATAATATCCATGTGTAGATTCAGGTGTGTTATTATAAAACTGGCCTGGTTTTGTCTGATGACTTGAGCTCCACCGTCTCTCTTCTTCTTCCTGGAGAAAACATGTCTTTGTTAGAAAGTACTGAAAATTATTTTATTGTAAGAAACGTTTATTTTTTTTTCATAGTGGCTTTAGTTCAACAAATGTTGCATTAATGCAGGAGCTTCTCAACATTCACTCACTTTATGAACATGATGATGATGATGATGATGATGATGATGATGATGAAGACCAATCCTCCACATCCCGCCACGATCCCAGAAACTGCACTACCCGCACTACCGTTAACAGTGAGAGACACAGACGCTGATCTCCCAGATCCATATTTATTCTGAGCCTCACAGTAGAAGCGTCCACTGAAACTGGAGTTAAAGCTGGAGATGCTGAAACTCTGTCCAGATCCAACAGCTGAGGTTTCATTCTCCTTAAACCAGCTGAAGTTCAGAGCAGGAGGGTTTGAGTCACTGATGCACTTCAGAGTCACTGAATCTCCCTCCACTATTACACCAGACCCATTTATCAACACTGAGACGCTTCTTGGTGCGTCTGAAAGAGACAAAAAAATAATAATTTGCATAACTTACTTTAACCAGATGATCCACTGACTCACATTATGAACTCACACATGACATTCAGCATCACAGCATCAGAGTCTTTCTCTCCATGTGTATTTCTGGATCTGCACTTGTATTCTCCACTGTGATCAGAGCTGATGTTTGAGATGTTGAAGATTCTTCCAGATCCTACAATCGTTCCTCCTTTAATCCAGTTTATTTCTGCAGGAGGGTTTGAGTCACTGATGCAGTTCAGAGTCACTGAATCTCCCTCCACTATTACACCAGACCCATTTATCAACACTGAGATGCTCCTGGGAGGATCTTAAATAGACAAAAGAAAGGGTATATTCATGTTTTGTGATTGTAAATCCATTCATTTAATGGTTACTGTAACTGAAACATCACCAACTCACACATGACGTTTAAAGTCACAGTATCAGAGTATTTCTCTCCATGTTCATTGATGGACTTGCACTTGTATTCTCCACTGTGATCAGAGCTGATCTTTGAGATGTTGAAGATTCTTCCAGATCCTACAATCGTTCCTCCTTTAAACCAGATGAAGTTCAGAGCCGGAGGGTTTGAGACACTGATGCACTTCAGAGTCACTGAATCTCCCTCCACTATTACACCAGATGGACTGATGGACACTGACACGCTCTGAGGAGGATCTGAAATATATTTAAAATATGAAAATAATTACTTTATTCAAGCCATGACCTTCCATTAACTTTATTATTTTACTGACGTTTATCTTTAAGTAGAAATCTAAATGAAAAAGGTGCAAATCTACGTCTGAACTGGTGCAGAATTAATAAAACAAAATTGTATTTAAAGAATTGTAAAATAATTCATAAAATAAAAATCTTACTAAACACAGATTCATGTTTTAATGGACAAAGTTTCTTTCAGAATTGAGCCATTTTTTCCCAGCAATGTTTTACAGTGCATCTACACCACTTCAATCTCACTAATACACCTGAAGTCTTTCTAGAAAACTAAAATAAGCATATTCTTGTGTGAATTCTATAACAAATTAGATTATGCAATAAAAGCTGCTGGTCCAGCAGGAGCAGTCGAGATACATACAATATAAAAGATAAATATTATAACACTTTTACTCAAAACTCACTTTAAACAACCATTGAGTTTTTGAATTAACTTCATATCGTGATCTAATATGGATTATAATGATGTTAAAATATGTTTTATAACATTTTATATGCATGTAAGCAGGCTACATCTCAGCATTTATAATGTAAACATTCATTATTAATATGAAAATATCCCAAACTGCATGAAAATCACACGCTAACAGATGCTGTTCAGTGAAGCTGAAACACAAATAAACCTGAGCAGACGTGACTCAATATGAGTGTGTGTTTTTATTCTGTTCAAAATATCAAAAATTACAGATTGATTACTTTGCGCTTCTGACATAAATTAAGAAATGAATGTCATTGCAACCTTGTTTTATCATAAACAGAGGTCAAACACTGAAGCTGGAGTCTTTAATCTTTCTAATGATACTCAGTTTGTCATGACGTGAGGAGAATGAACCACAATAATCAGGGGCCGTCCGAGATCTATGTTCGTTAAAGGGGTTCATGTCTAATAAATAAAAATGTCATGAAGTCTGTATGATCGGGCCTGACATTACCAAACAAATCTGAACTAAACTCTGAATAATCTGTGGGATATTTCACTAATATTAATGAATCATTTGTACTCACATTCAACATTAAGATAAACAGCAGGAGAGATCAGATGTTGATGTCCAGTAACGCCACATCTGTAGTTTCCAGCATCAGAACGATTGACTGACCGCAGATAAAGCTGATTCCCTTTTCGATCAGCAAATCTCTGTGTGTTTCTGTACCAGATGAATGTTGTTTGTTGAGGCAGAGAGCAGCTGCTTTTACATCTCAGACTGACTGAATCTCCCTCTTTCACACTCTCCTGTGTCTCCACCTGCAGGTCTGACACAACATCATCAACAACATTATCAGAAACACTGCACCTGGTGATCTCCGTGGCTCTCGCAGTTGTCGTATTAATGACTTTTACATGAAAACGGAGGTGACTGGTGCTTCTCACATTGGTGATTATTATTAGTCTACGGAAAGTCAAAATGCCGCCACAGCTCCGATTTGAATGGGTCAACATCTAACCTTTCCGTCACCATATCTACTGTTTAACGACACGTGCACACCAGTATTTGGCACACACTGGTGCAGCGCGAGCGGAGCACACCGAGCGATTTTAGTTCGTCTATGGAAGTTGAGCTTGGCTCACACAAGATCAAGATCCATGAATGAAGTAAAAACACTCGTTAGCTTCACGCCAGTGTGTGCTCGCTGCTATTGTGCCTGGAAAGCGAGGTTCACAACTTCACAGTAGGCGCTCTACTGACACTTAGTGGTTAGTTTCTATACTCACAACTATACTATCACTAGAGACAAACGTTCCTGGCAATCAAACTAGCAGATGTTCAAACCTGCTCAGCAGGAGTCTTCCCCGATGAGATAAAAGAAAAACAGGAAAGGCCTGTCCCTCTCGCGCTTCACAGGACAGTCAGGAGTATATCCCACAGGGAAACTCCTACCGTTTGCAGAGGTTTCCTGGTCTCATTATTTTAGAAACTTCCCCCATCTAAAACACTATTGTATTGGAAATCTAAATTAAACATGTTAATACAATTTTGAGTACCACAAAAGCCTTTCTGGTTAAAAATTTTAATTTGAGTGCTGTTCTGACATGCGTTTTTTCTGTGCACTTACACACTGAGTGCGCACACTAAAAACCTGTCAAACCGTGCCGATTACCGGACTTTATCTCTATTGTGTCTGATTGAGCAAATACAGTCAAATACACACAGGATTTACATAAACACAATTGGTGATGTCTACAGTGAAAGAAATCGTAACACTTTACAATACGGGTGCACTAATATGCATTAATTCATGCTTAAAGTCCCTGTAAAGTCAATTCTACAAAAAAGTTCTAAACACATTATAAATGTTACATATGTATTGCTAAAACATATTACAAAGTCTCTGAACTGTGAAGTACTGAAATGTGGAGTTAGACCGTTAAACAGTTTTTCACCATTGCAATTTTACGGATTAATTGGGCGGGGCTAAAACAGGGCTCTGTGACGCACTGGAACCCATGAGCTGCTGGACACGCCCCTATTTGATGACGCGGAGTCTGATCTCCCTCTCTCCACACACACTCCCCGAACATATTCGCATTCACCGCTCAATCGCTAACGACTGTCAGTACTATTAGTTACTACAGCTGATCCTACAGTTTTCTAGCTAGCTATGCCTTCGACATGGACATACATAGGCTACTACCTGGATGCGATCATGTACAAAACAGATCGGTATCTTCATTTAAATTCCCCTAAAAACGATCACATCAAGAAGAGGTTTTTAGAGAGCCTAACGTTACCTTGATGAAGAGCTCGAGGATCACCCCCAACACCCGCCTCTGTAGTGATCATTTTACACTGGATCGTTTTATAAACTTTCCTCAGAGACAACTTGGATTCACTGATAATCCGCTGTTACTGGTGAACGGGGCCGAAACGACGATCTCCCGCCTCAGCTTTCATCCTCCCGTCTCCAAAAGCTAATCAGCTAATATCTCCATCAACAGCTTTCCCGTGAGTGGGCGTGGTTTCAGCGCAGCCAGCGGACACGCCCCCAGCGTTTGAGAGCAGAGAATCTGCTCATTTTTTCATGATTTTGATAGCTTATTTTATGTACTTCCCGACTTTTTTTATCATTCAAATTTGGCTGGGTGGCTAATTACACATTTTTCTGTGGTGTGACAAACTCAGAACACATACTTAATTTTGACTTCACTGGGACTTTAACTAATACACAGATAATCATGAGTTAATGTATAACTCATGAACAACTAAACCATTAATTAACGATTACTGCATTAGCAACTAATAAAGAGTCGATATGATTAATAGATTAAGTAATACATGAATTGCTATTAATTCAATGTGTCATTGTGTATTAATTCCTTAATAACATATTTGATTAACTAATAGTGTAAATTAATGTGTTAATTACCACAATTAGTCAAAGCTATGCACTTCAACTTCCAGTTGTCTGCTTTAATTAATCATTAGCTAATGATTTGCAAAGGTATCATTATGTTATGACTTTACTTGTTGGGGCACATCATTATTAACTAGTCATTTAGTAATTGTAGTAATTTGCACATGAATTTGCACTAACAATTAAGTAATTAATCATGTATTAATGCATATTAGTGTACCTGTCATATTATCTGGAAGTTGAAATACAAGGCTTTGGCTGATTCTGGTAATTAACATATTAATTAACGCTATTAGTTAAAAAAAATTAGTTATTATGGAATTAATCCACAATTAAATATTTAATTAAAAACAATTCATGTATGAACTGATACATTAACCTTACAGACTCTTAATTAGTTCCTAATGTGGTAATCATTAATGAATAGCTTAGATAATCATTACTTACACATTAATTCAGTAATATCTGTGCATTAGTTAAGCATGAATTAATGCTTATTAGTGCACACGTATTGTAAAGTGTTACCAAGTAATCAGATGTGTCTGTCACTTTGTTAGAAGCGGGACAGCAGCCTATAGTATACATGGACCAGTAAACTACTTAGTACGTGGAATATTAAAGTGCAAAATAGACCTGGCCACTCTTGTGGGTTTGCTACTGTTACAATCTGAAACCGTATAGACCTTCTGCACCAGAGAAACGTGGGCGCCGTCATCTTTAGAATATTGTCTTTGAACTTCCGGTTCTGTATATTTCTATGGCATCGCTGTCGAGGAGTAATTAGCTGGTGAAGTGGATTTACTTATTGTAGAGTTTACAAAAGTTATCATGAGCATTGTAATGTTTATCATAAGCATTGTAAAGCAGATGTCTTAACAAGTTCATTCATACCTATGCACGATTGCTGTGAAAATACAGACCGGAAGTCAAAAGACAACGAGCGCAGCGCTAAAAAGGGGCGGGGCTACATAAGGTCTATAAAAGCATGCAGGCACACATTGATGTTAGCAACACAACTAATAAAATTGATAATGGATGAGTTTTGTAGTCTGAGAATAATCAAGCATTGACAATAGTCAATCATATTGGCGGGCGGCACCATGGGCCCCTAAATAAAATTCTGCTTAGGGTCCCTTAAAGACTTGGGCTTGATGAACTCTATTGCACATCTTCACAACACGTGGAATATCAGTCAAAATCACATCATTTTAGGACAATTAAAGCTTGACTGTCATTATATGAACAAGAGCCATCAGGGCACTTTATAAAATATCTAAAGAAGGTCATCTGGCAGATTCAGTGATATAAGGAAGTGCTTGATGTGTGTGTTTGTGTGTTTCTGTGGTGTATTTCTGAGAGTTCAGTAGTTTTACCAGTGACGTGAAGCTGAACTCCAGGAGACCCCGTCCATTTTCCGTCCGCTTTATCTGTAATAAATCTGCAGTAGTAGATGTGTTCATCAGCTTCTGTTACAGCCGTCAAAGTGATGCTGGAAGTGCGTTTATATTCACTGTTACACTGAATCCCTCCTCTCTTCTCTGGATATGAACACAGATCAGCTGATTGCCAAGTTTTGGTCCAGAAAGCTCTTCTGACCTCATAACCACGAGGATGTGTTAAAGTACAGGATATTTTCACTGTTGATCCCTTTAATGCACAAACATATGAAGGACTGTAATTCACTCCCCAACCCTGCTGACCATCAGCCCCTGAAACACAGAAATGAGGAACGAAGAGCTTCAGGTGTAAAATATCTTTTCACTTTTGACCATTTTTATATTAGCTGACAGTGAAACTCTCATGTCCGTTTATAAGTGTGAAGAGCTCAATCATCTTTTGTTAAATATGTGTGAGTGAAACTGAAGACTCACCCGCAGTCATGATCACTACGATCAGAGGAAGAGACTTTATGAGAGACGACACCATCGTGACTTCTGCAATCATAAAACTGACAATTATGACATTATGAGCATCATCTACATCATCACAAACTCTGTTTGATAGATAAAGCACATGATTATTAATAATTCACGGCTCATTGATGATGTTTCTCATGTCAGGCCTCGTGTCTAAAGAGCTTCACACAATATTTACACATGAATCTACAACAGATCGCTTCTGGAGTCAAAATCACTTCATCAAATCAACATTCATCTAAAACAGTTTTATAAATTCTTTTAAATAACAGTAAAAATGCTCTTACCGCTCTGAAGTGTCGATGTTTCAGTGTCGACGCCCGAATGAGAAAAACATCCGCAGTTTAATGTGTCAAACGCTGCAGTTTTCACACTTAAATAAAGTTCTGCTAAATGTTGGTCTTCCTCTTCCTAGTTATGAGTGACCGTCATCTCAACCACACAAGAACAACTGGAGAAGACTGTTAACGTCTCAGATGTCAAACACACAACAAGTTTTATATCTGTAGAGCTCACTATTGTCAGATCTTTGTGAGAGAATATGTGAAAGACGTTTAAAGATGTTAAAACAGAGTAAAGATGCTCATCAAGTCTGCAGGAGCGTCTGAACAGCATCTTTACAGCTCTTAGTTTCACTTCCTCTTTCTGGCACAAACTCTGCGGTTATCACACGTTTGGGTCAATACCAGTTTCTCAGAGACCAGACCGACGACAGATACAGGAATAGTTTTAACGGTCTTCATAAACACTAATACATCACTGATGGATCTGTTTAATAACTCCTAATGGAGCAGTGATGTTCACTGCAGAGCCGAATGCCGTCCAGCTCCTCCTCAGTGGATCTAATGGGTGGAGGGAGAGAGTTATGGGTCGGTTAGGGTGTTGTTGGACCGTCTCGCTCCATTACACACACATTACATCCAGAGAGAAGAGCTGGACTTCTCTCTCCACCCACGGCTCTGCAGTGAACAGCCTCTCGAAATAGAGGAATTACATCCATTACTCACATCTTTCCTGCACTCCCATTGACTTTACTGGCATCTAGTGGCCAAAAAGATCCAGTGCACTTTACTGCCATTACAGCAGCATTTACATCTGAGTCTGGGACATGTTGATTTTAGAAGTAATAAAAGTTACTAAAGTTGTATTTTCTTCTATATTGTTCAATATGTGTTTATATAAATCAATCATGTAAATAGGAGAAGCTAATGTGTGCTTCATATGAATTATAAAGATGATGTATTAAAAATGAATCAAGGTACACAGTCAGGATGGGAAATGAACACCCGTCAGCAGCCAATTACTGGTACTTTTAGGACAATATCTGGTTATTTCGCTTCATCTGCCAGTCAATGTGTCGCCAATCCTACATCTCAGATTATACTATAACCAAAAAACACAGTGAGGACACGCGTATCAAACACACTGAGGTGTTTTAGCAGTTTCAACGTAATGGAAATTGAACTAAGATCATCTAAATCCACTTTTGAGGCCCAAGACAATGAGAAACAAAACCAAACAAACATTTAATTTGGACTCAAAACCAAATGAGTGACTAAAATCTGTTTATAATTCATTGGATGATTTCCTTCAGTGATTCTGCTTGTTATCATCAGGTGTCTTCAATAATGCTCAATCATCACTCAATTATTCTCTTAATTATCTCATAACTTTAACACTCTACACTCTCATCAGTTTATATAATTCACATTTCTCAGCGTTAATATGTGAAGTCATAATTTGCTTGTTGAAGTGTTGGAGTCACGATAAGAGCATTTTTGTTTGTTCATCCATTGTTTGATTCATAATTTGTTAATATTCTTTGTAGCATTTTTGTATGTGCATTTTATTAGAGTGATAATAAATCACCGCTATTGGGCAACCAAACGGCTCGAGTCGGCCCTGTGTGCACTGAGACAATGCGTTTGCCCTCCTATCTAAATGAAGGGGAGACGGTGAATGACCCATTTCAAAAAACAGTGGCATGTTCCTTTCATAAAAACCTATAGGCAACGTTTATGAGTGTGACTAATATCCTCTAGATGGCAGTCTGGACACACACATGAAATATCAGTTATAATGAAAAAACACACATCAGCGACGAGACGCATGTTTATTTGAGATGCTGGTCTTTAAAACAATACAAACAATATTAGGTTCCTCCATTAAATATACAGTTGAACAAAATCCAGTCAACAGAGTCAGACAAACACTGAGACTTTCATACATTCAGATACAGATTTTACTGCGTTTAATATTAAAATACTGTTTAGCTGTGAAATTGATATACATAAACAACATTTCAATACTCCAGTGAAGCAGACTACATATTATTGCGATGTACTTTAAATATTTGAATGATCAAGTTTTCTCCTAAAATGCATTTGCATATGCAGCACAAACATAAATATGCAGGCTAAAATATAGAGTTGCAAGACTAATACAAAATATACAGAGAAATCATAATGTTATTGATAATGATGTTTATGAGCTCATAATGATGGATTATCAGTGTGAGGAGCATCAGATGGTCCTGTATATTAGCAGTAATACAGTTTAATGTGGATCTGCTGAAGTCACTGCTAGAGTCTCATATTCAGAAGATCTGGACTGAAGATCAAGAGTCGTGTAGGTGTCATCAGGAGATCTGGACTGAACAGACGGTGAGAGAGATCAACAACAGACGCTTTATGTGTGGATCTGCTGAATCTGAGTGGAAAAGTGTGTTTGAGACATTTACTGACTGTGATTGTGCTGTAAACGTCAGCAGATGTTCTGGACGCTGGATCCAGAGCTGTGTATGTATCATCACTCGCGTCAGCCGCCTATAGAGAAAGATTTACACACTTATATTGCTTCATACACACTGTTGTGTTCATAGTTCAATGCAAAC